>NW_026901757.1:132500-575083 GCF_033783945.1 Neopsephotus bourkii | reverse complement strand
CTATACTGAGGAATCCACCTTTTAGAATATGGATCTTCAGAAGTTTAATTAAAAAACAAATAAATATATATATACACCCTATCATCTTTCCTCCACCTCCTTTTCCTTTGGTCTACTTATACTTGTGCTTCAAGTTGTTCCAATAACCAGCTGTTCACTCAAGAGTGAAAGAAATCTGCACAGAATTCTGTAAATCTTTCTTCTGCCTGTTCTCTAGAACCGTCATATACAGTATAAGGACACATTTCAGATCTCTTACCAAGCTTAATTTCTAGTAAATTTCTTGCCATCTCATCATTTTCACAGTTAAGTCTTCACCTTTAATAAAATATGAATGCTTTTTTACTAACAGCATTTATGAACTCACTTTACCTTTGAAATTTAAATAATTGTGGCTTTGACAAGAAAAATATTTATTTTACTGAAATTAAGAGTCAAATATCAATAGATATGTGAGGGAGATTGGGTTTTGTTTGCTTGGAGCACCATGGCTTTTTATGTTTTTCTGACAGTAAACTGGCATCATGCTCACTTTAAAGCATATATTGTTACATGACTGGAAATAAATGTTTGGCACACAATTTTAAGCTGCATTAATCAGTTAAAATATTAATTCATTTGTTTACTATGATCTGTAACACACTCTCATCAAAACCAAGAACACCTAAACAAACCTCATAAAAAAATTCAGAATCCTTCCCTTTCATCAAGTTACAGGACAGAGTCATGGTGTAAGCACAAATTAGCAAGTTCCACTTTTCTTTGAATTTAGGGGACTGTAGTGTTTGGAAGCATTCTTGGATAGTCTAACAACTTTTTCCACCACTAAGCTCCTCTTATCAGTCAGTGCAGCCATGATTAGATAATATGTGGGAAATCAGAGTGTATAAACCTCTCACTCAAATTTCTGTTCCAAGACCTTGGACAAAAGAAAATTATGTTCTAACCATTCCTAGTCAAAAAGTCATAGTAAAAATAAAAGATTAATGTCAAATTATACACAGTAACCACTTGTGAAAAGGGAAATACGTAGGATCTTGTATGCCCTGGTCGAAGGAGTTCTTCATCAAATCATAGAATAGTTAGGGCTGGAAAGGACCTTAAGATCAACTAGTTCCAACTCCCCTGCCATGGGGAGGGACACCTCACACTAAACCAAATCACCCAAGGCTTTGTCCAACCTGGCCTTGAACACTGCCAGTGACAGAGCATTCACAACCTCCCTGGGCAACCTATTCCAGTGCCTCACCACCCTATCAGGAAAGAATTTCTTCCTTATTTCCAACCTAAACTTCCCCTGTTTAAGTTTTAACCCATTACCCCTTGTCCTGTCACTACAGTCCCTAATGAAGAGTACCTCCCCAGCATCCCTATAGGTCCCCTTCAGATACTGGAAGGCTGCTATGAGGTCTCCACGCATCCTTCTCTTCTCCAGGCTGAACAGCCCCAACTTTCTCAGCCTATCTTCACACGGGAGGTGCTCCAGTCCCCTGATCATTCTCATGGCCCTCCTCTGGACTTGTTCCAACAGTTCCATGTCCTTTTTATGTTGAGGACACCAGAACTGCACACAATACTCCAAGTGAGGTCTCACAAGAGCAGAATAAAGGGGCAGGATCACCTCCTTCGACCTGCTAGTCATGCTCCTTTTGATGCAGCCCCAGGATACGGTTGGCTTTCTGGGCTGCAAGTGCACACCGAAGCCAGCTCATGTTCATTTTCTCACCAGCCAACACCCCCAAGTCCTTCTCCACAGGGCTGCTCTGATTCCAAGATTCCATTAATCTTCCGGTATCTTACTTGTCAAGCAATGACACCAAAGAATGTGCAAAAAGGTACGGAAAAACCTAGAATATTTTTTAAGCAACCGATCTGGAGCCTTCTGTATTAGTTAAGATGTTTTTAAAACAGTCGAGCTATTCTAACTAATATAATAGGTTTTATTTATAAAAACTAATGACATTTTAGATTACTTAATGGACTTAGCCTGATTTTCTCCATGCAAAAATCTAGAAGACTATTAGTTTCCTTCTAAGCTCAAAGTAAATTTCTTTCTACCCAAGCAAATCTCACTTTTATTACAGGAAATATTTGATTAACCTTAAATATTCAACATACTCAAATATAATTAGACATGAATAAAAGATACAGTAAAGTTATAGTAAACACACATGCAGGTTTCATTACTACTATCTTACTGGCTTTCTGACTGACATTATCAAAAAGCACACTCATTATGGGTTTTTTTCCCCCCTTTTATGCAAAGCTAATCTTGAGTAGAAATTAGATGACTAACTGCCTAAGCAAAACTCTGCAAACAACATTCACATTAGTATTATGCTGAAGAATACAGTCCTGAGGCAATTAAGACCAAAAACACATTTTAATTTTGATTTGTTTTAAACAGTTCTATACTCAAGCAACAAAAAGAAAATCAAAGGTATGAATGAAGCCAGGTTATGATTAGCGGAAATAACATGATACTGCACTACCAGATTGGAAAGACTTATGAATTACAGTCTTTACAAAGCATGATACTATTTTCAAATATCACAGCTGGAAATAAATTTATGTTTCATAATTAGCTTTAGAGTTGGTAATTTCATTCTTTATTAATCACAACTTTGCTGCATTTTGCTAGTTTAACTTGGCAAAGTCAGTACTTAGGAGCTAACATTATGATGAGACCATACCCAATATAAAGAACAATCAGAATATTGTGAGTTTTTATACCTTCTGAATGTTTCTTATATTCAAAGCTAGAGAAATTGAAAAAGCAAGAGAAATTAAAATTGATAAACAGCTTCTATTTGCTTATTGTACTATTTCAATGAGGTTTTAAAAAATTATTTCAATTATGTCTGCCTACCTAGAACATTTGAAAAGTGCTTACAGCAGCTAGCAAGATGAATATTGTTCAGCTCACAAAAAAAAATCCCTACTTATCTGATATCTCATTTAGTATATGATACCAGAAATCCCATTTGTTTGAACAGAAGTAAGCCTTACTGAATGGAAGAGTTTGCAGGGCTATTAGTTTTCATGGGTTTTGCTCTGTTTTTGTTCTGTTTTTTTTCTAAAGGCTTACAAAGATCATTGTCTTTCTCAGAGTCACAGAAGTTAACACACTGTGCCCTCTCTTATTCTGCCTCAAATGGGCAGTCCTGCTATAACAATGCTTTATGTGACATCTATGAGGGATTTCAGTCTTCAACTATGGCATAATCCAACAGTTTATGAGTATTATGAGGATATAAATGAGTAAATTCTTTGGCAAGTCTCTTTCTAAAATTAGGTTTCTAGATAGCAGCAATTTTAAAGATCTGATTGTGGCACCAGTTGCGCAAAACTGTTTTTTAAAAGAATGCTTAGTTTGAATACCTGCATTAACGGTGTGCCACAAACAGCAAACTGATTCACCTGCTCCAGGATTCTGTTGGCTAAAAATGCAATACTTGGAAGTCCAAGACAACATGAAGCACTCAGACTGAATCTTAAATGTATCAGACTTTAACAGGGGAGAAAAAGTTAATGAATAATTGAAATGCTGTGAAATAGCTGGGAAAATAAGTAATGAGAATTAACAATTATTCCAATAGTTCTGTGAATGCTGTTAGTGTAAATGACATTGTGTATTGACACAAAGAGTGTTCATTTATTAGAGAATAGCATAAGGAACATGCAGGATTAAGTATTATGAACTAAATATCAATGTGGTAATATTAAACATGGCTGAATAATTTCCTATTTCAAAAAATTCTTATTAAAGGAACACTGAGTACTCCCCCAAGTGATGACCAAGTCCAGTTACATATTTTCTCTTTGTAACTGTGTTTTAGTTCTAGACGGTTACAATGTTTTTATTTTACTGTATCATCATTTACTGACATAGATATTCTTTTAGTAAGAATACATAAACTTTAGTTATGTATAGCCTAAGGGTAAAATTCATGCGCTATCAACATATATAAATATATTGTAATGTCACCATTCCATACACAAGCCTACTTCAATTACGCATTTTATAAATGATAATTACATTTGTTTCTTAAAAACCACCTTTAATACTTCCCAAAATATTTGGGAAACAGACAGATACAGTCCGTACACAGATAAATTCAGCTGTGATATTTAGAGGAAGTAGGCTTTACTGGCAGGCATTTTCGTAAGATAGAATTTAAGAGAAGAAAGAAGCCTGCTCAGGAATACATCACACTTACCATTGCTATAGTTATAGTGAATCCTCTGACCAGTTGTAGGTTTTCGAAGAGACAGTGGGGTCTCCTCTGAGAGAAAATTGGGTAATCTGCATTCTACAAACAGCTGCTGTATTGTTTCATCTGATGCAATCTGTGGCTCAGTAAAACCCAGCGATATAATTTCAATCCGGATTTTTTCAGATGTCTATTGAAAAATAAAGCACAAACATAATACAAATTATTTTGTTTCTTGAAGTATTAACACAATAGATGTAAATAATTGACTATTTTGTTCATCAACATTGACTGATTTTGACATAGACACAATGAGATTCTGAAGCCCCAGGGTTCATAGTTAAGAATATTACTGCACCAGATACTGATTTACATTTGGCATTGACAATATTTTTGCAGTAGTTGTACTCTGCTGCAGAAGATTAGGTTAAGGTTATCTTCATGTAAAAGTGAAGCTTTTTTAGCTACATAGCAGAGTGATTTGTATCTTGATCCCATAACTGCCTGAAATAGTAATATTAGGTTCCAAAGTTTTCCAAATGAAAGAGATTTGTTATTGCCTACTGCAGACTATGCTACAAACAGTTCAGTAAACCTCCATCAAGTCACAAAGTAGTTAGCAAAAGTAAACACTGTATTTATAGGGATTGCAACTTCATATACTGATCTTTTCCAGTTAAATCAAATATACACTTAAAGGTTAAAATTAACAGTATGATAATAGAGATATCATCCAAACTGCTCTTCACCAGACCCTTTTCTTATTATCTTTAACTAAAATGACATATTCCTGTTGCTTATATGAAATTGTTTCCTACCCTTTGGCAAAGTCTATAGTATTTGTGTACAGATAAATTTTAATAAGCTTTAGGTATTTAAGTGGGAATGTCAGACTCTACAGAATGAGTCACAAATACTACCCTAGTAACTGTAAGTCAAAGTAAGAAAAGCCACTACGGTTTCAGAATTGCAGCACATAGGTGAGCAACCAAAAAAAAAATTTTTCAGAGCAAACAGAACACAACGGAGTTCAGAAATCTCAGAAATACTTTTTTATTGCTTTCTTTTCAAGTTTGTAACTCTATTTAAAATATTGTCCCTATATGGAAATATTTTGACTATAAAATTAAATTGCTTTAGATAATAAATTATATTAAAAAGATTAGCTTTCTAGATTCAGTGTTAGAACTGCAAGTCAATATTCTAATTTATTATGGAGATAGCTTATATTTTTCCAAGCAAATTACATAATTAATCAAACTGAAAAGCAGGTGTATCCTCTCGTAAAAATATCCATCATATAGGACCATTTCCACTGCTGTCAAGCCCCTTCAATATTTGATGAAGTAATTTTACCCCCTCCTTTCAAAAGACATTTCCTTTTATTATGTATCCTAAGATACTTTAACTAAAAACCTAAATCTGAATATTTCAATAAGGTTGTTTTATTATTCAGTAGATTCATGGAAATTTTGCTAGGATGACAGAGAAAATTCCACACCATTCTGTCTCCACTAATACAGGTACATGGCTTCAGCAGGCAATATTACCGGGATTAGCATAGAATGATGAAATATTTAAAGGAATTTTTTTACCCTAAAATCTAATAAATCAAATGACTGCCAAATGTCATTAAAGTGATGGTCTTTGACTTGAATATGCTTTTCATATTCAAATTTGAAAAGAAAGAGATGAAAGCCTGGAAAGGTTACTCAGTTTCAACTAATAACCTCAAGCACTCTACATTCACATGCATAAAAAATGAAATTGGCTCTATTGTCTAATTTCACTTCAGAAACAACTCTTGAAAATTCTTGCACTGAGCATACGTATTAGCATCTGTATTTAAACTGATACGCTGAGTGGTTTTGTTCGCCCCAAAGTATTTAGCAGCTACGTCAGACTAGTTTGTACACAGAGAGTAGTTTATGAATCCAGCCCAAATACAATATCCTGTCTTATAAAGTATTCCTTTCATATATCTTAAAATTTGTTTGATGTATTTAACACTTGTAATTGCATACTGCAGGCAAAGACTATTACAGTTTTTCAAGGACAGCTGGGTAAACCCAGGTATTCTGGTTTCTAGCTTGTAAGAAAGCAAATAATTGAGTTATACTACTAGAAAATTGCAAGAAAAAAAAAATAAACTACTGTAAAGATTAACAGTTAAGAATATCTTAAGGCCTAGTTTTATTAATATTAAAAATGAATACAGCATATACAAAGGAGCACAGACAAAAAAAGATACAAATAAAAAACACAGAACTGCTTAAGAACAGCATGGCTAGCATTTCATATTTCACTATTAATACAATGCTTGCATTATGTAGCCACGCTGCGAATATAGATAGCATCCAGTATATGATAGGAATTATTTTTTAAACAACTATCCATATTTCTAGATCTAGAGTGCAGTATGTTTAAATCTTTTCCTAAGTTGTTCTTTTTAAGCCTTGTCACTTATTAGGCACAATTCAAGTGCAAAATTGACAGTTTGTCATGACCAATTACTTCCCACAGATCGTTCTACTTAGATGGGGATAAAATTAGTCCTTAAATTTAGTATTTCAAACAAAAATATAATATGAAATTTCCACTAGCAGTAAAACTGGTCACATATAAGAAAACTAAATGCTTTCAAATACTGTCCCTGAGAAACTCTTTCAGTGCTTTCATTTCAAATAAGGAAAACAAAACACGGACAGGATACTTAGCCTATGTCAATATTCTTTTTTTTTGACCATTTAATATTGACTGTTTGTAATTAACACTACCCAGAGATCTGGAAGAATCACTGAACTCCTTCAACAAGCTTTAGGATTTGGCTAAGTACTAAATGCATTGGACATACCATCAGAATTTGATCTCTCAGTGTAACTTTTCCCATCTTCCTGATTCCTAAGATTAAAAAACGTTTTTTTGAATTCCATAATAAGATTTGACTGCCCCCTTCAAGAAGCTATATATTGCATATTGAGATTTCCTTTTTGGTCACAATGAAATGCTAAGACTTTGATGTGAAATAATCACAGTCCAGTTGACTCAGATGACCCACAGAATAAGTCTGTGCTTTCTGTACAGAACAGCATCATTGAAAATGCCTTGCTTATAGGAACAACGTAAACAATGTCCTAGTTTTTAACTTTAATAATCCACAGCTTTAACTAACGTATTGACCTTCAAAAGCTCAAAATAAAGGAAACATCTCAACTGTATGATCAACTTGAATCCTGTATTTACCAGTGCTCAAAGGTATTTATGCTTAACTGCTTCACACTTTATGTATTGATTTCCAGAGAACACTTATTCATAGAATCATAGAAGTGTTTGGGTTGGAAAGGACCTTAAGATCATCTAGTTCCAACCCTGCTGCCATGGCAGGGATGCCTCACCCCAGACCATGTCACCCAAGGCTCTGTCCTACCTGGCCTTGAACACTGCCAGGGATGGAGCATTTGCAGCTTCCTTGGGTAACCCACTGCAGTGCCTCACCCCCTCACAGTAAAGAACTTCCTTATATCTAACCCGAACTTCCACTATTTTAGTTTAAAACCATTGCCCCTTGTCCTATCGCTACAGTCCCTTCACTTGTTCCCTTGTATTTCAAGCAGAGAGCACATCACGTAAACTTTAAGTTATTGCCAAATAATCACAAGTAATTATCAATTTACTATCAGTACTTCAATGGCTATCAATATCATTTGATTGACAAATACATTTATTGAATATATTGAATAGCCAAATTTTTGTAATCATCATAACGTCAGAACAGAACTGCAAAGGAATGCTGTCACATGAATGCCAATCTAATTTATCTCTTCAGGCACACAAACATCACTCACTAAGTAATTAACAGGTCAGCATCTTACACGTACATATGAAAAATACGTACTACAAAAAAATATTCTAGTCCTTAACTGTATGCAGTGACTTTTTATGTTAGGAACAACATCATCTAATTTTAGATTTTCCTCACAATGCTACAGATACAAGAATAGAAACAGCTCCCTGTTCCTTCTCCAAATGGATGGGACTTAACAGAAGTGCATGCACTTTAGGGTCTTGCTAAGACTTGGGGCAAAGAGGTATCTCCTTTTTTGAGACATACAAAGGAAGGAAAGTCACATATAATCTTCCCCAGCATCACAGGTTTTGCCATGTGCTGGGAGAATAATTCAATGGCGCAAGGTTAGCATCATAGAAATATTCGATGCAATCCCTTCAGCTCTGTCTGCAATTAAGAACACCCAGAAAAATCTCTCTGTGATAATGAGTACATCTCTGGTTGCTGCCATTTTATCTAGAGTCCAAATCCATGATTTTTAGAGCATGAATTCATCTTCAGCATCTTCAAAAGTATGAATTACTTGCCACAGCTTGAGACAATTTAATGATGAGATATTGCCTCTTCAGTGCAAATATCTAACACACCCATCAATGCATTGATGTTATTCAGAAAAGACAATTTCTAATTCAGTACAAAATACCAAACATTTTAGAAAATACAAAGTTCTTGAGGGACGCAAAGTTTTCCCACCACAACCATGACAACTATACATCTGAACTTAATGTCACATTTGCACTGTGCTTACAATACACCTTCTAATCACTTGAATAATATAGTTTTATCCCTTCAGTGGCTTGCCTCCCCTACCCTATCTGAACAATAAACACAAAATTGTTCACTGTTGCTCCTGAAGTTGAATTGTTTTTAAAGACTTGGTTTTGCAACTTGCCTGTGGCACTGCCTCAACTAACAGCCTTTAACGAAAAATTGTTTCTGGGGTGAATAAATAAAAAAAAAAAAAACAAAACCATAAAACCAAAAAAAAAAAAAAAAAAAAAAGAAGCAGCAGATATATCTGGGGCTGTTTGCCAGGTGAGAGAAAAATTTCTTTAACTCTTTTATTTTTCTCCCCAAGAAGCGGGAAAGGTTACATAAACAATAATGTTACAGTCCTGAACTAAGCTACACCCATCTCTACTGCAGACTGTCTAAAAACCCACAATTGATTATACCAACAGATAAAATAAAAACAAATACTAAACTTATAAAATCTCAAACCCAGTTAGCTACATCAGTACCAACCAGTTACAAAATTAAGTTGCCCAAATGCTTTGTAAACTTGCAATTACCTTTCCTTTCAAAAGGAAGCATGACCCTTAAGTAAACAACCATGAAACAAAATTTCTCAATAAAGAGAAATACATACTTTGTATGTTTTTGGTATGCTAATATACATCAACACGTGACATCAATAAGATGAAATAAATAGCAGTGTTATGTAAAAAATCTAAACAAATAGGATTTCTGCTTTTGTATATTATTATGCATGCAGTTTTCTGTATGGAGAACAGACTTCTGGTTGGATTAAAAAAATGAATTGATTTTTAAAACCTGTATTTGAAAGTTAATCCATTTAGAAAAAACCCTATAGTACAGGAATAAGGCAGAACAATCAGTGTGGCATTTTCATTTGTTAAGACTGCATCTGTAGTGAAAAAAAATATATCAAATTGGATATTTTTAATATAGCAGTTCTTTTTATTGAGAGATTAATACTTAACATTTGATACTGTGTGTTCCCCTCCACCAATAAAGTATTGTGGGGGGACAGTACAGACATGCAAAAATTAATGGAGTTTGATTCTCTCTCATATTACCTACAGTGTGAAAAGGAGTTATTCTTGGTGCTAGATATCAGAGCTAATCAAAACTCAAATTTAGTTTCAAATCCCATCCTTTGCTTTTTAGGACTCCAGTTAAAAAAACCCCTCAGTTCTAACTGCAAAGTCACCATAACTTACCTCCACATCAATGAGCTCTGATATATATAATCTCTCAAGTACGCAACTGAGGAGCATTCACATTCATAAACACAAAAAATATTACCAGATAGGTTAAAAATGGCTCCTGCTGATGCTTTTCATGTGGGCTTACATACCCAGCCTTAAACCTGACTTTCTACTTAATTTAATATTCTGACTCATTAGTTTTATTTGTTCCCTAACAAGTAGTAGGTTACATAATGAGTTAAGATTCTGTTGATTTGTATAATTTTAAAAATTGTTTTGGGGTTTTCTTGGTATTAATTCTCGCTCTTCTTTCAAGAAAAATGACTTGCAGTGCATGCTTCTAATTACTGCTTCAAAGTATATTTGACAAGTGCTAGAAGTTGTAAATCCACCATTCCAGCATACTGCCTATTCAAACTAGACTCGGAATCATTTAGCCTGGAAAAGACCTTTAAGATCGAGTCCAGCTGTAAACCTAATACTGCCCAATCCACCACTAAACCATGATTTAAATAAGCATTGCTTCATTTTCGAAGCAATTTTCTTTTTGGCAGTAAACAAATACAAGTGCTCTTGGTTAAATAAGTATCTGTCTTCAAAACAAAGCACTGCTTTTCCTTTTTAACTGCTGTCATCTCAAACTTCATCAGTGCCAAAAGAGAACTTAGGTCTTAACCTAGATTAGTTCCTGTCTAATAGTGACCATAATAGCAAACAATCACCTGAAAGACAGAGAATGGCAAATGCCCCTTTATGATCTTAGGCCCGTAGTAGTCTTTGAAAATATTGACTTGTTTTATGAAATATGCCTGTTCCCCAGTTACTTATAGAAGAAAAGCACAAAGCAACTAAGGTTAGATCTACACAAGAGTGAGAGAATACGAAAGATTAGTATGTCTGGCAGAGTAAAATCAAGTCAACCCACCAACACCGGCTAAAATTAAAAACCTAAAAACTTAGTTCTCTAGATTCAGATTACATATTCACAGAATAAGACAGTTTAAGAAAAGCACTAAGCATGCAGAAATCTCCCTGAAGTACACAAGAAGTATTCAAATCCTGAAGAAAATAGAGAGAGATCAAGACAGCCAAAATTTAAGACTGCAACATAATTTTTTTTTTTTTTTTCCAGTGAACACAGGTATCTCACAGAAGGAAATGCACTATTCAAGTGATTGTACAAAAAAGGCATAATGAAAGGAAAAATACTTATTGCTTTGCTATACATCAGCTTTATGCTTTAAGCCTCCTCATCTTTGCACAAACATGTTTCAATGACCAACAAAACCACAAACAATTGGTATTGCTTTTTAATTGTCTTTAAGAGAAATTTTCATGTCAAAATTAATTTGACCCTGACATCTTAATTTACGGGAACTGATAATGACGGTTTTCAGTATCTGCTATTTGTGCAAAGTAATGCACTCACAGTATCTGCAACTAAAAAGAGAGATGTAAGCACACCTATAGAAAAAATGGGACAACTACCACATAAATAGTTTTTGCCAGCAACTGCCTTATAGGCACATTTTAAGTCCACTTGGAAGCTGATAGCAGTAAGTTTTATTGTGCTAATTGAATACTATATTATCTCCTGTTAAGGATACAGCGTAGACATGGGGGCAAAAGGGGGCAGGGGATGGAAGAGAACAGATTTTTAGAGGTTTTTTTGGTTTTTTTTAAATGTAAAGACCATGCCAAAGAAAATGCAAATTCCAAGTTTTGATGTCTATTTTGACGATCTGAAACAAGGCTTTTAATCAATGTATTATACATCAATTTGATTATGTTAACTTCTGATTATTCAAATGTATGAAATATTCATAGAGAACTGTCCAAACTTTTACATTTCTCAGACTTCTTTTCTTTATTAATTATCATGCCTGGAAGCTCTTTTAGAAAAAAGCAGCAGCCATCAGCCTGACTGAACCTGACAAGCTAGCAAGGCCCAATTACACTGGCGCTCTGTGGCACTTTGATGTACTGGAAACGAAAAGAGATAGGGGCAAATTGTATAGCACATTATGTTAATGACTTGATTTAATCCAGCCACTAAACTTTATGTAGCCTGTTAAAAAAGATGCTAACACTAATTACGCCACTTTAGAAAGGAAAGAAGGGGACAAGCATTTCATACTGACAAAGTGAAGCTCATAAATGTTGTAAATGAAATGAAACAAAATGAAGTAATCTATGATTAATTATACATCATAGACAAGAAGAAAAGAGAAAGAAGTAAGTGGTACAGCTAAGTACTGGAAAATCTGTTAGATACCCTTTATGATCAACATATCTAAGAAATAACCATGAACTGTCTAATTTGCAGCATGCAAAAAAAGGAACAGTATGATCTTAAATGGCTTAAACAGTTTGGCATACAACTTAGATTTATAGGATAATTAGCATAACGATCTCTAAAAATCACAAGTCTTATTTACACTGTTTGAGGATATTTATCTCAAAAGATAAAAGGCAGCGATTTTTAATCTTAAAAAAACATAAATTCAATCATAATTTTCACATGCTGTATTGTATAATTAACCCAAGATTTCAAATATAGCAATGTCTATTTTGACAATACAATCTGTATTAACATGTTGTCTTAATAGCTTATAGCTTTTGTTGTTGTATCTACCCTTCTTGAACATACACTTTGTTACCAGAGAAACAGAACAATGGAGAGAAGTAGAAATTAATGAACTAAAATGAATCTACACTCAAAATTCTCAGAACAGTTCTTAAATAATATTGATAAAATAAAATACAGGATGACGAGAGATGTGGATCAACCATATTACAGTCTGACTTAATGATCATGAGTAGCAGACATTTCAGTTGTCAAAATTACAGGTGAAATTTTTTTTCAAGCTTTTACCTATAAACAATGCTATTCTGTCTTCAAAAGTACCATCTGTGTTTTAGTGCAGCATATGTAAGTAAGAGCTTTTTGAAATCCCTTCTACAACTTAAAAAAAAGGTGCAATAATTCTCATATGAAACACTGCTTCATGTTGCTAGTTACTCTGTAAGATGTCACACAGCCCTGAAGAAAGGATTTAAAAAATAAAAATCAAACTACCTCTATCCTATCCAATTGCAGAACATTAAAGAAACTTAGCATCAATATTAACAGTACACTCCAGTCCTTTAAAAGGAGGCTAAGACAAAGCAAAGAAGTATTAACTGTTACAATTTTAAGTGCTAGCTTCATATTTTCTAAGATTGTTCAGTCAATGTTAGATCTAAAAGTAGAAAATGTCCTTACTTTTTAGAAAACTACAGGATTGAACTTATTTTTGAACGTAAATTTTCCAAATTCGTATTATGCTGTGTTATTCTGTATATATAACTTTACACTCATCAGTTGCTGGTTTTGAATAAGCCAAGAGGATATTATTACTGTACATGCCCACAAATAACAGTACACTGAAGTAACTGAATGCCGTACCTGTACAAACCTTATTGAAAACAAATGGTCAGTTTTAAACTGTTGGGAAGTCAGGAACAAAAAGAAATCTATGGATGAACTAAGAAACATATGCAAGGTTTATATGCCATTAACAACCCCAAGTTTATGCAATTGCCATTTCAAAAACATTCAATCAAGTCAACATACTGTGATGAAGTGTGTAGCTAAGTATTATAGATTTACGACAGGCCCTGACAAATGATATTATCCTCCTCTTCCTCAGAAAGCATTGCAAGAAGCAGGAAAAGCCCATTTCCCAACATAAAGGCAACAGGTAGAACTGAACAAGACTAACCTCTTTAGATGTTCACATTACAATAGTTATCTCTTGTTAGGCAGATTTTGTGCAGGACTAATATTAGACTTTGGACTGAAACTAATTAGAAAAGTCTAATTCTAAGTGTGTATGACAACAGCGGAAAAGATGACAACAAATTTCCCCATTAGAAAAACACCTATAAATCACATGCACAATATAGGCACATTAACTTTTTTCTTTGTGGAAAGATGTCTACTCAAAATGTAAACAGGAAAACACACTCATTGACAATGCCTTTGAATCTAAACCTAGCTATAAGCAAAGTTATTCTTAGAGGGCATTAAGCTTAAAATATTTTTCTTAGACTTACCATATAATTGCCATAAATACTCTAACTCACCTGTTTAATATTCTTGGATAGCGGACATGAAACAATACAGTCATCGCTGTCAGTTATTATTGATTCAATGGCATCATTTTCTTGTCTATCATCTTGATCTGCAAAAATAGAATCAACAGAGTTAAACCCCCCTGTATCTGTAGTCCATTTGAGACTTGCTGAGAAACCTGACAGCAATATATTTGCTTTTCTAATAAATAAAGGGTAAGTGCCAGGTAACTCTTCCTTGCAGAAGATTAATATTGGCAAATCAATGACCTTTACAGTAATCTAAACTGTGTATTTTTCTGATTTGCTGAAAAAAAAAAAGTAATGTTTCCCAGATGAAAGTTCATGACTGGCATGATAGAAGTCCTGTGATGAACTGAAGTATGAACAACACTTAGCTTTATATAAGAATATGGACTGAACGTGTGAATTTCCTCTATGTTGAACATTCTTCTTTACATGTGCATGGCGTACTTTTTTTTTTTTTTTTTTTTTTTTAAGTAGATCTGTATAAATGTGACTTATTTTCTAAAACATTCAGGTCACTTTTCTTTAGAGAGAATTACTTATAAACACACTAGAATTCAACATCATGTTTTACAATTTTTCTAATGAATTCTTATGTGGAAACTGCAAATAACTGAACGTAAAATTTTAGTATCTTGCTTGTGCTTCAAACTTGGTACTATTGACTTGGTTTATTAAATGATAAACAGTTGAATCTTGGAAGTGGAATAGGAATACCCGGCTTTATAATCTTTAAATAAATCTGCCTCTAACAACCTTATGTCACAGATGTGATAATACATAGCACCCCTCTCACTGTCTGAAAGAATTTCTGATATCAGCACTGGCTGTTATCTGCAGACAAAAGGAGCATATTCATTAAAATATTCTTTAGAACAGCACAGTTCTAAGAGAGAATATAAAGACATTTAAAATAGAAGCCAGGTTTCTTTTAATATTTTATGAATCTAGGTCAGATACCAGATTTTTGCATTTAATTACAATACAGCTTCCATTTAGGAAGAAAATAACGCCACCATATACACTATCCAGCTTCAGCTACAAAGTACACCAGAATACAATTTCTGTCATGAAGGTTCTCATAATGAGGCAGCTTCCACTGCTAGTAAGAAATGCTTAAGAAAAGTCTGAGACATATATTTATCAAGAAAACACAGTTACTTATTCATAAAAATGAATTCTACCTTCTGATTCCAATTCTTCAGTTATTTCTGTCTCATCTCCAGAGGTAACTGAGCTTTGGTTGGCCAACTGCCCCTCTGAGAGATGTGAGGGGTCATCTTTTTCCTGTTGAATTTCTTCAGCCATCTTCTTCACCATATCATCTGCTAGCCTTTCTTGTTTAACCTCCTGTACCACGTGCTGTATAAAAACAGATAAACTTACAGTCTTTGTAACAATCATGGAACAGTAAAATTTAATAAAGTTCAAAACTTGAAGAGAGTTATGGCTCACATTAATTATACATAGCCTTTAAACAATTATATTGCTTACGCAGTGCAGGAAACAATGAGAAGTTGTCAAATTCAGTAACAAATAATTGATACAGAAGACAAAATTCTCTAATGATGCATATTTGTGAAAACATAACCATTATAATCATTTGGTACCTGTCAACATATATACACTGCTATATTTCCATATTCACTTATATTTCAGCTCTTTCAGTCAACAAGACTCAGCCCAAAAAACCCAAACCAAACCAAAACACCACCACCTTACTCAATTAGCAATTTTACAGCTTAAATCATACAGTATTTTCTATTTCAAAAGCAAACTGAAACGATAAAAAAGAGAACTGGCTTTGCTAAAAATGCAAACGTTATCTAAGGTCTTTAGTGCATAAATTACTCTGAAGTAATTTTATTCGCTCCTCTCTCTTCAAGTACAACTACATAAAATACTACCTCATGAAGAAATGTAACATCACAGACATGGCATCTTTCACGGAAATTTACTGGAGACCTATGCGTTGTTTATTATCCAACAGTTCTCCTCTTGGACTGAATTTTCCACAGAGACACTGATGCTTCACTTTCCACACTCGGAATCCATGAGGTAACTTCCAGCTATTCACAGAACAGCCAGGTTTCCCAAAAAGGGACCTGAAGAGTTATTTCTATTCTAACACATCTCGAGACACAACTTACTTCTTTTCTAACATGTTTGGAGCCACACAAAGCAAAACAGTGTTACCACGAGTTTTATCCTGTAAAGATTATTTTTGAAGTTTTCAAGCTGTAAGAAACTGACTTTATGTCTCCTTTATGCTCTTCCTTGGCACAGATGATATGCCACACCAACTGTGTTTTAGGCAACGTTTGGCCATTCTTTTTAATTCCTTCAGTGCAATATTGTGTCTTGAACATGGGACCCAAGTTTGTAGGCCAGGTCTAGCAGGGGCTGGTGGAGCTGGTCTGGAACAGTTTTGGTAGAAGGCTTGCCAGACTGGTCAAGGAGGCTTTAAACTAGATGTGCTGGGGGACGGAGGCATCATTCCGTCCCAATGCTCCCAGTCAGTTGCCAGCACCTATAATAAATTCTCGGAGCAATGTAGAGATATTCCAACTGCTCCAGCCAATGAGCCGGCTTCATTTGGAGCTCGGCTCAGATGCCTCTATACAAATGCCCATAGCATGGGGAACAAACAAGAGGAATTAGAGATGTGTGCTCGTCTACAGGGGTATGATATTATAGGCATCACAGAAACATGGTGGGATGGCTCCTATGACTGGAGTGTTGGAATGGAAGGTTACAGACTCTTTAGAAAAGACAGGCCTGGCAGGCGCGGAGGGGGAGTTGCCCTTTATGTTAGGGATAGGCTGGAGAGTATGGAACTCTGTCTGGGGACAGGTGAGCAGTTAACAGAGAGTTTGTGGGTCAGGGTTAAAGGGAAAACAGCGATGGGAGACATTACTGTGGGGATCTGTTACAGACCGCGTGATCAAGAAGAATCTGCGGATGAAGCACTCTATAGGCAGATAGGAAAAGCCTCATGCTCACAGGCCCTCATTCTCATGGGTGACTTCAACCACCCTGACATCTGTTGGAATGACGGTACGGCCCGGCACAAGCAATCCAGGAGGTTCCTCGATTGTGTGGAAGACAACTTCCTTCTGCAAGTAATAGAGGAACCGACAAGGAGAGGTGCCATGCTTGACCTCGTGCTCACCAACAGGGAAGGGCTCATTGGAAATGTGGCGCTCCAGGGCAGCCTTGGATGCAGCGATCACGAGATGGTCGAATTTGAGATCCTCAGGACAGTGAGAAGAGCGTGCAGCAAGCTCACTGCCCTAGACTTCAAAAGAGCAGACTTTGGCCTCTTCAGGAACCTGCTTAGTAAGGTTCCATGGGATATAGCCCTAGAGGGCAGGGGGGCCCAAGACTCTTGGTTGGTCTTCAAGGATCACCTGCTACAAGCTCAGGAGTGTTGCATCCCAACTAGAAGGAAGTGCAGCAGGAGGGCCAGGAGACCTCCTTGGATGGATAAGGAGCTGCTGAGGAAAATTCAAATGAAAAAAGAGTCTTATAGAAAGTGGAAGCAAGGACAGGCGGCCTGGGAAGAGTACAGGGATGTTGTCCGGGAAGCTAGGGACCAGGTTAGGAAAGCTAAGGCCCAGTTAGAATTAAACTTGGCTAGGGATGTTAAGGATAACAGGAAGGGATTCTACAGGTACATAGCAAATAAAAAACAGACTAGGGAGAATGTAGGCCCCCTCAGGAAGCTCTCGGGTGAACTAGCTACACAGGATTTGGAGAAGGCTGAGGTTCTGAATGACTTCTTTGCCTCGGTCTTCTCTAGCAAAGGCTCTGACCGCACCACCCAAGTCTTGGAAGGCAGACGCAGGGACTGTGAGAATGAAGACCTTGGGCCTACTGTAGGAGAGGGATTGGTTCGAGACAATCTTAAAAATCTGAACGTGCACAAGTCCATGAGTCCTGATGAAATCCATCCACGCGTCCTGACGGAGCTGGCGAATGAAGTTGCTAAGCTGCTGGCCATCATATTTGAAAAATCATGGCAGTCAGGTGAAGTTCCCGACGACTGGAAAAAGGGAAATATAACCCCCATTTTCAAGAAGGGGAAAATGGATGACCTGGGGAATTACAGACCAGTCAGTCTCACCTCTGTGCCTGGCAAAATCTTGGAGCAGATTCTCCTGGAAGGCATGCTAAGGCACATGAAAATCAACAAGGTGCTTGGTGACAGCCAGCATGGCTTCACTAAGGGGAAACCCTGCCAGACCAATTTGGTGGCCTTCTATGATGGGGCTACAGAACTGATGAACAGTGGCAGAGCAGTTGATGTCATCTACCTGGATTTGTGCAAAGCGTTCAACACTGTCCCACACGACATCCTTGTCTCTAAATTGAAGAGACGCCAAATTGATGAATGGACCACTCGGTGGATAAAGAACTGGCTGGAGGGCCGCACTCAAAGAGTTGTGGTCAATGGCTCAATGTCCGGCTGGAGACCAGTAACGAGTGGTGTCCCTCAGGGATGGGCGTTGGGACAGGTCCTGTTTAACATCTTTGTCACTGACATGGACAGTGGGATTGAGTGCGTCCTCAGCAAGTTTGCCGATGACACCAAGCTGTGTGGTTCGGTTGATACGCTGCAGGGAAGGAATGCCATCCAGAGGGACCTTGACACGCTTGTGAGGTGGTCTGATGTCAACCTCCTGACGTTTAACCATGCCAAGTGCAAGGTCCTACACCTTGGTGGGAGCAATCCCAGGCACAGCTACGGGCTGGGCAAAGAAGAGATTCAGAGCACCCGTGTGGAGAAGGATTTGGGGGTGCTGGTCGATGACAAAATGAACATGAGCTGGCTTCATTGTGCGCTTGCAGCCCAGAAAGCCAACTGTATCCTGGGCTGCATCAAAAGGAGTGTGGCCAGCAGGTCGAAGGAGGTGATCCTGCTCCTCTACTCTGTTCTCGTGAGACCGCACTTGGGAGTATTGTGTGCAGTTCTGGTGTACTCAACATAAAAAGGACATGGAACTGTTGGAACAAGTCCAGAGGAGGGCCACGAGAATAATCAGGGGACTGGAGCACCTCCCATATGAAGATAGGCTGAGAAAGTTGGGCTGTTCAGTCTGGAGAAGAGAAGGCTGCGTGAAGACCTCATAGCAGCCTTCCAGTATCTGAATAGGGATATAGGGGTGCTGGGGTGGGACTCTTCATTAGGGACTGTAGTGACAGGACAAGGGATAATGGGTTAAAACTTAGACAGGGGAAGTTTAGATTGGATATAAGGAAGAAATTCTTTCCTGATAGGGTGGTGAGGCACTGGAATAGGTTGCCCAGGGAGGTTGTGAATGCTCTGTCACTGGCAGTGTTCAAGGCCAGGTTGGACGAGGCTTTGGGTGACATGGTTTAGGAGCAAGGTGTCCCTGCCCATTGCAGGGGGTTGGAACTTGATGATCTTAAGGTCCTTTCCAACCCTAACTATTCTGTTCTATGATTCTAATATTCCAAAGTTACTCCATTTCTTCTTCATACCACCCCTCCCAACTATATAATGGTCATCATGACCATCATGGCTTGACTTCGCAAATGAAGATTTGGGAAGGGCTTTTTACCCACGCTTACTACAAGCGTGCTGATGACTAAGAAGGCCAATGTGGGATAGGCAAATCCGGCTACAAAAAGCACAGCAGAAGGTCTCCTTGGGTGGAACAGGTGGGGCGCGATTCTTCCTGCGTTGTCTTTTCTCCTCGAGACTAGTTCTTTGTGAACTCTCAAAGGAGTCAGCGGCATTATGTATGGTGTGCCTCCAAGCCTCCCGATTGGAGGCCAAGGTGGACCACTGATGGTAGTCAGTATGGCCAAGGCTAAGGTATTGTTTCAGGGAGTCCTTAGATCTCTTCTTTGGGGCACCTCTCTTGCGGCTACCGGTGGCAAGTTCACCGTAAAACACGATCTTGGGGAGGCGGTGATCCTTCATCCTAGAGACGTGCCCTGCCCAGCGCAGCTGCAATTTCAGCAATATGGCCTCGATGCTGGTGACCCCTGCCTGTTCGAGGACAGTGACATTAGACACATAGTCAGTCCAATGGATGTTTAGAATTGTACGGAGGCAGTGCTGATGAAAGCGTTCCAGGAGTCGCAGGTGATGACAGTAGATGACCCATGATTCAGATCCATATAAAAGAGTAGACAATACAATGGCTTTGTAGACACTGACCTTTGTACTTTTCTTCAGGTGTTTATTACACCAGACTCTTTTATGGAGTTTTCCAAAGGCTCTGTATGCCTTTGCTATTCTGTTGTCTATCTCTTTGTCGATCGTGGCATCCAAGGAAATGATGCTTCCCAGATAGCTGAACTGCTGAACTGTCTTAAGGTCTGACTCGCTGATAGTAATATGGGGATGGCGATGATCTTCTTGCGGTGCAGGTTGGTAGAGGACTACTGTCTTCTTCAAGCTGACTTCCAGCCCAAAAACCTCAGCCGCCTCCGCAAAGCAAGATGTTAAACACTGCAGAGCTGCTTCTGTGTGGGCAACAAGGGCAGCATCATCAGCAAAGAGCAGTTCACGAACAAGATGGTTTAGGGTCTTAGTGTGGGCCTTCAGTCGCCTTAGACTGAATAGGCTACCATCGGTACGATATCAAATATAAATGCCGTCTTGTTCGTCGAGGTCTGCTGTAGCCCTTTGGAGCATCATGCTGAAGAAGACTGTGAATAAGGTCGGTGCGAGAATGCAACCTTGTTTCACACCATTGGTTATTGGGAAAAGCTCAGAGAGTGCATCACCATACCTGACTTGGCCTTGCTGATCCTCATGTAACAGAATAATTATTTTGAGGAACTTGGGGGGACAACCTAATCGTTCTAAGATCAGCCACAAGCCTTTCCTGCTCACAATAATGGTAATTTCAAGAGGAAAGACAAAATAAATTTCACACAAACATTGAAAGAAGTGATGAGATTCCTCACTTTCTAATGGGAAAAAAACATTGTCATCACAAGGAATTACTTTTTACATATTTCAGAGATGTTTCTGTGATCTTTACAGTAGTTTGTTTATTGATGCATGATATAGAAAAGAAATAACGTATGTGTGGAGTTCAAATGCAGTGTATTATATAAACCCACAAAACCTGAATAATCTCATACCTCTGAAACACTTGGAACTCTTGAAGCCTTCATTTTCTGTGCAAGTTCCATGTTATTTTCAAGAGAGCCCTAATTTATGGGTGAAATTAGGGGAAACCTTTAATATATAGCACACAATTAACACACAAATGTAAGTATAAATTTAGAGGCAGATAAGTGTTTGGACAGGAAATTCTGTCCCCCTTTGCTTTCTTGCATTAGCACTGCTGTGTCTATCCTCTGCTATAACATCTGCCTGTGAGGCTGGACAATTCTGACTAATAGTTTGGGCAAATCAAACACTCATTCCATTGACTATTGTGTCTGGTTTTCTGGAAAGAAACTATTTGCTTTGGCATGTGTCACATTAATATCCAAGAACTAGATTCTCTGCTATTCAGAAAACAAACAGGAAAATGAAAGACTGTCTGTACAGTTTTAATCCATTAAACTTCTAATTCTCACATATCAGAGAAACACCATCTATTTCATTATTTAGTTCTAACAGTATTTTTGCCTCTAACCAGGCATTGAGGCTTGGATTTTTTAAAACATCTAGGGGAGCTGCCCAACCAATAATGAAGATTTACTATGGAGACTGAGTATCTGCCTCCCTCAGAAAATCCTAGTTTGTGAAAAATAGTCCAGCTTTGAGAATTTACTGTTTGGCCAGCTCAATAGAAATATGTTGTGTTTAACTTTATGGCAAACATTGCATTTTTCCATATCTAAGCTCTCAAAAGATCTGATTTCACCAACATTTGAGTTATTATTATTTTTTATTTAATAAATACGAAAGATCTACTTAATTCTTATTTCCAGTCTATACTGCATGGCACAAAACAACATTCTAGTTACAGTAAACTAAACAATGGCAGAACCACCTGTGAACTGTAAACTGATGTTAACATTATTTTCATTGTATGTGTAATCTCAGATGATGAACTGTGTCAAATTGTGTTATCTTGTTAGCACAACACTCAGTATCTGTTTGGATTAAGCTGGTTTCTTGAGCCATTTATATGTCTGTGCAAATGTTACACTGTGGAAAGACACTTACTAAGCCAGACAGCTGAGAAACACAGTGCACAGACAGCTGATTTGTGCTATTAGAATCTGTCCTGTTTATGAAAGTTGAAGCCTGTAAGCTGTGGAGGACACCAAGCAATTCTGTGTGAGTCACACAAATATCCCTGTATTGTATCCCTCACCTATATGCAGTACTATGCTATCATTCATTGGCTGGGACATCCCAGTCTTGTGCTGCTAAAATAATTTGAGTGTTCTTGATTATTAGCTCTAAGAATTGACCACACTGAGATGTTAGTAGCTTTTCTTTCTCCAACATGCATGAGAAAAATACTTAAACTTACTATCATCTGTTTTGTACCAAGATCCAGGAAAGATACTTTCTTCTCTGCTTGAGCTGCACACTGCCTTCGTTTGGGTGTTGGTTTCTGTAATAAAATAAACATAGCTGAAGCTCATTTATTGCCACATTCTAATCATCTTATTTTAGAGATGGTTAGACATAAATTTTGAGGAATTTCGAATTTTCTCAAAGCCAAATCTAACTGCACTAAATTCAATTCTAAACAGGCAAAATGATGTAGATGCTGTTTGAATAAGCAAAACCTCTACAACTGGAGATACCTTTCAGAATTCAGCCACAAATGGATATAAAACTCTACAGAGCATCTATGGAATGCCATATGAGTTCTAGGTAAGAAACAACTGTAGGACTCAAGTTAGTGGTATCATGTTATGTGGCAGAATGATTTATTATTATCCTTTATGGAGTGCTTGATTTTTTTTCTTGTGTAGGCTAAGTGTACCTTTGATACCTTTCCTTATGCCACTGCCCCTGGAAACTTTTAATACAGAAACAAAAACAAGACTGTTAATAGTTGTAAAATAAGAAAAAAATCCATAATTAGCTCGGTCATTATATTATAATAAAACACAAGAATAATAAAGTGGTTTATTACTCTTCATGCTTTATTAACATAGAGATTATCCTCCATTTCAACTGATTTTTACACACACACACACACACACACACACACACACAAACACACACACGAAATCTTTACAGTACTTTTAATTTATGAGTGATTTTTAAGAAGCTATTTGGTATTAGCATCATGCTCCAGACACCAGAATAACAAAGAGCATAGTGCAGATACAACTATGTATCTGTATATATGACTTGGGTATGGCCGATTAAGAATTGTTTTGGCTCAAAGCTACTCCAGCTGATTGGGTTCAGTCTGAGCTTCTAGGAGACCATAGAAAGAAATAGCTGATTTCATGACTGTCATAAATTTCAAGCATACCCCTGAAGTTACACAAGCAAGTGACTACATTTTATGCAGGTCATCTACATTGGAAAGAGAATTAATAAGAACTAAATTTATAGGGAAGACATTTAATAGATGTTATATCTCCTCCCTTCCCTGCCCCCCCCTTTTTGCTAATCAGCTATCTACCAGTATAAAAGACTTTTAAAAGTTTTGGACACAAGAATGATTTTATTTCCCGAAGGAAGTTGAAGATGGTAGTTATATGAAGTATTTGTGCTATGCATTTATTTTACAGCAAGGACAAATCCTGGTCACTGGGGAAAAACTAAATGACCTGCTGTAACAGCTTTTTTATATCTCTTAACTTCTGTGAGTTTGTTAAATTACTTACTGTCACCAATGAAGTACAAGAAGGAGAAGGGACTGGAGTCTGAGTTTTTTCCTCAGCTAGTAATTTAGTTGCCATTGATTTCTCATTTTGAATGTAATTTCCTAAGTCTGCAGCCATTGGTAATCCACTTGGTGGTAGGTAGACATGTTTCCATTTTAATTCAACTGTGATGGTACCAGCAGCATGTCTTTCAGAATCTGTTAGTTCAAAAATACCTGAAAACAGTATGTAAATATCGTCTCTAAATTATCTTATTCTACACCTATGCAAGAAAACACAATGCAAATCCGAATGGGATTCAGGAATTAAATGACTTAAAAGTCTTAATTTTAGAAGCTAATAGTGTCAAAATGCCCAATATAACACTGTGGACATTCAAAATCCAGAACTTAAAAGGGGCTGGATTACTGAATTAGTTCAAGATGTCCTGCAGGTTCCTCAGATAATCCAATACCAGATTATATTGTTATTGACATCTTTCAAAAGATCTAATTAAGACAGTTCCATATTTTACTAACTTTTGTTAAAGAAAGTGCAAGTTCTAAAAATATGAGTAGCTAAACCTATCAAAGAAGAAATACACTAAATTCACTTAGATTTTATCCTATTCCCATTTACATTGAATAATTATAGAACCATATGTTTATCTTACAGTTGGCAATAAAATAATTAAGCAGCTTTTATATTCTAAACTGATTATTAACTGATATCAACTTGCAAGGAGCAGTTGATGCACTGGAGGCAGAGCTGCTATTCACACTGTAGAAAAATAGCCTGATGGAAACCTCGTAAAATTCAACAAAACCAAATGCAAAATCCTGCATCAGCCCAGGAACAGTCTCAAACAGCAGCACAAGGTTAGGGGCTGACTGGCCACATGCAGCCTTGCAGAATAAGAGCTGGTCCTGTTTGACAAATGCAAGCCAGTGAGGTTGGGTCTTTGCAGCAAAGAATGCCAACTACACCCTGGCCTGTATTAGTAAAAAGGCAGTCAAACAGGTCCAGGGGTGTCACAATTTCTCCCCAATACCTACGAGATGGCACTTATAATACTATGCCCAGTTGTAACCTTTCCAGCAGAAGACACTGGCATTCTGGAGCAGGTCCAGTAGAGAGCTGTAGAGAACTTCAGGGCTGTGGAGCACGTGGCATAGGAGAGGCTTAAGGAAGTGATCTGCTCAACTTTTAGAAGAGGAAACTCAGTGGGGATCTTACTGCCACTTAATAGAAGGGTGAGGAAAAGACACAATCAGAGGTGCACAGCAGGAGGACAGCCTACAGGCACAAGCTGAAATATGGGAAATCCCATCTCTGCAAGATGAAAGTCTTTATTATGACAGTGATCAAACATAATTAGCAGTTAAATTCAGTCAGTGCTAGACTGATAACATCATTCCAATTATAATAATTTATCAAATCATAATTATTCTGTACCTGGGCCAGTACAGAGAACAAAAAAGGGATTTAAAAAACTTTCTTAGGACCATGATAAATTAATGTTTGGACACACGTTCTTCTTTTTTTTTTTTTTTATTGTGGATTTTAAAGAAAACTTTCACTCCTCTTAAATCTTGGAAAATGTCAAGAGGAGAAAAAAATTCTATTATTACTATCCACACTGTAAGGTACAGATTGGACTTCAGCTCATGGATATATCACAAATCAAACACCACTTTAAAGTTTGAGTTACAACCCAGCAATACTGGAGTGCTCTGTTAGTACTGTTCTGGTAAATGAGATATTAGATTCTTTTTTTTCTCTCCCTGGGTCTTTTCTTTCTCTAGTGTTTGACATTTAATGTTTATATTAAAATATCATTCATCAGTTCCAGAGCTCTGACAGACTTTTCACTAGCCATGACTTAAGTAACACTGAGATGCAAAATTTATTTCCAGGATCTCACTGGAGTTAAAATTCTGTCAGACAAGAATGATACAGGTTTATAGAATCACTGAGGTTGGAAATGACTTCTCAGATCACGAAAACCAACTGTAAACATAACACTGCCAAGTCCACCACTAAACCATGTCCCCAAGTGGCACCTCTACATGGTCTTTTAAATACCTCCAGGGATGGTGACTCCACCACTTCCCTGGGCAGCCTGCTCCAGTGAGGGAAGATGTTTTTCCTGATATCCAACATGAACCTCCCCTGGCAAAACTTGAGGCCTTTTCCTCTCATCATATCACTTGTTACTTGGGAAAAAACAGAAAAGAAATTGTCTCTCAGGTAGTTGTATAGAGCAGTAAGGCTCCCCCCTCAGCCTCTTTTTCCCCAGATTAAACACCAGCTTTGTCAGGCACTTCTCACTTTTGCTCCAGACCCTTCAGTAGCTTTGCTGCTCTTCTTTGGACACGCTCCAGCACCTCTAATGTCTTTTTTGGGAGCCAATGGCCCCAAAATGAACACATTATTTGAGGTGTGGCCTCACCAGTGCCAAGTACAGGAGGATCATTACTTCCCTTGTCTTGCTGGCCACACCATTTCTGATAGAAGCCAGAATTCTGTTGGCCTTCTTGGCCACCTGGGCACAAGCTGGCTTATATTCATTGGCCATCAAACAGCACCCTCAGGTCCTTTTCCACCTGACAGCTTTCCAGCTACTCTTCCTGAAGCCTGTAGCATTATATGAGGTTGTTGTGGCCTAAGTGCAGAACCCAGCACTTTGCCGTGTTGAACCTCATACAATTGGCCTTGGCCCACAGATCCAGCTTGTCAGATTGCTCTGCAGAGCCTTTAGTTTGATTCTTAAAGAGATTTAAAGGTTATAAAAGAGGATGTAAAGTTTTTGTTAAGTTTAAAGAAGTCTAATTCTTACCTGAGATAGATCTGTCATGTGCTAAAGAAATAAGAGGCACATTGGCTTTCCCTACATAAGAACCATCTTCCGTTTCACCATCATCAAATACATAAAAGGTTATAGATTCTGATTTTAGGTATCGGTCTAACTCTGCATTCATCGGCACTTGGAAACACATATGGTCATCTATTTGTGGGTTGTTGTTGCTAGCAATGATAGGAGTATCATGGTCTGCAAAATCAAAGAACTTGTAGACAACATAAGGATTTGGCTGAAGACGTTTTTTTCGGGATTGTAGATTGTTACAACATTTTATTGTAATGTGGAGTTCATTTAAATTGCCATCTGTTGAAGTGCTGACTTGGGCAGTTCTGAGTATCTGCTGCTTTAAATGAAAAAGAAGTTAAATTAAAACCATTAGAATTCTTATGCTGGTGAACTCTAACAACTATATAAATAGAACAAATGACATTATTTCAACGACACTCCAACTACTGTTTAATTTAAAATGTCAAAATATTACTTGTTCTATAAATTCAGTGACATCTCTTGGGTTGTTGGTATAAGGAAATATGAAGTTAATTCCTTCAGGTCTGTGATTGTTTGCTTTATTCTTCTGAAGTTTTATGATCTACTTGTCATTTGATAATCTACAAAGCAGTGAAAACCACAGTTTTAAGAGTGATTCATATCTAGTGCCACTTTGAAGTGAAGGATTCTGACCTTGACATTCTGTTCAAGAAATTTTTATAATTGTAGTCTCTTTTATATATGTATACTTTTAAATAATTAAAATTGCACAGCAGATTCCTCTGTTTTTTGCTTTCTCCCAAACCTTTACCTACACAAACAATTTACGAAAACTAGAACTCAACATGGGAAGAGTAATAATTAGTGTTTGAGGCAAATTAAAAATCTCAATGGTATCACAGGTTGTTTTGAACTACCTATCAACATGACTTGTACATACCGTGGAAACCATAGCTGGCAAACTGAGAAATTCTTTTAATAAAAACTTAAAGATTAAGAAGAAAACAAATAATGTAACTATCCTAAATGAGTAATCCTCATCTATATCTCAAAAGGCTCTACTTTACTGTACTGTATCACAGCTACTTTCATTAACTGTATATAATTATCTTTCTTGTGAAGCCAGAGTTCTGTCTGGTGTATGGGGAAACATGTATCAGTTTGATTTTGTGCAATAAAATGTTAAATATTTTGTTTAAATAATACACACTGAAATAACTAATGTGAAAGCCAAACATGACAGTTTGCACCTTTAAGAATACTATTTCTGGCTACATACAGCATTGGGTAAAAAAAAAGTAATTACAACTGTTTATGTACAGTTCATGTTTCCATGATTTCTGCTGCTATACAGGACAGAAAATTATTCATGTATGTTTATTTAACTAATGAAAGCTTAAATTTTGGAACACACAACTGAAGCTACTTTTGCAGCTGCAGACTGACAGAACCTTTAATATAATGCAACCATCAGCTACAGCTTCATAACTTTTACTTTCCACCACAAAACATTTCTGAAAAGTGGTGTTTCAAGCAGTTCTATAGAAGATGTTCTTAATTTCTCACATTTTTCTTACTTTATTTTCTCCCACATAATCCATATCTTTCAGTTGCCATGTTTGAATTTGCAATTTTATATTAATGACAATAAAATGTGCTATTCCACGTGCCTTACCTTTCAACTGTGTTTGGGTTAGCAACATAGCTAGAAATAACATAATCAAAAATATAGAAAACTAAATCACAGAGTTTTGCATTTAACAAAAGCCAGATTTTGTGAGCTGCTTAAAATACTTCTGATTCTTTTAAAAATCAGATTTAAAACAAATGTTACAATGTTATTAAACATGAAGTTATTCTGAAATTGGCTACACTGACCTTTAAGACAACTCATGCATTAAACCTGCTTCTCAGATTACATCAGGAAATGCATTCAGATAGTATTATAATGTAAATTTACATTATGGAATAATATAAAACATTAAAGTTACTCCAGACTTATTGTAATTTAAACAGCTATAGGTAAAAATAACCCCATACCCATTAGAAACTAAAATTTTTCAATTCATACATTTCAACCTGATTGTTTTTATTTCTTAACAATTGCTAAATATTTTTGAAAGCCCCTTCTTTTTCTGCTGTGTAATCATAAACATGATTATACAGTGCATTTTACATATGCATTATACAGTGCATATTATCAAAATTCTCTTCATTGTTCATCTTAAAAAAAAAAAGCTGATCTGACATGTAGCTTGTTTAACATTTGTCACTACTGAGTTAGAACAAAATGTTAGAAAATCTGGCATTTGCAGGCTAAATAAATTTAATATAATAAATATTCTAGTGAAAATTTTAATTTCCTAGTGAATCATTCCACTGCTATAGATACTTTATAGTTCAAGAACCTTTAACTTTTGTTAACCTTGAATGTATCAAGACTTAAACTTTTTGAAATGAAAAAGTAATATTCAACAGTTTATTCTACCAAAACATGAAGTTCAAAACCAAACTTACCTGAGATGGTTGTTCATGTTCCCTAAAACTGGCGGTTAAATACCCCAGAGCCTTTGACCTCTCTTTGTAGAGACAAATAGCTTGATCCATAGGAATTCGTAACCTAATCCAGTATTCTACGGTACCGTAATTTTGAATGTTTCCTTTGATTCCTGAGGAATAAACACATACATGATTGCATCAATTTTTTTTCAACATTGAAGTCCTTAAGTCAAAAGCTAGGAAATGCCACAAACTGAGGATTAGTTACCCTACCACTACGTATTATGACAGCGTTTGTGACATCAGATATGAAGTTCATGTTAGAAACAACAATTCCTCTAGCTTGATGTATCTGATACAAAGCTGGCACATAGCCATTTTTTCGTATCATAATCTGCAATATTTATTGCCCAAGCTATAGACTCAAATTCTTTATTTTAATCTCTCTATATAAAGCAAACAAAGGTTAGAATGGTTTTGTATGTCAACAGTTGGAAATGTCCTATAAAGTGGTATGCAGTTTAAATCATCGGCAAAATACCACTTTAAAATGGCTTATTAAACCAAATTTTGACAGAAGTGGGCAGTCAGAGGTCTCTGCATAGACTGATCTGACAAAATACTTCTAAAAGAAAAAGTAAGCAGCACAGGCTATCAATTACTTCTTAAAAAAAACGTTTGTCCAGACTACCTTAAAATTACGTAACACAATGAATTAAAGGAAGAAAATGCACAGAACCAACACCACCACCTCCACAGATGATGCTCCTATGTGAAGTATTATTAACTGTAATCACCACCATTTACACCTTTTTGATGCCGTATGACTATTATATGAAGGCATCTGACTTAACACTTTAAATGACAACCACTGTAATCCTTTACTTACTCATAAGGAATGAGGGGATGTATTTATGACATCTGGGCCAGATATAAGGCACTGATGTTTGATAGTCTTATAATGCAGAAATGTTTATGTTTTGTTTGTTGTTTTTTTGTTTGCTTAGTGTATATCCTGCTAGAAAAACTGCATACCAAAAGTAGAATAACTTAATTTCACTTAAACATAATCCAAGTCTTACTGAAATTACTGTACGTTTCACAGTTTAATTAGGTGGGGACCCCTTAATTCAGTACCAGTAACAGTCTCAGAGAATAAAAGAAACTTGAGTTTAACAAAAACACAATAAACAATATATAAAATAATAAAGCAAAATTAAAAAGAGTATCAGTCTCATTTTTAAATATCTTCTCTAGAGTATTTATAAATTCTAACATGAGTAGTACTACAATGCAATCAAGTACAATGCTCTACTACTTTTCTCCATGTTGTTTTTGTATAATTTTGTTGAGTAAAGTGATACTATCTTTTACTAAAATTCTTTACACATTAAAGAATTTACATGTGTAAAGAATTTAATAATTTTTTACATGAAGTAACCCTTTGCAAGTAACATTTATGTAAAACAAAAAGTCACTTACTACTTTCAGACAAGATTCTCTAATGCCATTTCCAGCATGTCACAAACTTCAGGATCACTATATTAATACCATCTTTGTCCTCAGCCATTATGGGCAAAACTGTACCTGTCAAGAGCTTTCCCACAACTGTAAGCGAAACCACCAGAATATGCTGCACATCCACCAGGAAAAATCATGTTGTTGAAACTTTTTTATTTTTCCTTTTGAAACACTAATACATGAATGCATGTTACTTGCTAATTAATATGTACTTAAATATGTGTTATTTGTCACTTACAACACTGCATCAAAAAGGGTATTTTTGATATATTAATTACCAACTAAATTCGCTGTGCTGTAGATCTTCCCATTGTTTTCCAAGACTTCATGAAGCTTTAGTTGACATGCAGCAATTGTTTCATAATCTGTGCCATATGCATGATGAACCTCAAATGTGATGCTGTTTTGCTGCATATAGTGCAGAAAGCAGTCATTAGCCTGCACGAGATACTGAGAAGTGAAGTCATATGAGGGGGTACACCCATAAACTATTGGGGTTGCCTGAAGTTCGAAGTCATAGAATGAGTAAGAACAAAAAGTTGCAGGCTCACAGACACCAAAAGCCTGCGTAACTGCAGAAGAGAAGATCACTTTGCTGATATGAATTTCAAAAAGGTTCTCTCCTCTTTGTAAATGTAAAGTTTCATCAAACTCATCCACTGGATCACCTGGCAGTATTTCAGTTTTGGATTTATATGGTTTTGTACCATAGGCGATATCTCCTAGTTGGGCTGCAACAAATAAAATAAAATAGAGCTACAACATGACCATCTTGTTTAAAAATAAAGTGCAATTAACGACTAAATAGAGAGGAAAAAATCATAATGCAATTATATTAACAATGTTACTTTCTTAAAAGTGTTGCCCAAAAAGTAATTACACCCTTCAAGTTATACATCTGGTGCTTATTTAGCACAAGCAAGACAACCAATACAAACCGATATTTAGCACAAAAACTGACAACAACCAAGAATACCTTCACAATGTTGCTGCTTCAATATACATAAAAAATAGACACAGGCCCCTAACAATTATTGTCAGATTACTAGGGAGTTAACAAGCAAAAATTCAGGAGTCTCATGCAATGATCCAAATAAGTACAACTATGCAAATGCAAAAAGACACTAAAGATATGTATGTTGGTAAGGTTGAACGGGGTTGCCAGGGGAAGAATACATTTGGCCTCTGTCCTATATAATATCCCAAGTGGACAGAATTATCAGCAAAGACCTTTACATGTAAGGATCTTAGACACTGAAGTCATTAAACCAACATTTTAAATCCATCAGATTGAAATATTTCATTGGCATATTATACCATGACTTTGGGATTTTTTAGCAACATATGAAATTATTATGTAATGATAGGACAGCAAAATAAAAGGTTGATCATAAATGTTCACTGAAAAAAAAATTATCTAAGTTTGGTAGTTCCATTCTTATTCATCAATAGCTGCAGCATAAACTGCTTTGTTAAATTTTGTTCGATTAATAACTTCATCATTTAATTCAGTGACACAAAACACGTAATTCTCCATGAAAGAACTGACCTATTACTATTTTTTAAGAGCAGAAAAATGTTTCAAGGAAACACTGAAGAAGGAACCTACAACAATCATTTGCATGACATGAAATACAAAAAAAAAAAAGAGAGAAGAATGTACTTGGAAAATACCTTCCAGTTTTCTGATGCGTGCAGCTCTAATATCAAGAAGATGGACAAACTGTTCCAGTTTTACCTCACAGTCTTTTTGCATACTTTCCATCTTTTGTGTAACTGCTTCTACTTCATTCTGAAAAAAATTGGCATGTAAAAAAGGACTTTTGAGGCTTGTCTACACTACTGCTGCACAGGCTTTCATCTACAGGTTAAAATATAGTTAGATTTGAGAAAAGAACATTTAAAGTACACAAAAAACCAGCAGCAATTTTTAGTTCAGTAATACAACACAGCCATCAGTTGAAATTGCAGCAAAATCTAAAAACATTATTATGAAAAAACTAGTTATGCTTTTAGGACAATGCTCCTAAGAAGTTTTTCTAATGATTTTGTTATTTTAAATTTAGATTAATTGAATGAAAAGTCAAGATATGATTTGCAATTACCCAGCTCAAGAGAGTAAAAGCAGGGTGTTCTGGAGAAGGAAGATTATTTGATAATACATTTACTGTTTTCCCTGTGAGCACCTGATAAGAGCTCAGAGATAATTTCAAGAAAGGGATCTGACCAGGGTGGGTTAAAAGACTAAAATTAAAGTAATTTGGATCTCATGCTTCTAAACAATGCTTTCGAAACCAGCAAATCTTATGTTAGGTTACCTATAAACAGACTGGCTCTGTTGCTGAACTTGCAAGTCTTAATTACGAAAAGTTTTAGGGCTACAAATGTTAAAAATGTTATCAGGTTATTTTCCACTGTGAGCAGAATTTAGTACCTGGTAATCTTTGTTAATTTTGTGCTGCAGTATTAACATATTCCTTGTCTTTTCCAGTTCTTGCACTGTTTCTGCATGTGTTAGTTGCAGCTCCCGCATGGAATGCTCTAAATCTTTACGGTTATCATCTTCTACTTTTTCCAAAAACACAAGGTCCTCATTTTGCTGCTGCTTCTGAACCTGGAGTAAATTTGGAAAATTACTAAAACACACTTTTGCAAATATATCTGGAAGTATTTGTGTTTGGTTAAACATAATACTGGGATATAGTTTTGGAAGAACAGTAAGCATTATTTGGTAAATCTTGAGCATGTAGTAACACAAAAAGTACAAATGAGGTAGATCAGTGTCAGGATTGTATTCTGTACTGTCATCTTGTGATTATCAGGAATCAATTAAAATGTATGAGATACTCAGAAGCAATCACTCCTGTTTATCCAGTGAAAATACGAACCCTTAATCAATAATCCCGCTTCAGTGTATGTACAAAATCTCTATTATTAGTCTCAAGTCTACATTGTTCCTGTTATTAATACTGGAGTTTAAATTTTCATCTGGGTTTTGCATTTGTATGGTTTTGGATTTTGTTTGTTTTACTTTCTTATGTTCATTATCTTGATAGAAATATCATTTGCATTTCAGTAGCAGAAAAAGGTACCATTTATAGTAAGCACTTAAGGAAATAAACCCTAACTCCCTGGAACACTGGAAACTTAATGCACACTTATTTTTTCACTGATTTCCTCCCCTCAACCTGACTTAATTTTCAATTTGTACAAGAGAAAAAAAATATAACATTTTCTGGCTATTTTTTGTTTTTTGTTTTAATAAACAAAGTTGCTAAGCATTGCTATATTGCATTTTACAATTTCCATGCTTATAGTATACCCCATAAATTAGTAATAATTAAGAAAGAATTAATAAATAAGCATACATTTTAATAAACAATCATAATTTATTTATTTATTTATTAATAAAAAGATAATTTAAATATAGGAAAAACAAGCTGGTTTGATAAGTTAACTGAGAAAAAGGATTTTTTTTTAAAAAAAAAGCTTGTGGATCTTGTTTCATTCTAACATCAAAAGTTAATCAATTATCTACATAAATCTAGATTTCATCCTGCCAGTTTTTTTATCTTCCCTTCTGCTTTACTGAAATCAAAAAATGATAAAAGCACACTTACGAGCTTGAAGCATTAGCTACTGAAAGATGCACAAATAAAGAAGCCCTTGAAAAACTTAGAAATTGTGTAGAAAACATGCAACATAATGATCAATCAAATGCAAAATATAGAGAATCTTAGAATGGTTTGGGTTGGAAGGGACCTTAAAGATCACCTAGCTCCAATCCCCTATATGCTCATTCTTTGTTAGGTACCTTTATATGCAAGATGGCTTCACTGAGTTCTCCCACATCAATATCACTTTCCTGAAACAGAAATACTTAATGAAAAGGTGCTATCAGATGTGAATGGATATTGAAAAAATAGGTTCAGAATAACAAGACGCATTCTCACTAGACATGGCATTTTGCTTGATAGCATGAATAAATAGTTATATTTCTGTATACTTTTACTTTCAAGAAGTATTTGTGCTACGCATAAAATATAAAATGGAGGTTTTTGCTCATATTCTAAACAAAGTTCACCTTGGTCAAAAACTTCATGTGATTTTTCAGTTCATCGAGCTGTTGCTTATGTTCCAGGTAGCGTAACTGCAGGTCTTTGTTCTCTTGCACCAGCTTTTCCTTTTGGTCTTAATGTCAAAAAAGAAGAACAAAATATTTTACTTAATTCAACATAATTATAAAAATTATAAACCTACTTTTTCATATGAATTAATGCATGAATTTTTAATTTTTAAATGTAGAAACTGATTTATTTTTTATAGGAAAATCTTTAGTATTAACAGAGATAGAAAACTACTTCTTTTTGACCTGGTATAGGTGTATGTATTAAACAAAAGCAAACTATTCTTAGTTTCATTAAAAGGGAACTTACAGTGTGAAAAATCTACACTGTGTATTTCTAAATAGAAAGATATGCCCAACTGAGTACAGCTTCCTGTTTTGGAAGGTGAGAGGAAAGAAGGAAGTAGAATATAAAACTTTGTCAGTCTTAATGGGTAAACACCATTAAACTTACTGACAGAGGGTTACACAGATTCTACACAAATATTCACTCATGCATAGCTACATCCACAATAATTGCTCAGTAAGATCTGAGAAAAAACTTAAGGATTAGGTGAAATAATTGAGTTGTGACAACATACCTTCACATGAAAAAGTTTTAAAAGCATGCTTTTCTCAGAATCATTGAGGTTTCTAAGGAACAAAAGTACTCTCTCACTTTTCTCCCTGGCCAAACTCCTTATTCTCTTGATAACAAAGTTTTTTGCCCCTTCCATTTTTTTTCCTGTGCTTTTTTGAAAGTCCCAAAGTTATAGTCTCATACCATGTATTTAAGTACTATGAACTCATATTTTAGGTTAGAATAATGTAAATATTAACTGTCAACCTGAGGTGCAAGTATTTGCCTTTGTGATTCCCACCTGCAATCATGGGATTTAGGAACCTATTCTACTGCTTTCAAACAAATAGGCCACAATGTCTTTTCAATGCTGGAATTTCTTCTGTTGACCCTCAGGGCATGATGCACAACTTTATTTTTACACAGTAGCTTTGCAGTTTAGAGGCTTAAACTCAGCAGGAAACATGTGATCAAGACACCAGTCTCAAGGATGTTGAAATGTTTCAAAAACTGACATCAGGATAGTTTTAATTTTGCAGTTTATAAATTAAATGACATTTTCACTAAAAATGAATCATCTGTAATGCCACTGTTCCTATACACAGTAGCCTGACTTGTACATGTGTTGGGACCCCACAGGAGTCACTTTCAATTCAAACACATCATTGCCAGTAAGGTTTTAATTCTCTGCAGTTATGAGGAAAATGCAAAGCATTTGTGCAATTGGGAAGAAAACTTAATTAAAACCACTAAAGGCTACAAATTCACAAGTGAGTAAGAGAACAACTGCCTTCCGAATGAGCAGAGAAGGCAGGCCTTACAAAAGATGGTGAAACACCAGGAATTGAGTCTTCTGGACTCACCCAATTTACCTAAAAGACCTATGCCCGTTGGAAGGTCTCCCACACAGAAAATGGGGCCCTCATACTGATGTTTCTTTTCCCTACATTATAAACTGAGATCTGAATTGGCACTTTTTCCCAGGATAAGGAAACAAAATATCCCTTCCCAATGACTTCTATCTCATTGTCATGAATTTTCTGACAACAGCAAGATCAGTCCACTCTTTTTGTGATGTGAACCCTAGTGAAGTTTTTGCATTCATTTTTAATATTTGTTCATATTTGCTGCTTAAAAAGTTAACTTCAAGCCTGCAAGTAGAAGGGAAATAAGCTTTTGTTCAGATCAAGGCAATTTCAACAGCCTGTTGAACGAAAAAGGGCCAATCTGTCAATGGCACTGCTCAGGCTACCTTAGCACTGTCCATGTTGCCTCCCCAGATTCTCAACAGGGTGGATTCCTATGATCTTATTGAAAGGTATAAACATAAGACATACAAGGAAAAAGGCAGGAGGAAAGGGAGTAGCTCAGCAATATCCATTATGGAACAGAGGTGACAGGAGGGTCCTGCCATTCAGTTTTCCCATATAACTGCACTGTTTTTCACCAGGAGCCACTCCAACTCTCCATTAGTTGTTTCCACTTATAATACTATCAGCACTGATTACAGCATGCTTGGATCAGGGTTGGTGTTGCATGCTGGCTGTTGCTTAGCTTGCTTCCCCTGCTTCAACTCAAAGGCTGCAACTTAAGGGGAAGAAGAGAGGGGAGAGAAGAGGCAATTCTCACACTGCTGGTAACCACATCCCACAAGAACACATCATCACAACAATATTAGGGGTTTCAAAAGCAAGGCTATGACAGGGAGAGAACAAGAAAGAGAGAAATCCACTGCCATGGAGACTTTGGAAAATGCTACACAGCAGCTTGTGTGAGAGGCTACAGAGCCACGAGTGGAAGCAGACTACAGAGTTGCAAATAGCCCTCTGTGTTGATAAGGGCCTTAGAAGACACTTAAGGGATGTACAATACAGTACTTCTCAGCTGGAATCAAAATATGTATTGTGCCAATATCTGCAATCCCATTCAAAACCTTAATCTGAATAAACTTGCACTGGTGTCTTCCACACAAAACATTTGTTCCTAGTCACAAAACATGAAAATAATTAGAATCTTAATCAGCAAAAGCCTCCACATTTGTTCACTTCCTACATAAATTCACTGAAAAATTTCTTCTAGACTGACCAGTACCAACCAGGTAGCAGGGAAGAAGCAAAGAAAACCATCACTGTCTTTTCCTGTAAATAGAAAGTACATGCTTCCAAGGCAAACGAGACCAATTTTTCTTACTCTCCCATAATCCACCCACCATCACATGCCATTTCCCCTTCTTCCTTGCCAAACCCTCTGTTTGTGGAGGTCCAATTTAGGGCAAGATGACTGCCTTCTTTGTTACCCATGGAATAAAACTAGAACTGTTTTTATGCTGATTATTTTGTAGTTTTATGGGCAGGAGAATAGTATTAGGGAGTGAACTATGTTTGCTTCTTGTGTATTTCACGTATCAGCTTTCAGTGACATAGAATAAATATTTGTCCATTAAGACAACTATGAAAGAAACTGCATCTAGAAAATTTTGTACTCTGTACAAAACAGTACTATGAATATGAACAACAAATACAACGAGACATGAGGTTATATTAATGAAAAATAAAAAATTTTTAGACATAAATACTAACAACTAAAGACATTGTATGAATTTATGAGAAGTCCTTGCTATATCTTGCTATAGTAATTGCAATCCTTGCTATAGTAATTGTTTCAACTTAGATTTTGTATTAGTTTATCTCAGCCTTTTGAGACTTGCATGAAACAACACCCTCAGAAAGATACAATGAATATGATCCAAACAGATACTGTAATTCATGGCTGAGAATCTGGGAGAGATTCAAAATACAAGAAACACGAGAATAAATGACTAAGGGGATCAGGGCACGGGAAGGATGATAAAGCATCTGCAAATACCATATCCTAAAATAAAAAACCCACAGGCAAATATAGTAAAAATGTGAAATAAGTTGTTCTGTTTTCTGTCTAAATATATTTCTTTTAGGTACTAAAAATGCACTATGAAGCTATGGATAGAAAAATACTACTAAAAAATTAAAACTGAAATTACATGATCACTTCAAAAAAGAAATACTGAAGGAGGACAGGGAAAAGGGCAAGATGATGTTAGCCCTGTAGCATTAAGAATTTTCAAGACTTCATTTATTTTAACATCTTTCTTAGTCCTGGCAAAGAAGTTTTGAAAAAAAAAAAATTACATGCCAAGCTACCAAGATTAGACAAGACAGTATTTCTACACCAGTTCCAGGCAGCAGGTTAAGGCAAAGAGTACTCCAGTTTTGCTGCTGAACTGAAAGGGATGTTCAGCAAAGACAGGCATGCTGAAGTGTGTTATGGAAGAAACTTATATTTCCTAAGTTTTGTTAGACAAGAAGCTGTAATCAGATCCTAGATATAGGCCTTGAAGGGTGTTACAACATCTACTCAATCTGCCAGCATGTTTAATTCAATAGAAAGGTAAAGTGTAGTAACCTGGTGATCCAGTTTAAGAGTACACCAAGCCAATCTGTGGACGGAGTGGTAAAGTCTTGTCACTCAGGCACGGACAGAATGACAGAAGATGGAAGGTGTCACCCGATTTTCCACATTCATCTTAGCCAAACAATAGTATGGCCTATGACATTTTCAAGGTTTTAGTATCACTTTACATTTTGCATTGCATAATCAAGGTGTCATAAGCAACTGTCTCTGTCAATATGACATAACTTTCTATAATTATAGCTTAAGGCACCTTATTTTTTTATTTTAGTATCACTTAACGTTAATTTTGTAAACACTTGCTGTGGTCAAGTAAAATGTTTAAATATTTAACGTGGTATTTGAACTCAGTAGATCTACTTGAATCTGAATGGTAAGTATATGCCAAACTCAAGCCATAATCATAAGAATTATTCACAACAAATTGGCCTACTTCATTCTATTAGATCAAGGAAAATCATAATTTAAAAATACACATTTGAAGAACCAACTCTAAAAATACTTAGTTTACTTACTGCCTGTGCTCTTGTTTTATAAACTTTGCTGCCACAGTATACCACAGTACTGAGATAAAAAAAAGAAAGCATTGCCAAGGTCTTAAAGATCCACTGAGAGTTGTCTTACGGCACAGGAAAAACACATACGAAATAATCTGTTCAGTATATTACAATAATACAGTTTTCTTCTAAATGTACATAGCTGTAAATAAAGATTCATGTGTACTGAAAATATGAAAAAAAAATCTGAATTCACAATATTGAAAGACAATTAAACATGTTCAAGGGCCAATACAGGCTTCATGTACCTTTGTACAGTAAATAAAATAGTGGTTTATAATGTGAGAGGGACTGTCAGAGAGTCCTCTTTTCTGTAAGAATTTTCAAGGTAGAGAAGTGAAGAAATACGGAATAAAGAGCAAATACTAACTCAACAGATGTACATTGAATGCAGCTGGAGTTATATGATCCTCATTCAGCACAAAACCTGTACTGGATCAATTTTTGTACTTAACAGCTAGTCATAACTTAAGCATATTGATCAACTTAAAAGATCAACTGAAATCACCAACAAGAGAAACTACACTCTTCTGGGCAATATACCTGAACTGCAACACAGGAGAATCTCACATCATGAGAAAATAATAATTATTACAGAAATATACCTCTTTCTACTTTGATCTTGTCAAGGATTTCATTTTTGTCTGCTAAATCAGTCTCTAGTTTAGCAATTTGCAGTTTCAGTTGCTGTTCCTTTAATTTCCATTGCTGTTCATGGGTCATACTGAAGACACTGCGATAAAACATGTGGCATATGAAAAACTTTTAGAAATCAGCTTCAACAGAATATAATAAAGAAAAAAGCTTTTAGTGGCATAGAGACCACTGTCATCATGTCTCAGGAATTAAGTAAACATATGCTGGTCTGCTGCTGTTGAAACCAAGGCGCCTTTCTCAGGCTGCGGTTAAAAAACATGAAAGAGTGTGTGGGATGAGCAAAGGAACTGGCCTCAATTTAGAGCTCCAAAATCAGAAAAGTTGGCAGCATGCAATATTTGTGGGACTAGAAAAGGAATTCAGATGCATATCCCAGAGTTATCCACAATTCCAAACCTCAGCAACTGACAAAACCATTCTTTCCACATACAAAACCTCTTAATGTAGAGAACCCGGATCACCCACCTGATTTCTTTTAAATCTGTGAAACATGCAGAGCCTAAAGTCAGTTGCCCATTCAAAGAAATGTTGACCACAAAGTGACAACAGTTTTCTCATACTGTAAAACAACAATTCTGATACTGATTAAGAAGCACATATGAAGTAATTTCTCCTACTTTGAGAAATAAAAAACAGAGGTGGGCAAGAAATTAGAGTAACTCTTCTGCCTGTAACACATTAGTTACTTAGAAGTCACCAATCTCTGTGCAATAAGGATTGCATGGACACAGAACTGCTGAAACCACAACAAAATGTATAACTCTGACTGAAATCAAATTAAGTACATTATATAATTTACAGTAGGTAAAAAGAGTAAGTAATGCAATGTGTTTTCATGTAATTTAGACAATGAGTGCTATGGTCTTCATATTATTATTATTCAATACTTGCATTCCTATTGTCTGGAAAATTGTCTTTCATCTTAACCAATCATAAACCGGTTTATCCAGTTTTGTACTCTGTGAAAAATTAGAAATTGTAGGTTTTTTTCAGAAAAACAGAGTAAGTTCCTCTACTTTTCACATTGGTGAAGCTCACTAGTTAAAAAAAATATAAATCTATAGCTAAATAAAAGTCTTCTGGTATCTATCAATTTAGCTCTCCCAGAGATATAGGCAACAAAAGCCTCAACCAAACACAGAGTTGAAGGAAATCACAGGACAGCCCACACAGGTTTACCTACTGTAGATGCTGACTGAAAGAGAACTGTCTGATGGCTATGACTACATAAGTACACAGAAGTGCATTTTTATCTAATATATTTGAAGAATGGCCTTAAGATTAAAGAAAAAAAAATATTATAGCATGGACTGTGGACTCTGAAGTATATGGCAAGAGTTATATTCTTGATTTCTGATCTTCATAAAACCAGTTCTACTTCTCTGTATTTTGTCTTTTTCTCAGACTGCATCTAATCTCACCTATTTATACAGTTCTGTAGGCATATACCATCTTACAGTGTGATAGAGTGTCTTTTACAGCACACATGAGCTTAAGCAATGCTTCTAAGTCCTACATTAATGCTTACTTCACTCTGCTATAATTTTGGAGATAATGTGGAGCAAATATAATGCACTGAACCCACATTCATTTCCATAACACTGTACAGCTACAGAAGAGACACAGGGTATACTACTTAGACTTACCACTCTTCAAAGTTTGATTGGCTCCCCTAAGGAAAGAGTAAATCTTAGCAAGATGCCAAATGCCCTTAGTTGCCACACTTCCAAGCACGTTTTAAAATCTTCATGATACCTAGTTACATGTGCACTTGTTAACTACAGGTACAACTATTGCACATCAAGATGCAGCTACACGTTATTTTAGTTTTTCAAAAGGCTACTCTTTCAGAAAAACCACTAAGAATTACTCTGATAGTAATTCAGATTTTAAGATGTTTAAATGAGGAACATTTTGGAAGACAGATTTTATCCAAGCCTATAATGCTAATGTTTCTGTCAGTTTGAATTGAATTGACTTCTGACATTTTCTTCCTTTGAATTTTAAGATTACTTTTACTTGAACTCATGTGGAATTTCTTTCACATTTACTGTATTTCAGTGGACTTGGAGCCATCTGGGTAACTATAAATGGTCAGCCACATCTGGCACCATTTCCTCTGGAGGGGGTTTAAGCATTGCTAGATTTGCATTACAAGGTCATATGAAAACAATTACACCAAACCTTTTATCCAAACAAACTGTTTTCTTGGATACTGACTAAATAATAAGAGTCAATTGACAAATTCATATTTGTTCTTTGTAAACTTTTCAGATCCAGCTCGTCAGTCTTGCCTTTGGCAAAATTCCCATCAACTTTAAATGAACTTCTCCAAAAATAACATTAGCAAAGACTGCACTTATGCTTCTTTTTCTACATTAGGAAAAAAAAAAAAAAAGAAGGAAGTATTTATTAATTACCTGGCACCTGTGGACACTGGCCTATCCACTGCTAGCAACGGGTTAGCTATAGCAAAGTCACATGGTTCAAATGGGCAAAAGAACATGCTGGCCATGAAACAACAGTTACAATTAAATGAGCCATTTTTCTTTCTCACCTCTTGTTACCTGTACAGTAACATGGAATGATGATACATGAATCAAAGTTTAAATGGCAATATATGCAAAAGATAGACATTTTTAGGTAAAAGAAAAGCCACGTGTAGATCACTGTTATGACAGAACCATATTTCAATGTGCCTAGTTAAACATTTTTTTAAGTTATCTCAGTAAGATTTTATTTAAACAGAAAATTCCAACACTAAATTATCAGTTGATTTGTAAGACATATTTCTCTGCATAATGTTAGAGGAAAATAAAATCTCATAATCAGAAATATTTATAACATGATCAGACTTCAGAGAAATCTACAATGAACTTAAGCAAGACCAACTCCCCCTATACAAAACTCTAAATACTGTGATTACACAACTGTTACGACTCACATGTAAAAAAAGCTTTATACTCTGTTTTTCCTACTATAATTTTTAATTTCATCACAGAAAGTACAAAAAGTTTAATAAATAATGTAATAATATTGTAAACAACATTTGCTATCACATTGTCTTCAGTAATTTGTACTTTTTGACAGACATCACAGTGACAAACTTCAAGAGGGGAAACAATTTTGATATGAGAAAAGACTTCAAGCATTTTGCCTACTTTCCAAGGCAATTATTAGCTCTAGGCCATTTATCTTATTTTCTAACCTTCTTCAATACAAAAGACATGGTTTCACAGTAAAGGAAAAGTTCATTTGAAGGTCATTTTTTTCCTTTAATATGCCTATTGACTATTTAATATGCAATTGACTATTATTACTTCTTTTCTGTACCAGAGAATTTCTGAATCATATCTGCTAACGTATTCTGCATTGTATGCACTTCTGATTCAGTCCATATAACTCACTATGCATAGGAACTTTTGTAAAAGCTCACATAAGCCCAGAAAAAATTTCAAGCAAAAGCAGAAGTGAAATCTTAGCTATTACCAAAACAAACAAACCACCCCTCAGAAATAAACAATGAAGAAGATAGCAAATACCAAACATTACATAGGTCCACTAAGAAGTACTGCAAGAACTCATACAAAAAGTTCAAAACCCCATTTTCCCAAAATAAAATGATAATGAATAAAATAAACGCACAGGAAAATGTGTCTACCTAGATGTATTCTTTCAACAATAACCCTAAAAAATTATTAGAAATTAAAATAAGAAATATTTATGTTGATGTTAAAAACAGACATACACTTTTTTAATTAGATATTTTTAAAAAGAAGTGATTTACTACTTTCAGAGTATTAGAGCAAATATGGCAGCTGCTGCTTTTCCACAGAACAGATGAAATGGACGACCATAAAAGTTTCCATATACACCTACTGATATGATGAACTGTAGCACGAATATATACACGTGTTCACGACACACAATATGTACATTTAAGCACACAGTATACGAAGGCCTACTAAACAGGTCAGGAATCAATTCTGTATATGCAAAAACCATAACTTACCTGTTATACAGCTTATCATAGTCCTCCCTCAAGAGTTCCTTCTCTTTTTCTAGATCATTTATTCTTTCCTGTAACTAAAACAAAGGAGAAAGTTTCAAGAAATGCACAGCACAAAACAAAATTACAACGAAGGTGTAAAGACAAATAGTTAACGTTTTATCAGGCTTTCATTTGTTCTTTTTATACAACAGTATCTTAGAACCTTCCAAATAACACCTTTTTTTTTTTTTTCTCAACACATGGATTTACTTTGGCCCAGACAGTCCTTTTTATATGAACCTCAGACTAACATGTCTAGTTGAACAACAGTACCTATCACATTCTGCCTTATGGAAAAAAAAATGAAAATCCATAGGATTAAAGATTTCTATTCTACTTTAGTGAGTATTAATATTAGCTACTTAATGGCTTCTGTACAGTAATTTTCTTAATAGCCTTTATAGAAGCAAAAAAACCTTGCTTTCAAAACACTCATGAAAGAAGGATATGGTTCTAAAAATATGAGATGCTTTAAGCCCTAAGATACACCCTACATGCATTACAACAAAGAAAAAACAAATACGTGAGAAAACCCCAAATAAGTTTGCAGACTCTTACTCCCCTATGTTGAAAAGAATGAGGAATAAACCACTCGATTTTTAGCCCTATCTCTGGGTGACTGTTACTGACGACACTAGTCTCTGAGAGCTATTAGACAAGGACACAGAACTGATTGATTTGAACTGTTAAGATGTAATTCTACACTATACTGTAATTAAATTGGATTGAAATAATACTAACACACTAGCAATATGTGTTCAATAAATCAAGTGTTATGATTTTTTCCAGTTAACAAACCACTTATTTAGTATCAGAATTGACATGAAATCCTATATTTTAACCTCAAATATTGTCCAATAACTGCCCCAGTGATTATGTGGTACTGGGACCAGGTATGGTTAATGATTTTATGAAATGCAAGCTGCAAACACAAGCTGTTTTTATCCCAAGGTATGTTTATATCTCCACAACTAGAAGATATCCCATGGTTACTTTCCCCTTACCTATGTGTGCTACATAAAGCAGATTCTAGCTCTCTTGAAGACAACCTCACCTCTTCTGTCCGTCGGTTTGAAATGGTTATAGACTGCAGCTCTTTTTCAAGATGAAGGCACTTTAACCGCTCCTCTTTAAGCTGTAGATTCAGTTCATCAACTTTTGCTATACAGGCATCATAGTTGGCTTTCAAGTTCCTTTCGTTCTATGAAAAGAAATAAAGGAAAATCCAGGAAAAAAACAAAACAAAACCAACCAAAACATACTTACTTGAATGTTAAAACATTGCACATTCAACCTGGGGTCTCTTATGGCAGTATTTAATATATATTCTCAATGTGGACAACAGGAGACACTCTTGAACTACATAACTGAAAACAACTTTCATTATGTTTGATCAGGAGAAGGTGGCACTCTTGTTGCTCTCAGGAACATTAAGCCCTAAGTTCAGTCATGGTGAAAACAACCAAGAAACACATCTGTTAAGCAATTAGATTTTGGTGTGGTTACAGTGGTTAGACATGCTGACCAAAAGCACTGCAGTAGCAAGCAAAAATGAATGTTGACCTCAGTTGTGTTAATCACAGAGCTTGCCACAGTTCTGTTAACCCTTAATGGTAGATACATAATTGTTTCATAATCCTAATGTGCTCAGTTCTATTTCCCTGCTGGCGGTAATTTAACGTGGGACTTATAATTTTCTTTTTTTTTTTAATTTTATTTTTTTAACATTTTAATTTACATCTATGGATTATATTAAGGCACATTCAACCAATTTTAATATTAAATGGAAGATGCTGATAGAACCTCTATTTCCAGAATATTAGTTAATATTACACTGCTTACATTCCACAATGCTTTAATAAAGGTTCATTCATTAAGAATTTAAATGTAGATCACAAAGTATGACTTGAAACAAAACAGCCCAAAAGCTAATGTCCTGTTTAATAAAACGATCATATGAAAATTTATGTCATATATACGTAGGAGTATAGATAATGTTTTATGATGTAGACAGAAAAAAAGTTAGCTTCATTTTTTCCATACAATATTCCTACAAAGTGGTTAAACGGAGAAACTGAATGTGAATCCTTAGAAGTTGTTTAGGTTCACATGCAGTCAGATTATCCTAGAAACAAGCAAAACCCCCACAGAAACCCAATCACTATCTTGATCTTCAGCCTTTCATATCTCTTTTCTCAGGAAGAAAAATATCATGGAGAATAGCAGTCAGCCTTATTTCAGAGTGATAATGAACTGTATTACTCATAAATTTATAAGTCTTTCCCTAGTGTTCCTCTTGCTCTGTTCTATAGCTGTGAATTGTATTTCAATAACTTCAAAAAAATCACACCTTAAAAATCATTCTTTTACACTCTTTTCATTTCTCTCCAAATTTCTTTCCTTTCTCCTCAAAATCAGAATCTTTACTGTCTCTAGCACTTAGAACTGTCCAGGTGAACTCATGTTTTCTTTCTCATCTCTCAGCTTCAATTTTTTCCTGTATCTTTCAATAACTTGTTTCACTTCAACTCACGACATTTGAAGAAAAAAAACCCACAACCCCAAAACACTTTGCAAAGCTGCTTTCATAGACCATTCCACCCTCATCTCTTTCCTTCATTTCCAAAACAATTGAAAACAAATTCAATACTAGTATTTACCAAATCATCTCATTAAAGCACTAAAAATATCCTCCTGAAAAATTCCCTTGCTTTAACTTTGTTCCAGTGCTTCTGCATTTCTGCTACTCTCCTGACCATTTTGAACTAATCCTCCTCATTAAGGGAACCATGACTTCACCCTCATTATTGCTTTTAATTTTTTTATTGCAAAATGTGTTCTTTGCCTGGATATTCTTCTATATCTGAGTGTTCCACCAGCAATTTTTTCTAATATGCCCAAACAGTTTTCTCTCCTGCCCTTCCTGGAGTATCGCAGGACTCAGGTCATGGCAACAACTGGGATAATGACTTTAATATTTCTAGTCTGGACTTTTTTATCTTCGGGAAACAGGCCTTGATATTCTGTTAATTAGAAATAACTCATTTAAAGAAAATGGATCTACGCCTTCTAGAAATACTGCACAAATGAACATAAGCTGCTCTCAATCACAGTTGTGAAATTGCCGTACCAGCTGTTCACAAGAATTAACTCTCTGGAGTGTCTAAAATTGTAGTAAATCTGCTAACCTGTGCAACTATTACAAATTATGAAATCCTGAATGTTCAGTCTGTAACTGAAGGAAACAAGTATACCAATGGCATCAAACATATAATCCAAACTATTTCAGGGTCCTTTGTTCTTCTAAACAGATTGTACATTTCCTTCATTCAACTGGCTACATTAAAATTCTTTACCAACAAAATGTCCTGTAAATGTCTGGTAGCAAGACCAACTTCAATATGATTAGATGGAGCAGGAGTCTAGGCTCTCATTCTGTGGTTTCACATTTTTGGTTGAATCAAATTCGAAGATGAACATAGAGGAATTATATGGGTTTCAAGCTTAAAGCAAATGACAATGAAAACAATTGGCACAAAAAAAAATCAACATAAAAATACTAACAACTGTTCTGTTTGGAAGTACATGCCCTCTAAATCAGAAATTTTGGATATTACAGTTATTCAGTAGACAGATTTCAAAAAATTGGACAACCATTGGATCCATTATCTTGTAAAAAAAGAAAAAAAAAAAGAGAGACAGCAAACTTACTCATCCTGTTCAAAAATTCAGTTCTCAGTATGAATATTAGAAACAACACCTTCAAACACCACTTTGAATCCTAGGCATGTGTTCCTATTCAGCTGCTGCCAAGAAAGCGCGTAACTACTTGATGTTTGCTGTAAATTACCAAAAAGTCGCATATGATTTAAAATAGAACAGCTTACTTATTGCCTTCTATTTAAGAACACAAAAAAACACATGAAACCTGTCTCCCCTGGAATTTTCATTCTACATAGCTCACCCTGTGAAAAATTAAATTTGAGCTACTAAAAGAAGTGCTGCTCTGGCAAAGAAGATACAGGCATCACACTGAAGTGGGGAGGGAAGCAAAGCAAAACATAGAAACAGAAAAACAGCGGAAAAAGGAACAAAACAAAAATCTAATGGCACAAATGTTATTTAGCATGCTACAATAACAAGAAGCAGGCAGCAGTAACAGTTTACAAGTATATCTAAGTGCTTTCACCTCAGAAGGCTAAGATACTTTAGAAAGCTCCACTGTACACAGGATTCCTACTCACAGGATTCTCCCATTTCCAAGTCATTATCATACTACCTCTGCCTGTATGCACATGAAGTTCTCCAAAAACATATGAGAAGAAGCAGAAAAATGCTGTATAACTAAAGCCCACCTGGAGTCTACCATGTAATTGCATGTGCTGGTGACATTTTCATAAAACTGCTCTTTTTAGAAAGAAAATGCATGACTTACAGTAGCCCTCAAATAATTTCCATGAACTTAAAAGCACAATTTATTTAATCCGTAACATCAAAACTCTCATCAGTCAAACCTCTCCAACTTTATCAAAGACTGATAAAGTGAGGGGGGTATGGTACCCCTTCTTCGGTAAATCAGTACATGTAAGTCAAAGCACTCTCTTTAAATGACCAGGAATCTCTTTTGATAGCCGGACACCTCAGTTCATTCTCCACAGTCTGCCTGGGATAGCTTTGCAGAAAAACATCTTTTAAGACCTGCTAGACCCTTCTGCAAGAAATAGAAAAATTAAAATTTATTACCAAAAATCTCTATAAACATTTGGAGTAGTTTGGGTGCAATGGATTATGTAGTTCATTTTCATGTACATAGTACTGACTCAGAATCAAGAACTGTGTATATTTCTTTTCCATTTATGCATGCTTATGTGATGAGAGTAAAGGAATGCTGCTGACCAAATTGCAATTACCTCTTGAAGCTGAAGAAATTTTCCTTCTGCTGCTGAAAGAGCATTGCTTTTCTCAACCAGCTGTTTACGGATCTTGATCATTTCCACATTGTCCCGAATGTTTAGCCTTCAAAATTGTATTAAAAAGAAATTCATCATGAGCTTAAAGATCTAATTGTTTTTGTTTTGATAGGTTGAAATCCTTTGCAAATCACAACATATCTGAGAGAAGATTAGTGTGTAATACCCAATTAATTTCTTCATCCATAATCCACACTACACAATTTAGGTAAATAAACACCCTACCACATAATGACAGAGCTCGAATTAATATATATCTACATCACTGGTCATTGTATCAAACTATATGACAGGAAAACAATCCTATGCCTAAAGTGATTATTTGTTTTACATTCACTTGTTTTCCACCTTCAAAAGTACTTGTTGCTAGTAGATTATCATTATGTGCCAGTAGATTACCAGTTGAGTTTAAACGTATCAAATACTGCTATGAAAAAGCAACTTAGTAATTTATACTATGAGAACTTAAGGTTAGCACTCAACAAGCTGCAGGTGTGTCTAACTACATGAAAATCACCGAATGTCCATGTAGCTGTTTTATATTGTTGCAATTCCAAGATTAATTTGAGAAAGTAATGTTTAACAGAAAAGATGTTTAAAATAATTCAAAATTTAAATAAATATTTATTTAGATGTCTTTCCTTACTTCAGTGAAAACTAAACCCCATTGTTTTCACAGCTTCTTCAAGTTTGGGAAAGAAACCAATTCTGACTTGTATTAATATAAAATATTATGAAATCAGAATAAATCTTTAGCATTTGAAAATGTAATTTCTGTCCCAATATTTACCTATTTTAGACATATTGGACAAATTGTCACACTGCCATGTTGGAGCAAGAAAATGAATTACAAAGCTTACACATCTGTAAACCAGCTGAGTACGTGATGAAATACTTTCCTTTTATTCTGTAAAATATCTAATCCTATTGTGTTTTGGCATTGCCCAGTTAATTGTCCTTACACAGAAGATAAACACACTCACTAACCTGAGATCTTCCTCAAGAAACAGCCCTAATGCAACACTAAATATCATGTGTCTAAAACATGTTATCTACGTAAATTAAAGTTGTGGTGAGAATAGATACCAGCACTGTCTCATACTAGCTATCTAAAAGCTAATGTAGTGGTACATTTTTATTAATCTTGTTCCACACATCAAACAAAAGGCTCCTATGTCTTCAAAGGCTTTTTCTTCCCCCCTCCTCCTCCCTTTCTTTTTTAAGCAGGGGGCTTTTTTTTTTTTTCTCTTTTTAGTAAAGAAAGGAGCAGATGATAGTGAAATTTATGATGTACAGATGTAAACCCCATGGCTTCTGACAATCAACATTAACTGTTTTTTTCAACAGTGAATGAAAGCATTTGATTTAAACAGGTTTGGGGTACTGATACCATGAAACAAATTATTCAAATTCAGAAGTGAAAAATTACTTTTTATTGGGATCATTTCAATTCTGACAATTATAGGAGTATTTATGTCAAAGTTTCCAGCTACAGAAAATGTGCAATTAATTTCTTATTAGTGCACTACATCGATCATCGTCTTAGCTCTCACTGCAGGCTACAGCAACAACTATTTTTCTACAGAAATTTTACAATACATTATTTATTTATTTAAACAAAATACGTCTAAAAATATCCAATGCATCTAGGTACATGACAAAGAACTCCTGTTGAAGAAAAAAATCATTTCAGATTTTGTGGGCAAGGAAAAGTTGAGGAAGATTCTGCTGAGAAGATTTATTTTTCTATAAGTGAAATCACAAAACAGTGGAATAAAATAGAAAATGATTACCTACACAGCTTTCTTCCTCCCAGGTCATTAATTCATTCTGATCCTAGAATATTAGCCCAGCTGTTCTGGTATTACTTAAAAATAGGGGTTATATACAGATCTGATACAAAAGTCAATGTTACCTTTATTTTGCTCAAAGAGTAACAAAATAATGTATAATAAAGATGGACTAAGACAGCACATTCATTATTTTCTCTGTTGCCAAAAAAGCCAAAAACTCTGACACAGAGTCTGAAAACATGGAGGTAGGCCTGGAGCAGAAGTTAAAAAAGGAACCAATAACCCTTTTGAGTAAGTAACTTGAATTAATGGGCATACTGATTTAGCTCTAGCACACCTACCCCAAGTGCAGAAATAAGGAACATTAACCTATCCTTCCACGCTAAACCTCATCTTAAAACTGGGTTAAAAAGTTTGAAATTGGAAATTAAGTTAGGAGAAAGTGACTGATTAAAAAGCTAAGAATTATGTTTGGGGTTAATGTCTGAAGTATACCGAAGAGACAGGCTCTTTTCCAGAGCTCTTATCATTTGGATTAAAAGCATACAGACTGGGATTCCAGTAACATGCTGGGGACCAGCTGTGTGGCAATGGGCGACTGATAGCAACCTAAACCAGAAAGAAATGATTAAAGAAAGGATCTTGACCTGCACTGTACAAATCTATGCCAGTAAATCTCAGATGGCTAAGCTAATAAAATTGGGGTCTAATTAAACCACATCCCTTGCATCTTGTCTTTGCTTCTATATGAGGAGGCCATGGATACAATACTGAGACTACTCCCAATGCATCAGTGGTCAAGATAAATACACAACCTCCCAAGCAGAGAAGTAAAGCACAGAACATCAATGTGCAGTACTCCTCTCATTCTATGATGCTTAGGAACTACAAACAGAATTGTATGTTGATATACATTCTGTTCTTTCCTTTACCTCTTATTTCTTACAAGAAGTCAAATATAAAGGGGTAAAAAGCCCAACAATATTCACCTTCTAGTAGCACCTTTATGTTGTTAATTCATAGTATACTTGTAAAAAAACAAAATATTAACGTTGCATCAATAGCTTTAACATTGAAGTTCAGATTTTTTTTAATACCAATATAAAATTCTGTATTTGTTTGCCTGGATGAAGAGCTAGAGATGAAAAAAGTCATGATCTTTAGGTAAACTGGTTAGATATGAAAAATCAGGAAGATGCAAATATAAGGGTTTTTTATACAACATGTCTATTTATTAGAGACGATTTAGCAAATTCATATGCATGCTGTAGTATCTGAAAACATAATGTACTGTGATTAACATGTTGCACGTTCCACGTTTTAATCTAGGTCCACAATGCTAACACAGAAGTCGCGTGTCAAGATATGATACTCCTGTCCAAAAATCCACACACTAAATAGGTCTGATTCCAAAGTTATGTTGCAGCAGAAAATACCAAAATAATTAAAAAGTATCAGGTAAGATTTTTCACTTAAAAAACCCCAACCACACAAGACAAAAACACGCACAAACATGCAAATACCAAACACCTGTTTCACAAATGAATTTTGGGTAGATTTGACAATGTTTTTGGGAAAGTACTATGACCTATTAAGACATCTGAAGATAGCTGCTTGCAAAATGTGATTGTTTAGATGTAATGTTTTAACTTGTGCACTGGTCATCATAGAACTTAAATCATGAGGTTATCGCGGTTTTGGCCATCTTTAATTTAAATCAGACAAGTCAAATGCAGTTAAATTTTGTAAGAAAAGTTAAGAAAATATATTCAATCTAACAAGCCACACATCAAATTTCTTCCTTAAGTCAGAATTAAATCAGAATTATGTATTCCTGAAATAATCCCCAAACAATCTCTAATGAAATATTGAAAAAAAAATATTATTGCAGCCATGTTACAATAATCACCTTGAGGAGTATACTGCACATGAACTCAGCTCTGTTATGTACCTCTTGTGCTGTCGTACAGAAATTGTAGTGAAGCTGCAAAGGTAGCTTTAAATTATTACTGTATTTCTTGCGGGTAGAGGACTCAAGATAGCTACTATCTCCCTCCCTTACTGCTGATGGATCAACGATTATTAACTGTGGCTGCTTAATTGTTTGGAAACTACAGTTGTTTCAGTTACAATAATCTCGTAATCATATAGAAGAATAAAGAATACTTTCCTGAATGTTGAAAGTAACCTGATTTTGTTAACACCAGGCTGAGATCAAATGGTGCTACAACACAAAGAGATAGGTGGAAACACTTATGTCTTTTTGGCAACATACAGTCTCTAAAGAATTTTAACAGATGAATTGTCTTTAAATAGTAACATGAATTTTAACAGATGAATTGTCTTTAAATAGTAACATATCTAGATGACAGCCAAGAGTACTTTTATAAAACACAAGAAAAAGTTGAAAATTGTACCAGAATTCAAAGACATAAGCTACAAAGACAAAATCAGATGGCCTCATCAGTCAACCAAATTTCCATTTTTTTCCTCCAGCATTTTACTATTGACAGTTACTTCTCTGCTGAGGGAAATAAGATTAAATATAAGAATTACATAGAACGTGTAAGTCTATTCGTGTAATAAACCAGCTAATACAGACTGTTTTAGAGAGCAGTTGCAAGACTTTCAAGAAAGCAAGCTAATGAAAATCTCCTAAAGATAGTATGTATAGGTACCTATGCTTGCAGTTAAACCTGGAGACAATAGTATCCCTCTAAGTTCTGGCTCTGATTCTTTCAATATGAAAAAATACAACCTGAAAAACATGGCAAAAAGAAGTCTTCCATAAAGTATTCCAGTAGCAAAATTACAGAAGGCATACTATTCTAAAGATGCACCAGTGGAAAATTTTCTATTTCTTTCCCAGTGTGTTCAGCAAAACACCGCAACTCTTAAAGACTTAACCTATCTTTTACCAGGCTTCAAACAAGAAAAGAACTGTAACGGAAATACTTCCAGAAATTCAAATATGAATTCAAAGATAGTAACTTAGGCCAAGTGTCATGGATTGTATACAGGTAATTTGAGAAACATAAATAAGTAAGGATCTGCACTACTTTTTGTTGCCTGACTTTAAGCACTTTTTTTAGTTGAATTTGAAGTGCATCTCTAGAAGTCCATAAAAATTTCTCAGAAATATGGTACTTGATAGTTAGATGTTCAGTTTCTGTCTGCTGTACTTAAAGAACAGTGTTTATCTACAGAAGAATGAAGCACAGAAGTTCTTTGAGATTTGCATCGGATTATTGTCAAATAACGAAAAAAACTTTTAAATATTTTCTGAATTCACTGTAGGCACAGACTGAGAAATTATTCAGAATAACAACTTCTTTAACCTATTTAAACTATTTAAAGGAAATTCTGAATACGGAAGACTTATGACTTTGTGAAGAATTTACTAGCGAACATGATATATTATTTATGTAGTGCCACTGATGCACAAAAGAATGCTTACACATAATAACGGGTCCCTCTATTGAAAAACAGTTAAAGAACTGACCATGTATTTCTTATCCAAGTAGAACTTCCACTGAAATTGAATGAGTAAGGAATGCAGGATCATGATGTATTAGATTTTTTTGTAGAATTGAAAGTAACAGGCTGAAATTGAAACACTCAAAAGAGAGAAAATATATGCAATGCTGCATGATTTTTTGCATACCTTTTGCGAAAGTGGAAGAAGAGAGAAAACATTAAAATAATTGAGGCTTTATTGTGAAACTGATTTCACAAGCATGACTGTCGTCTTTGTTTCACTGCACAGCCATATCATATTCCTTCCAAAGTTTTCTAATCTACCCTTACTGGGCCTTTATGTTTCTACTATTTGTACACTCCAAATTATCAATGAGTATTAATGAACATTACACTACTTACCAGGAGCCTATATTTAAAATTTTCTAAGAATATATTGAAGAAACAATAGATGATTAAAATTTACTGAGTTGAACTTCAATTGAATCTGAATCAGCTAGAAATGAATTCTCTAAAATGGTAATTACGAACTTTGCTTATTTATGGAAATACATCATAACCTATTATCATAACAATCTCATTGATTAGAATTATCCATGGCTAACCGGTAAAACATTTTATCACTTAGTTTCACCAAAGGAGGGCTTAAACATGAATAAAGCACGTATTTCCTAGCAGAACAAGAAATTTGCACAGCGATATATAAACATTATGACATAGCTCTTCTAATGCTTCCATCATGGAGACTGCCATTTTTTACAATACCTTTGGCTTGCTGTTTCTTGCTCTTTCAGTCGTAGGATGGATTCTTGAATTTCCTTTTCTTTCCTTCTTAGCTCACTCACAAGTATCTCTCTGCCACGCTCTAGTCCCTCAATGCGTTCCTTCTGGGACTCAATCACAGTCTCCCTGCAAGTACAAGCATCGTATATTCCAAAAAAAGGTCAATATTTAATAAAAGAAAAAAAATAAAATGAACAGTCAAGAAAGCAAAAATTTTAAAAGTGTTCAGCAAAATTAGTACTTTTGTTACCAACAGAGGCTTAAGAGTCAAGTTAGTATGAAAACAATTAGAGGTCACACTACGAAAAGCTGTGAACAGTACAATAAATAGATAAATGGATCAAAAACTTTATCAAACAAACTCTCAAATGTTTATGTGGACTGAGTAATATTCAGTGGAATCTAGCTGAAAACATCATGCATGGTTTCTTATACTCTATAAACATATCTCCCTCCTAATCCTTTAGTGTCAAGTGTTTTCTGAAGAGGAAACCAAAATCACCAGCTGTCAAAAGAACATGAAATGTTCAAAAACTTCAACAGATGGAACAGTGAAAGAAATTTTTAAATTTTTATTCTGAGTTAAGTAACTTTACACCCCCCCCAAAATACTAAATAAGACTATATGTCTTATGAAATTTACCAAGTAAATGCAACTAAAAAAAAATAAAAATCAGAGAACAATAGAGATTAGAGTCTGAATTTTTTAATAGGCCACAAGTTTGACTTTCTTGATAAGTTAATCTCAGTTAACTCTCCCAATGATATTTTTTTAAATAAGAATAAGCAACACCTACAATTTTTTTCCACTCTAAAGCTTTTGATGCATAAGATACAATTCTTCGTTACCTTGTATATATATTATAGACTTAAAAGTACCTTGACTTTTTTGGCCATGATTGCTTTTGTACCTGAGTCCACCATTCTGAATAGATATGGTTATTTTTGGCACGTTTGTGAGAACTTAATGCTATTCAATTTTTTTTTCCTGCATTATAACAACATATTTGATTAGTCTTAGGAAAAAAGCTATTGTGAACACTGAGATTCATGGCAGTATTAATGAATAGCTCTTATTTTCCAAGTCCTAAGAAGTGACAGGTGTAAGGAGTAATAGCCCTTTCTAGGCCCATCACTATTAAATTACTAAGCTTTTGTTGTTTTTTTTTTCCACCCCAGTAACAACATTCTATTATAATGCAGATTATTTAAAAAAATCATGTAACTGTTCAGCAAAGATTAAATTCACACAGGATACTAGCAAGAGTTCCATTTAAAAATTGTTAAAGAATTTTAAGTAAATTATTAAAATAATTTCTGTAAAATGATTTCCTATGATCCCACTTAATCTTTGTGTCTACAAAACTTCAGGTACAAAACACACAATTGCAGTTATTCATGGACTTGTGTCCTTAGCTTCCCCACTTACTGAAAATTCAGCATTTATGGATGTTGTAGTAAATCTAATTAAGGTAAATCATTATAGAAGGAAACACACATACTGAAAACAGCCTTTAGAAAACCAGATGTCTAAAAACCATAGTAAGTTCTGATATATTTTGGTCAAGAAAAAACTCTGATCAGACCTCAGTATCTTTAAATTAGGTATTAACTACCTCTTCACCACCCTGTAAGTACCTCTCTGTTCTCATGAAGTCCCTACATTACGGATGTTATCAAGAGATTCCTGAGCTTCCATTTCAGTTAAAATGTGCAATTGGACTACAAACCAAGTTTCAAAATGCCAAAATGAATCAAAATCATTTTACATTTCTATCCCATAGTGCACTTTTTTTAACTTACCCACAAAATCTGACCACCTTTAGAAACTGAGCTTAAATGATAAGCATAACACATTCAACAGTTAGCACTTGCATGGCTTATCCCACACAGCTTAGGAGTCATGTTGGTAACAATTCTGTAGCTAAGGTTGCCCTTGCTTTTGTCAGTTTTGTCCAGTAGTAAGCCAGGCAGCATTGCACCCTAGCAAAAAAGAGAGGCTCACCACTGAAGATCAATTTTAACTTCCAGCCAAATTCTATTTACCTGCATTCTGCATTCTTAGTCTTTAATCCTATGTTTTCGTTAACATAAAACACTTCTGTATTGTTACCAGTGTTACTGTTGTCAGATCCAACAACTTCACTTTATTTTCTGAAGTAAAACTTCTGAAAAATATTCTTTTCCTTCAAGAAAACCACAAGTATTAACAACTGTAATGACAAAAATTAAGAAAACCATACAAATCTCGTATTTCTGCCCTCGAAGCCTCAAGCTGACTCGGTCCATATTCTGGGAGTCCAAGGTTAGTTGATCTCACTCCTAAATCCTGAAATCTCATTCCTAAAAACAAAATTTATCTTTATAAATTTTTGTCATGCTGAATGAAAAAGCATTTAACAAAACAATGATTTCTACACAATACAAACACTTACAAACTGTATATAGATGCCATGAGTTTTTTCACAACAAATTCAAATGGAAAGAGAGAATCAGTGTCTACAACACAGCTGTTGTGAAATTTCAACTATGGGTGATACAGCATGCACTGGTAGGTAGTGTTAAAAACATCCCAAAAAGCTTTTCTTAGAAGATTTTACTTCTAAAGACAGAAGAAAGATGTTGTCTTCAAAGAACAACAATATCAATGTTGTTAAATGGAAACATTCGTCATCACTTTTTCTGTGATAGCACTTTCTTTACAAAATCACAAGTGTCATTCACCTAGACAAGCAACTAAAGGGACATTTTTATCAGCACTGTAAATAATTTCCTTATATTCTTTAGAAGCACGCCGAGTCCCTGATGAAGAAGGAAAATGAGAAATTACTTAAAGAGGAAATATTAAATCAGGAGCAAAAGCAATGGTTTCTCCAAATCTCTTTCTGCTACTTCTCCTTCTTCAGTAAGTTTTGAGTGGGGACCAAACTATGCATTCTGCTTCAAACACGGCATTAATGTTGCCATCCCTCAGTTCCCAAAATGAAGTAATTTAGATTCAAAGTACAATGATACCAGCAGGTTCACAAAATGATCTAAAAAACTAATTTCCTACATTGCATTTGTGCTGTGTTAACTTTATTTATTCATATATTTAGAATTTTGATCTTGAAGTATTATTTTTAAGGCACTGGTAACTGTGCTATATACATACGTGTGTATTTATATGGTTAAGTATATGTATTTTGTGTATTTTTGTTAATCCAGATTTATCTCAGCTGGTTGTACTCAATACAGAAAGTTATGAGAGAAACCAGTGAATGTTTAATGAACATTCATACCTGACCACATCTTTTGGATTGACTCAATACAGTATTTCTAAATCAGTCAAACACAAAGCAGATACAGTAAGGGGGTTTATTATTTGTGGGCTCTTCTTGCCTCTTCATACCCTAGAGACAGCTACACCTTCCTGAATTTATGCAGGCATTTTATGTTTCAATAATTCCTCTGAATAGTTTCGGATCTGCACTAAAAATATTTTGAGATTCAACCTTATGGTTTCACAGAGGACTCCAAGAGTCCAACAATCTTTAAACACAGGAAGCACACAAACCTAGCAGTCTCATGTTGGGCATCATCATTAATCAAAAGGGCCTGTCTAAAACATGAGAATTGTTTCTGTTTTCATATATCTGAAATACATTTGGTTATATAATTAATGTAACCAAAATAAAGACCAGTGGGAGGGTGATATGGAGAAAAAGCCAATACAGCTATGGATCAGGCCATCTGCCTGATTCATAGCTTGTAGAAGTCAAGACAATTGTGCTGACTCAATTTTGAATCAGGGCCATAGAAGTCTTGTTTTTTTTGAACATATTATCTGTACATTGTTTAAGTTAACTGAGTACAACTACTTCTACAAATGTTCATATGAAAATAGGAAGGTTTTAAAGTGTAATTTCCAGCTATACCTACTATAAATAAAGGACTGAGAGTGAGACTGCCTTAAGCAGCAAGACTTGACAGCAAAAAGTATCATTATAAATGGCTGCATTGTGGTATTTTGCTTTTAAAAGTCCACACATGTAATAGATTTTTCAAGTCTGCAGTGTTGTGCACACATGCAAACCTTGAAATTAAAAAAAGAAAAACATGTGCAAACAAACTACAGATGTAAAACTTTGTTATAACATGATAACACTGAAGTTTTTCATATACTTTTTTACGAGCCTTGAACACATAGAGAAGTTATATTAAAAAAGTCTCATGATTTAACTGTTAGAAAACTTTCCTGATAACTACTTTAGTTTCAAATCTGTCCTTTTAACCCTACCAATGTGGATTCTCAAAACGGCAAACAAGTTACCATGACTACTATAAAATAAATACAAGAAAAAAGGGGAAAGAACAATCTTTCTATCTACAGGTACTATTGCTCGCTGGTGAACAGGGAACAGTATGTACTTTCTACTACGACGCTCTAACTCGTGGTAACTTATGTGAACTACTGCTTTTACTAAATGCAAATTATACCTTTCTTTGTGTGCTCCGGCATGCCAGCAGCCTCACTCACTTTCTTGAGCCCAGTGTTAATACGAGATTGAACACAGCTGTATGGATAAGGTCTATGGCCTTGAATCTGGAGCTGCTGTTTAGCTGAAATGAGTCTGCTGCGGAGGCTCTCATTTTGTTTCTCAAGCTCACGAACTCTCTCTTGCAAATCCTCTATCATTTCTTCCATCTCCACAGCCTGGCCGAGCCGCTTGGGGCCGCCACCAACCTGTTCAGACCTTTTTTTATCATTAACAAGCCGTATTAACTTGGTGGCCATTCTGGGGAAAATAATAAAACAAGATGAAAAAGAATGTGAAAAGTCAGCATAAAAAGCACTCTGTTGAAAGGAACATAATCACTGTGAAGACTTCAGCATAGAACCTGAATAATAAATTTCAGGTTTTGATATAACTATTACTGCCTGTGAAGAACTCTTTGAAGATAATTGAAACCACTGTGCAGCAATCTGCTTTATAGCACTGACAAATAACAGTTTCCTAAGGCTTATCATTTAAGGTTAGTAAAGGGAGGACACATATTTACTCCATATGCTGCTTAAATGTAATTTTTAACGCATGACCTTATATAGGAACCTCTGCATGCTGTTAAGCAAGTTACAGATTTGGGATGTGGCAGAGCAAACTATAAAAGCTACAATTCCACAAAATATCCAACTATTGAAAGAACACTAATAATATACAACATTCCAATGATATGTCATTTCTAGATTTTGGGGATTTAAAAGTATATTTCAGTTCTCAAGTGGCTAAAATATATAGATGGATAGTGCTCCAGAAAAAGAAACTTAATAGTTCTCATTACCACACTCTATTTTATACTTGGTAAATATTACCTATGTGCTTCAGAGAAGGAATGGTTAGCTGAAGAATATAATTAGATACAGAGGGTATGGTTTTCATCTATTTTTAAATGAATACAAATTTTGCTTTTGGCATCTCAAGAGTTGTACCTTTGATTTCCTTTAGTTTTGATAAACATTGGTACGTTAGAACAAAAGGCAGAGAGGGCACATGGGGGTGATGTAATATACAAGAACAGAAAACATACTCAGCAGTGAATGGAAAAAACTTGGCATATAAAGAAAGAAAAGGTGGCTTTGATGAGAGAGACAAGTTCAAGACTTTACAAAATTGGTCACACACCTTTAAGACCTGTATCTAGTTTATAGGGAATCTATTTTTGCAGGCCCAGAAAGATGACTGAAAATACGGACACACTTCATTTCTTTAAAGGGTCGTGTTTTATTTTTGTATGCTTGTGGACAGAAGCTTCTACTTAAAAGAACAAAAGTGAAACAAAAAAAATCCATAATAACTTTAGGATGTCACAGAATGTTACTTGCCTGTAAGCAGGTTTTTTGTTCATTGTTTTTTTCAATGTACTCTACTGCAAATTAATTCCAAACTTTTAGTTACAAGGGTTTTGGCACAAGGGATGCTGGGAAAGAAATTTAGCTTGAGGAGTTAAAATTTTTCTCTGGCAGTCTAGACAAACACTGTGTTTTATATTTTCTGTGCTTTAAAATATGAATTCAGGTATTCAGTTTGGACATTCTGTGTAATTTTACCTAAGTGGCTGGTGAGTGCGTTTGATAAGTCACCTAACAGAAACACAGGAAATGGCATTTGCGAAGTTTGCTTAAGCAAACAATTTATTTATTCCGCTGTGTTATATTTGTCAGTAGCCTGACAGAAAAGATGGAAGTTATATCATGCTTGTCAATTTGATAGTGAATACTGAGTCAAAAGGAAAGAATGTTTTGGAGTTTTGAGAAGTATGAAATACCTCACCTAGAGAGGCAGTATCTTCAGACACCCATTCATGAACTTGTTAGCTTCTCATCAGAAGCTAGCTTAGATGCAGCAAGATTTTATTAGCTTAAGTGCAGCACAATGTGAACACAGTCATGGTGCTTTTGGATTAACAAGTCCTCCTGGAGTATAATAATACCATGAACACCTCTGCTGAGTCCAGACTGGTTTGCCAGCACAACACGAAGTTTAGTAACAACCCTAATGTTCTTTGCATATGTTTGGGCCCATTGGATACTGTGCTTCCCATGCTACTTGGGATTTCTTCAATGAAGTTATCTATTACCCTTAGTAAAGAAGAGTTGATCACAATTATAAAGATAGGTTACAGTTAACTAGATGCTAAAAGGTTAGATGCTAGTCAACCTGGAGGACGGAGAAGAGCAAAAAGAGGGGCAGAATCTCTTCACAGGTCATTCTGATTCTAGGATGAAATTCCTGATGAATAATTAGGCTTTTGCTGCCTCTTCTTTAGTTCCCAGAATACCTGTTATATTTGTACTGAGATAGCATTGATATGAACCCAAAGTACCATCTCTGAAGTGGTGGAGAGCGGTGTGCCTCTCTACATGGAGATCTAATACTGTCCACTGCAAAAAATATCCCACATACCATACAGACAACCAGAGATCAATGAAAAAATGAATTCCAATGAGTGATTTATGCTACTGTTTTAAAAGTGTTCTGAGAGAAATCAGCATGATTTTGAATCTGTTGATAATGCTTTAAAGAGTGAAAATGTTATTTTAGCTAAAACAAAACCACTAAGCTCCATACCTTTTAATCTTCTCCTCTTGCTTATTTGCATGCTGTTTGAGTAAGATGTTCTCATCGTGTACACGAAGGAATCTGTCTTCCAGTTCCTTTCGACTGACTCGTGATAGAGCTTGTCGAGCTTTTACATTGTGTGTAGTTGACTCTACTCAAACGAAGACAACTTTAAATGACCTTCAATATATTCAACAACATGTAATCCAAAGTCTAACTCATTTTGAAATACTGAAAAAACTCAAAATTTTCAAGTAGTTTGATATTTTACACTTGTACCAGTCTGTTGATTATCTTTTGCAGACACTGGCATATTAACATCTCATTTTTTCTCCTTCTTACAGGTGAAAAAAAAATAAAAATTATACAGTAAACAGTACATAACTTGAGAGCACAAGGGAAATAGTTGAGCAAATAACAAGGCACTGTCAGACATACTACTTAAAAAAAGATCATTACCGAGATGCTTTCTAATCAAAGTTAACATACTCTCTTGAAGCTTGACAAGATTAACTAACAATAATGTAAATTTACTTAGATAAAAGATTATGCCCAGTACTTCCATTTTAACAGCAGCTGAGTAACGTATCAGAACACAAAAGTATTTTTGGTGCCCATTTTGTTCAATGGGCCTGGCTTTGTCCTCAGTTCAGCAAAACACGTCCTTGGAAGGATGAATGTTATAGCTCAATGAGATTTCCATTTTTTGGCAAATCACAGCAGCTCCTCTCTTATAACAAGCAACATGAACATAGAGTGGGCCATAGTACCTTTCAGAATTCAACCCAGGTTTTGAATGGTATTTGAACTTAATTTTATGAGTGGGAATGTCAGAAACAATTTTAGAAAAAAACTAAAGAAGCCACTGATCAAAGCCTGCAATTGTAATAAACAGCAGCTGGTACAAACCTTGTAATCCTTCAATTCCAGCTGGAGTTAGACCTACATCTCTTACAGGCAGGTCCCCTACTGTTTCATCAGCTGGAACTGACATGGCTTATCTATGGATAACAAAATTCAGATTAAATTCTTTTCCATCTGTAACTTAGACTGCAAGACTAGAATAAACTACAACACATCACATAAAATAAAGGAAACAGTAATGACAGATTCACTGAAATGACAGACTCATACATTACTGTAAATGTTCCCATGTCAATTGTGTCACTCAGAAGAGAATGTGAACTTTAAAGTTATGCTAGTTTTACTCCATGCACAAAATATGGCTTCTGTTACATGAGTAATACCATTTTCCACATTTTGGATCAGCCTCTTTGAAACAGAGGTGCTTGGAGGTTACAAAGTCATTTCAGTGTCGCCTACTATTCTCTAAGTCTTCTTTCAATCATTGTCATAAAAGAAACTACTTTCTAGGAGACCGTTCTATGAAAGATTCTCATAAATCCGAACACATTTCTTTCTTGAGGCAACAGAAAGCGTAGCTACATGACAAAGTGAGATTAGGAAAGTATTAATGTGAAAAAGTACTACATTTGTTTCAGTGTAATGCAGTATGAAGATACTTGTTAACAACTAATATTTCTTTCTTCTCTTCCAGTGCAGAAAATAAGGCGCTAGCCACAGAGTCAAGTAAGGCTGAAATAGCATGAAAAGAGAGACATTAAGTCCTTTGGACGGTCTTTCCTTTCCCCCCCCATCACTTTTTAAGTGATACGAATCCTTAGTGAATTCAAAAACATCCAGGAAGCACTGGGAAATTAACAGCGATGTTACTAAAGACCTGCACTGGATGACAGAAGTGACACATGCATAGACATTGCATGAAGTATCTGTTAATTCTATTTTAACCAAAACTTCTGCTAAAGATGTGCTTTTCTTGTACCAGTAAAGTCATGACTGTTGAAATGCCTAAACTGACCTCCACTTGCATATTAGGAATAAGGTTGCAGTTTCAATGTTAGTCACAGAAAGAGAATAACAGTTCATGGCATGCAGGCACTGTAACCAGTGGCACAATTCTAATCACAGACAAATTAGACAGAATCCAGATTGTCACTGTCCTCTGCTCTTTCAGTGTTATTCACACAATCACTCAAAACTGGTTTTTTGTGGGTTTTTTTTTTTTTTAAATTCAATATATTAGTGCTGTCGACAGTCATTGACTTCATTCAGATCTAGGTTCATTACTGAGATCAGTACTATGTATCACTGTATCAATATCACTGCAGCAACTGAGACTGTATGTAGCAAACCAGAAATCTTTACCTCGCAATGATCCACCCCAGTTTGGTTCATGATGGTGGCAAGGAGGAGATGCTACCATTACACGTCTTTCTAGAATGCGGTTCTCTTAGTCTTCACAAATCAAAAATGACAGAGGTTTGGGGTTTTTTCTTGGCAAATTTCAGAGTGGTCAAGAGCTAAACAAATATGTTTGTGATCTATCAAAACCAAGCTTCAAAAACTCTAGCGGAACAACAGCATGGGCGAACATTCCTGGTTTTCACTGTTTGCCAGGTGTTGAGGAAGCATTGCTATGAATGTTATTTTCAGTATGAGAAAAAGCCCATTCATTAGAAAACACAAGACAAACCAACAGGTGCTTGCTCCTGAAGTAAACAAACATAAAACCACTTGTTAATAGTAATTCATTACTAGCTGCAACAAAACCACAGAACTACTTCAGATGTAAGAAAACAAATATAGCAGGGCTGTACATGAAAGCCAGTTTCTACTGGCAACATGACATGACTTGCAGACAAGCTGCTTTAAATCTAAGGTCCTGAAAACTTAGAAAGATGAAATTTTCAAAAATAAAAGGAAGAATTAGTTGTTTCATTTTTATTAGTAAGAGACTGAAATTGAGGATTCAGCTTTCTTTTCTGTCGTGGGCCAGGAGAAGAAAAATCCAAGTTCATTTTTTTATGAGAAAGCTTGGGTTTAGATAGAAATAGTAAAACTTGCCTCCCGGTTTTGGGGAGGTAAAATTACAAGATTTAGAATTTGGCTTGGCAATTTATGTGCCTTATTGTAACATAAAATCTACCTATGTCCTTGATAATCACGAACACGTACCATTTATGCTTCTCCAAGCAGGGACACTTTAAAAAGCAAATCATGTGTTAACATTTGTTACAGTTACTTGCTGAATACTACCTCAGTGTCAATCACCAAAACTTACACAAAATTACTTTCCTTCCAACCAAAGTCCCAGCATCATTTCTGAAAGCATGAGATTTCTCACACAGCTCTATTTCCAAAGTGATTAAATCTGACAAAATTATTTAGCAAGACTGCTACAAAAGTGATGGTATGCGATAGTCCAGCACTTCTTATAATAAAGCACAATAAAGAGATGAATTTGTATTTGCATCATGACAGATCCACATGCCACGATGAACCTCAACAACTTAAACCCATTTGTATTTCCAAGAAAGGTTGTCCTACAGTCAATCAGCACTTCCTATTCTTAAAAAATAAGAGAACTTCACATACAAAGAGAGGAGAATTCTCCATATTTTTGGGATTAACCTATAAAAAATTCAAGTTTAGTATAAGCAAGAATTTTAGATATAGCTACTGAACTTAAAGAAACCGTAATGTCTTTTATACACTGCACTACTTATAAAACCGATACTATCACCACTTGTATCTCACAAGTAACTACAAAAACTTGCATACAGGTTTGCAGGGTTATACAAGAACAGCCAGTAACAAGCACGAATACTTAAGTATCAAACTGCATACTTGAGGCCCAAATTTTTATACAGCTCACAGAAGAGTACTGTTCTCCCAACATCATTCAAATGTAGAAAAACTGAAGAGGGATTATGTACATTTCCATATATTCTCAGGCAGAGGTGCTAAAAGGTGCAGTTTCCAGTGAAAACTTAAAAATTAGAACACATCAATTGTTTCAAGGTGGATTTAGAATTTCATGAGTCCTGGCCATGACCAAGATGACGCTTTTCTTACAAAATTATACTCAATTTCTCTGCTAAAGATAAAAAAAAAAAAAAAAAGAAAAATAAATATATGGAAAGGAGAAACAAAAAATGGGGGGGGGGGGGAAATACCACGCATCTATCTCAGCCTATCACAAAGCATACACCATACTATTTCCTGCATACACCCTTTCTTTACTGATGCCTTATATGCCTGTACTCTGACGAGCTTGTCATCTAAAATAATCTCATTTACTACTTGCTAGGAGTATGCACACACATCATCCAAACATTATCTGTTGCAGTGAGTTTTAGGAGGTGGAAAGGGAAAAAAAAAATCAAACCAGAGAAGACATGGAAGATATTAGGAAACAAGATCTCAACATCGTGCTGCAGTCTGAGGGAAGCAACATCTCCCCTAATACTGCAACACATGAAAAAATGAAAACGACCGTGTCTCGCCTTCAACAAACTTTACATGCGCTTTCCAAATTCTTCTTCTGCTCCTTCCGTTATGGCAATGACCGGAGGGGGCAGGAGGGCGGGGACACGCAACGTCTCCTCAAGAGGAACGCCTTCACTGCCCGGGTTTTCCCGCCCTCGAGCACAGGACACAACTCCCGCTTGCGCCCAGCGGCCTTTTTATGTACAGCGGCCGAACCGAGGAGGCCTGTAAGGCTGCTTTCTCGGAGAACGGTGAGGCAACCTGCCCCTTCCCAAGGGCACTAAGGTGCGAGCGTGGGAGCCTCACGGATGTCAAACTCCAGCCTCAGGAGCGCAGCCCCAGGCCGGGCCCCCCTGCGGCGCAGGGCAGCCCCGCCGCCGCCAGCCCCCGCTCCTCAGGGACACCAGCGCTTCTAGGCATGGCTGCGCATCCACCTGAGCGGCTCCAGCACCGCCACCCTTCCCCCGCCGTGCCCCTGCGGAGGACAGGGTGTCTCGTACTTACAGCTCCCCGCCAGACCTATGTCTCTTCTTAGCGTTCTGTTACCAACAGCCGCTGTTGCCAACCAGGTCTTTCCGCTTCCGGCCCAGCTCTGCAGCGCTGCCTGCCGGGAGCTGTAGTTCCGGGGCAGCTCACAGCAGCTGTGCTGCGCGCTGTTCTCCCGACGCGCTCGCCGCGGGCCTTAGCTGGGCCGGTGGGGGCGGGCGCTGCTGGGAGTAGCCGCGGGAGGAAGGCTGAGGCGGCAGCATGAAGAGGAGAGCAGGGGAGTGGGAGAAAAAACTGAAGGTACCTTCTCTTTTTTTCCTGCTCCCGCTCAGCCCGGAGGAACGTGCCCGTGTCGAGCCCTCGTTACCGCGCTGCTGCAAGGCTCATGGGGCTGCAGGGTCCTCCCGTTCTGGAGCGCCAGGAGACCCGTGTGAGGGTCCCCGAAGCTGCCGTCAAGTTAACTGTGGAAGGGAAGTGACCCCAGCGTCGGACTCCCTGCCGCGGCTTGGCTGAGGGCGGGGGGCCGCGGTGTGCCTGCTAGGCGGCTGCTGAGGCGTCCCCTCGGGGGCCTGGTAGGGCGGGCGCAGCGGCTCCCGGGCCCTTCCCCGGCTGACAGCTCGTCCCTCCTTCTCCGTTCCAGTCGCCGTGGTGAAGTGGTCCGTGTGTGCCCAGTGTCCCAGAACAGGGGCTGCGGGCCGGTGCTCGAGGGCCGGGGAGCTCTGTCCAGGCTGAGGTCTGCTTGCTGGCCAAGCGGTGGGGCTGCCAAGTAACTTACAAACCTTATATTCCCCGGTCCCGTGAGAGAGGGGAGCCTAGTGTAGCTTTAACAGTAGTACTCATAAAGATTTTTAATGCCCGGGGAAGATGGTTCAATTTAAATGCAAGTTCTACGGCGTTACAAGAAAAAATATTAGACAAGTAAATGTATGTTTTTGTGAAGACATTGTCAGATGATGCATTATGTAACTGTGCTTTTATTTCCAAATTTAGAAGTACTCTACACCAAGCCTGACCTAAATAAACACTTTTAAATTTGTTTCAGCACCGTAGCTTTACAGTGTTTTCTTCTTGATGATGCGTTTAAATGCAGTGGTGTTAACTGCTTACACTGAAGATGGAATTACACTGATGGGTGTTTTGTTGTTGCAGGTGTCTCTGCATTGTACAGTATTTGACAGCAGCTCTGGATGATTGTTGTGCTTCTGCTGGTGTGGTTTACAAAATAGTAGTATAGGGAAGCAGAAATTACTTGTTTGAAAGCAGAACACTGGTGTTAATGGCAGGAAGGACAATTCTCATTATAAATTTAGAAAAAGCTCTCCTAAAGTGATAATCTGATGCACCCATGTTTGCATACTGAACACACAGTGTTTGGTACTGCTATTAATTTACTATTTAACATTAGAAGTTATTTCACTATAGGGCCTTTTGCTGAAGGACAGTACCTCTGTTTCATTTGTGTTTTGCTCTTCCTTATGTGTGAAAACATACAGATGTAAGGTGTCCAATACAATGGAATTATGTTGCAGCAAGAAAAACAGCCCATACCTTTTTTAACCTGTGTCTGTTATTCCTCCAAAGGCTTTTGTCTTTGCTGTAGATCTCGAACACATCCGGGAATCATATGCATCAGGATATAATTACCATTGGTAATCTAATTGTTCAGACAAATGCACGAACTACGATGACAAAGGCTGTAGGGGAGCACGGCATTTGAAGAGGTATCGGAGGAGCAATGCGTAAGAAAAACTCAGGGGCACTAGAGTGGTAGAGTGCTGCCTTAGACACATATGTTGTAGGAGCAGAAAGGGAAGGATGGAAATCAAGAAGAGGTCCTTAGAGAATTTAAAGGTATGAATACTTACAGGGTGTCTTAGGAGGATGTTCTAAGTTGGGTACTACATGGGAGAAGCTTTGAGTGTATTGGAAATTAAGCAAAAGGAGTCTGTAGAGCATCTTAGAATAAAGGATGCCAAAGAAAAACGCTTTGAAGATGAGAATGAGAAGATAAGGGGTTATACAGGAAGAAATGTGTGCTTTATTTTCATGGATGCATCTTCGTACTGGTATTACTTTATACTACTTAATTAAAAAGGTAATCTTTGGGCTCGTTGCACTCTACCAAGTCAGTCTCTAGGTTTAACCATTGTTTGCTTATGTTGCCCACCTAAGAAAAGCTAAAGGCAAAGGAAGTGTGTATTTATTGTAGTAGTTCTGCCAAGACTTCCGTTTTGGTCCTGATCAAAATATTTTGTAGCAAACCAACTATTAGTGAAGTTAACTTGACCTCTTCTGGAGAACAAGATTTATGAGGCCTACTAATGAGAGGGAGATAGAGAAGCTGGTTTGGATTATGTATCTCCTGGCAATGTCTCTGTTCTGGAGAATTAAATCCTGAATTAAAGTTCTTGTTTTGCTCTAACTGTATACAGTTAAATGCTGTCTGTCAGAAGCCTGGTGATTGGCTTTTGCTTTGTAACTATGCAGTATGTTTCTTGTATGTGATAAGCTGTTCTCCGTCTCCCAAATTTTCATGTTTACAGCAAGTTTTGATTTATGCTGCTATAGAAGAACATTTTTGTTCCAAGTACATGTGGTAGAAATTCTTTGTAGTGCAGCGTTGTCATACAGTAATTTCCACTTTGCAGATCACTCAATTGGATTGGGCAAGATTGACTCTGTAGCAGAAATTCTTTCTACTAGTATTTGGTGTTCCAAGCCCCAGAGGAGGAGGATGCAAATTCATTCCTGGGAGGAGGGTCTGACAAAAGTTGGGAAACAATAACCAGAAATTAGTTACTCAGCTGTCTGAAACACTGTGTTGGGGATGCTGGTGTCCTGTGGAATGTTTCTCTGAGTTTGAAGTGGACAGCAAAAGAGGGTTATTCTGAAGTTTGTAAAAACCTCTCTAAAAGTGTTGCATGCTATCAACTTTGCTGGTCTTCCTCATTGCAAATACTACTTCTGTGCATACAGAGTAAATGTGGCTCATTAGCTGGAAAGGCATTTTAATGAAACTCTCCACTGGGGGCGTGTTTCATTTGTGTGCATTTCTTTTAACTTAGTGTTCAGTTTTAATTAATAGAGGTTATACTTATTTTGACTTTTTTCTTTACTGTTGGTCAGAGTTTTGGTCACCTTGCAGAAACTTCTTTTTGGGTGAAGAAAAGGTACCACATAAACTAAAACCAAACATAAAGCTCTTATTTGATTGTTTATACTATTATCCCACTTTAAACTTGGGAAGAAAGCTGTTTTGCTTTTAGAATTTTATTATCTTGATAAATATTCACAGGTTAGTTAAAAAGGTTAATCTTTAATGTACGACTGTTCTCAAGACTTAGACAAGGTGAGTTTGTTTAAAGTAAGTTTCAGTGTGTCAGATGCCAAGTTTTAGCAAGTACTTTTATATGCTTCTACTTGCCAATGGTTGCATATTAAGACCCTGTGTCATTACCATGTCAAAGACAAGATGCTCAGCTAGTCTGCAGTATTACTTTATTTTACTTTAAAAGGATTATATTGACGGGTCTTTGGAATAGACTACTAAGCCCAGTTCACAATTACCTTGTGTAGCTGTTTATGCTAATTCACATAGCTGTGCAGCCAGAACTGACTACAGAGACTGTATTTCACAGACATTACTGTTAGGTTTGTACAGCTCCCAGCACAGCTGGGACCCCAATCCAATAAAGTTATTGCTACACAAATAATAAATGCATCAATATGCACATATCTGAATATTCACAAGGGCTTTTACAAAGATATTCATGTGCAATTTCACATTTGTGAGACATGTTAGACAAAGTGGCAAGGAAACATAAAGCTTTAAGTAACACAAAGCCTTGCATGTATTTTATTTACAAGGAGGAAAAGGGAATATACAGTGTTCTGGCTGAGATTTCAATGAAAGTCTTATTTCCTGCATCATTCTCATTTTTGCTGGCTGGAAAATAATATACATTTATAGGATAAAACAGGTTGCCTCAACATATTAATACTGAGAGCAAAATAGGCAAGTATTCTGAGAGCAGGGGAATGATTTTAAAATTAATGCTGAAAAATGTCACCCATACTGTGTGATGAAGTATATAAACTTAAACATTGTCTTACCATAGTTTGCTCAAATGTTACATTAATTTCTGTTTTGTGTTATTGTTCAGCCTCTTAAAAATAAAAACATACAAAATTTTTCTAATAGATTAAATGTATTATTTTAGAAGTTGTATTTAGGAAAATTAAGTTAATGAAACAGCTTAGATGCAGTTAAATAAGCTTCTTGTCATGCCATATTTCTGCTTACGTAAACGGTGTGCAGGTTTTAGCAGACTCAGCAGCCAGTATGCCAGTAGCAAATTTTGCAGTAATCACATTATTGGCCCTTCCCATTATTAATGAGACAATAATTAAGAAATAGTGTTGATAGTCACATAACACATGATTTGTGTATTGGAAGTGATCAGGTAGAACCTTGCATATGCAGAATAAAATACAAGAATGTGTGGCAAATGTTCCTCGCTTTTAAATTCATCACATTCCTGCTGTTTAAATTGCCTCAGCTGCTAATGCTGGAACTATTACAGTAATGGACTCAGCAAATGAAGGAGAACCAAGACATACACACTTTATTACTAGAGGGGTAATTTTCTCTTCATCTGTAATAGCAGCAATGCCTAGTATTGATCAGACCATCAAGATACTAATCCTCTGTAAAATTACTTATTATAACTGAAAATGTGTTAATCCAAATCAGTCTGTGTCCTGACTTTCTACTTACTGTTGAATGCAGACTATTAGATGGTTTATTTTTTGTGATTTAAAGCCTTTATGTTCATAATAGTAGGAGCTTCCTCTGAAAGAGCGTGTGTTTAATCTTAGCTATGGCCCAGGGTTGTCTTTTGGTTTAACGAGAACATCACCCAGTTAATTAAGAAGTGCATGTCTACCTTGCTGCTGTGAATTATATTGGTACTTTAGGCTCTGCAGATTTATTAAACGTGTTGCTTTACATTCAGTCTGGTTTTTTTACTGTAAATAAGAACAGATATATACTTAACATATTTGAATCTTCTGAGATCTCCCAGCTAAGGATGCGAGGAGCACGGATACTGAAAACACTAAGTCATGTTTTGCTGACTGTGGCCTGTAAGGCTGTTGTGTATGAGAGTAATGTAAGCAAATTCAAATGCCAATGGTCTAAATGTTTTTGGTTTACTTTGATCCTAGTGATGCACTACGTGAAACAGTACAGTGGGAGCTGTGCATGTTCCATATCTGAATATGCGCTCTTGGGAAGGCCCCTCTTTTGTTGTTGTTGTTGTTGTTGTTTCACCTCCTCCCTTGCCTCATCTATTTTTTAGTCTTGTATGTTAAGATTGTAAGTTCATGTCTATTACTTGTAGCCTCTAGCCAACTAAAATTTTGGCTCGGTTGCATGCCACAAGTATAATAGCTGTTATGGGTGCATAATAACTTGTTGGGCATGGCTGCATGAAATGATTCCATTAACCCTAACCTTTCATTAGACTTACCAGTATGGGTTTCTACCATATGACAGTCATTGGTATTTTGCCAGCTTAGGGGAGGTGTCCCTTAGGGGAGGAAGTGGGACAAGATGCAGAACTGGTTGCTTATTATGAAGACTCTGATAGTGTTCCATGCATTTTAGGATTCTTTTTTGTTGTTGTAGTGTCAATTAGATTTTATGCTGGCAAAATGACAGCATATTTATTTACCTAAGTAACCCCCTGCTTCCTTTTTATCGTTATTTAACTGAGTCAACTTATATCATTTAGAGAATTTTCACGTTTCCTAAAAGGCACTGAGTACTGGTATCTTCACAGGGATTTTGATTCTTTGTCTGCCTCAGCACACCAAATTCCCACCTCCCTGCCCCTTTCTAATAAAAGTATGAGAAGATCAAGTTGCTTGCTTAACTCCAGTTCCCCTACTGAACAGCCTCTTTACTATAATTTTCAAGACAGCAGACTAGAAATGAGTACAGCAAAGCGTCTTGTGTGATAATGTCATGATTTGGAGAAGTTCACTTACTCAGCTGAAAGCTGCGCTGACAAATGTAAGATGAACTTTCAAGTTTTCTGTTCTCTGAGTAAGTTTTCAACTAGATTGTTATTAAACATGAGTATGTTCTCAAGCAGCACCACTGAGACAAATAATTAATTGCTAATTTAGTGTCAGACATGCAGTATCTATAAGCATGTGATGAGAGTGGTTTGCATTCTTTATCGAATATTTCTATAACTTGTGGCATTCAGGAAGATTAAATTTACCCCAGAAGAGAGGGAAAGTATGTTCTGGAAACCGTTCTTGTTTTCTGTAGAAGATAAAAACTGCACATGGATTGAATTTTTGGTTTTGAATGAACATCTTTCGTAAGAAAAATCTTTTGGAAGTTGTTAGCAGGTGGTTCTGTTTCAGAAAGCAAGGTAGTCTCAGATGCAGGTCACCCAAACCCTGTTTTCTTCTGAGTGTGAACTTAGTTTATAATCTGAGAAGTTCCAGGTGGAAATTTTTTAAAATGAAGCTATAGGGAAATGTCTCCCTGGAGGTGCAGTACTGGGCCTGCTTTCAGTTCTATTTATAGATTTAGAAGACACTGAATGAATAATTGCTATGCTTTTGCCTTCTACAACAGGTAGGATTCAGTTTCATCTGAACCCAGGATAGTGAAAAGCAGACAGGCCAGATAGTGAATGCCTAAAGCTTGTTTCTGTTCCAAGTGCAACTGGTGGATCAAACAGCCTTTACCTGAAGCAGGATTGGGCTCTCATGCATTTAATAATTCATCCATTTATTAAATTATTTAATTAACCTGTAATGACCAAGAACATCCAAAATACCAGATGGTCCTCTTCCCTTCAGCTGAGTCTAAAAAAGCATTATAGTTCACAACTGAAGTGCAAAACCTGGTTATGAATATTTATCAGCATTTGTAGTATGGGACAGGTTAAACATCTTTGAAGCCTTCTGGATAGAAAGTGGTAGTGCTGTAATTTCAAAATTTTTTTTTGTTGTTGTTGTTTTTGTTTTTTTTTTAGTTACTGGAGTTTATTTAGATTAACAGTTTTTTGCCTTTGTGCACATGCTATACCACCTCCTAAAAGAATTACATCTTCTAGAAGTTGTTCAGTTTCATTTTGCCCTTTTATCTGCTGCTCATCCCACCTTTTTTATTTAAAACTGTAAAGTTACTTCAGTGTAACTGCTGTTGTCACCTTTGCCCTTAGCTAATCAAATAGTTTACCTTGAGGGAAGCATTTATCTCCCACTTTCATTATTATTATTTTTGTAGCTGTAAAGATATATATTTTATGTCTCCAGAAGGGTGTAACAGTGAAACGAGGTATTGATCTGCTGTATTTGGCAATTTCTTTCCACCTTACCATCGATACCATGTCAGCCTCTGTCTGTACTGTGGTTGACCTCACAAATAGCTCTTTATGTTCCCATTGGATTCAAATGATATACTGTGCTCAAAACTAAATCAATGAATGATTATAAAGTTTTTAGTATTATTTCATAACCCCTAGGCAGCTGATTCTTCATGCAGTGAATACTTGAAAAGGTGCCCGATTAAAATGCGTTGCTGATTCTGTTCTAAGGTTTAAAATTGTGTTGAAATCTAGCATCCCCTAATATTCAGTTCAAGGTCTGATTTGTGTACTCGTGTCCAGATAACAAAATTAGTGAAATTTCTACCTGTAATTCACAGGGGTGACTCCAGTCTATAATGGCAAAAGATTTTACTAAAAGCAAAATTTCCTACTTCTGATGCATGCTGTGTCCTCTGTTTTGAGTGCAAAAATTTCATACACTGGATTTCACGAGTGAAAAATCTAGAGTGTTACACTATACAGTACACTGACATGTGCTTCTAGGGGGAAAATATGGAGGTAAAGATCAGATAAGGTTTTTATCTTTGGAACGTGAACGGTTAAGTTTAAGCAACTTTGAGATTAGAAAACGTTGCTATTACTGCTCTCTAGAATTAAACATCTTACATATACTTCTAACAGTTTAACCGGTAAAATTCGTGTTCAAATACACATTTGATAGATTTTTTTTTTTTAACTCTGATATTTTTAACCTGATTGGAAATAGGCAGGATTTTCATAAGCATTTAAAGGACTTTAGAGGCACAATCCTATTGATATTGATTGCGTGCTCAAGTTGGGCAAAAAGCTTTTAAAAATCTGTCATCGCAGAGCAGTAAGCCTCTTGAAACATACACATTTATTTGGAAAAGTTTGCATACAAAAGGATAGGCTTATGCAGATAAATTAAGCAGCAGCTTGTAGATCTGGGGGGAATTTGTATTTGGCTGTGTTCTTTTCTGATTTTCTTCTACATTTACTTCTAATGCAAATTATGTCATTGCAACAGGAAAAGTTCCTCTTGTGTTCAAAGGAAATAGTGTCTGGTATCTAAATTGTGTGATGGCACATGACTGCAGATGGTGAAATACTGAACTGCACTATAGTGCATATGTATGTAAACTAATCACAGAAAGAAACCAGAACAAATTATTTAATCTAAAGAAACTATGTAGGGGAAAGTTATTTGGGGGCTTTGTCATAAACAATACATATAAGCAACAGGGAAATGATCATCTTTCTGGTTTGAGAAGCTTAGTTCAAGTCAGAATTCAGACAGAAATTTGTAATAAGCTTTTTTAAAGAAAATGAGCTTTTGTCAATCTTAACACTTTTGCCAGACATTTACTCAAAAAAATTGTGAAGAGGTGTTCCAATGAAATAGATTTTGAGTATTTCAGTTACGTTTTGTGAGACCACATAAGCGGTATATTTTTAGTATCCAGTTTAAAACACTGGAAATCATACCACTCTCTGCTGAGTTTGAAATGGTTTTTGTAAGCCTAGATCTTTTCTGAAATGCAGATTTTTTTATGTACTGCAGCTGTTTTGCAATTAAAAAAATCCACTTCTGGCTTCCATCCAGGTAGGAACCAAAAGGTTATTTTTACTAAATTTGTTATTTCAGATTTTGTATTTCCTGAATAGAATGGAACAGACCTAATAGGAGGAAAGAGCAAAAGGTAGTTCCATTACTCACTTTCCAGCAATTTCCTTGTCGATCCTTTAAAATAAGATGGATTGAATCAGTTGTGTGGCTTCTTGCATCTTTGGTAATAGGAAAGAAAATGTTTTGGTTTATATTTTTTACCATGGTGACTGGTTCAGCAGGTAGTTAATCTTTTATGGATATTCAACGCTTTGGTCTTTGTCTCTGGCACGCAAGACATAAAAAATGTACCATATTGGTGGTTTGGTTTATTTTTTTAAATTCATGAAGATGGTGGATGGTGTTAGCTGAAGTTTTCAAGAGAAGCACAGGGACGGGTGGTAGGTTGCATTGGCTTCTCCCATTCCTTAAAACGGAAGCTATTAAACTTTCACACTGTCAAGCTTGGAAACCTTCTGGTATGCACTGTCATTCATTTCTTGGACTTCTGTCACTGGTGTCCAAAAAAGTAGTGAGACAGCCATGTGAACACTATCAATCTTGGTTCAATAGAAGTGTTTACAGAAAGCATTTTTATATAGACAAAAATGAGATAGAAGCAGGTTATGACTGCTACCAATGTTCTGATTTGCTAGCCTTATATTTCACTTTAAAAGACTTCAAAAATTTTTATTTGCATTAGTGAAAACTTGTATTCTTGGGTGCCTTCCTCTTTAATCAATTTTGCTTCAATGTGTCACGGGAGATTTCTGTATATTTGGTAATAGAGATATTTTGTATATTATACGTATCTGCATGATAAACTGTGCACTCCGTAAGTAATGGTAAACAATAGGTAATGTAGCAGTCAATCTAATACAAGTTTGGTTTTCTCTTTTGTTGTTTCATGTTTTCGTCTGTCTAGTCTTCCCTTCTCCCAGTGCTTAAAAACCAAAACAACTTTTTGGGTTGTTTTTTAAAAAAGCTTTGATGTTGTGCTGGGTTTCTTTGCATCGTTATTATTTATATTTCAAGTTACATTCCATGAGCTCTTCTCCGGTATTGTTGCAAATAAGAGTTGAAAATTGTATGACATTTCCTCACTCCAGGAACTGATACTTCAGAAAACTTCTCATGAACACTTGACTTGCAAGTTGTGGTGCTTGCTACCAGTATATTGCAGAGTTCTTAGTGGTGTTCTAGCCTAAACTCTTAGAACAAACTGTAGCTATTGGTTAGCCTTCTCTGAACTGTTTTAAAATTGTCTTCTGTTACTGAATATTTGTATCATACAGTGTACTTACTTGTGGCTCCTTAGAGTATCATCTCATCTCTTACTATTTCATGAGTTTATCCTCACTGTCCGTAGTAGGGAGGTATTCTTCCCTCTCCTATGAAGAGAAATTAAAGAGCAGGAAAACTTTTAACTTTTCATTGCACAGCTATACTGGTGGTTTACGATGAACATCAAGTACCCTGCTTACATTCCTGGTGGCTGAGTTGTGTGTGTCCAGTAAGTTCGGTGCATTTGAACAAGGGGTGGCTATCTGAAACTGTGTGTGTGTGCCTGTGCACACAGTGTGCAGCTCCTAGTGAAAGAATTGGGAAGTGCAGTATGCGTGCAGTTAACATGTGCTTCAATAATGAAGAATGAAGTCAGGACATACGGACTTTAAGATTTGAAATCAGTCAAATCTAGAATGCTTCTGAGCTGATTTGGACCTCATTATAAGACAGAAAAAAGAAAGCAGCTGAAGAAAATGGATGTGTAACCAAGCAAATCCTTTAATAACTAAAGCATGCTTTTAATCCCAGCGTTTTAGAGTGGAAAAGGCATTGAACTTCCCCAATTTATAATTTGTGCTATAGGTAGAACAGGCATTCTTGCCCATGTAGAGAAGCTTTGAAATTTGCTCTTCAGCTCAAAATAATTAATTAAATTATGATTGTCTGCTTCTGATTTCCTGAAAGCCATTCATTGTGATCAGGACTGTAGGTTGGTCATTATCTGTGGTTTGAAGAGCATTGATAGTATGGCTTGTGCAATAGAACATATGAATATAGTTCCTGCCTTAAAGAGTTTGTGCTCTGTGTGTGTCTGTTACGTGACAGATGTTTTTATGCTTTATGATGCAAACATTTTCCTTATAAATAATGACAGTTGATTTTAGTTTACAAAGTGCAGTTTGTGAGTAGGGTCTTTAATATGTTTGTACTGTGACAGAAATTGGTACAAAGCAGCAATGTCACAAGCGGGATGATACCAATGACCCAGCAAAAAGAAACAAGCACTTTGCATGTTGATCTGCTTTGTTGAAGGGCAATATTTGGCCCTGTAAGTGCAGGAGAGAGGGACTGTTCATAAAAAAGGACATAAACAGCTAACCCATATGATCCTTTGTCAGCATGATTAAATTTAATGTCAAGCATTCATTCATATGAAAGATGAGCGGCATCACTGTTTATCTAATAAAAAAAAAAATTCTATTTTTCCCGAAGTCTTTTATATGTTAATAGAGGCAAACGTGAATATGATCATGTAATTTAAATATGTAAGTAAAAACTATACATCTTTACTGGCAATGAGTTAAAAGTAAGATGTATATGTTTTATGCAAAATAATGCGATTTCATTGTTAATCATGCTGTTCAAGTCATAACTCCACACAAAACAGTGCTTTTAGACAAATAGAAAACACTGTTATTGTACCATTTATAACAGAAATGCTTAGGATATTAGAGAATGATGCAAAGTATTTATTTGCATGCCTTAATGTATGCTTCTATGGCTATATTAATATACAAGTGCAGAATTAAAGTTCTGGGTGATTGTGCTAGCCTTTATTAGGAGGTGTTGGGCTCTGCTTTTTAATAACAGAAGAAAGCCCAGTATTTAGAACAAGGGATACAACTGATGTAATTTTAGAAATAAGTGCACGCCATTACAAGAAATTAAAACAATTCCGTGTGAAATGATTGAATTTTTCTGAAATATTAAAAGAAAGAGGAAGAAGTTTAGATGTCTTTCCCCTCACCCTCCTTAGCCTTGCAAGTCTGGCTTGCTTAAAGCAGCTGCTGGGAGTTCTGTTTAACATTATACTTTGCATGCATTTATGATTTGAAATACAAAAAATAGTCAAATTTGAGAGCGACAGTTTGAATGGCATGCTGTCAGTTTGGCTCTTCGTGAATTGGCAGTGGTCTCATTTAGGACCTTCAAATATGTGTCTGCCTGGACAGAAAGAGAACATTTTGCATGTTCTTCAGAAGACAACCACTCCTTGCTGCCTCACAGTATTCAGTGGTGCATGACAGTTGCCCTTCATTGCTGTCTTCTTCGAACTTAACCTTTGACCGTCCACTTAGTTGCTGCGCAACGGTTGGAGCAGGCCAAGATGTTCATGAATGACGGGCATCGGCCTGCAACGTGCTTGTCATTATTTGACTGTCAAAAGTAGCCTGCCATTGGGCTCCATCAAGGTTTGAAACCTATGTGCAGCAGTCCATATTACTTAACTTCCAAGTCTGTCAACAGAACGATCAAATGTGCATAAAAATGTGTGTTGAATATGTCTTTGATCATAATATAGGGAGATATTTTTTGTGTGTGGTAAATGTATTCATATGGCTTTCACAGGGTGAAGAGGTTGAATCTGCTGCCATGGTAAAAAGTGAACTGTTGTCTCCTGTGGTCTAAGTTTCAAATAGCACAATTTAGATTTGAACAGCTCTGCCAGTTAAACTCTCAGCTTGCCTTGCGTATCCTATCAGCATTTCAGCCAGCAGTATAAGCAGCAAGATACTAGACCAGTGGTGCCTGAGGTTAGCTGTCAAACTGGAACGTTATTTTGGATCTTGCTGTAATGTAATATTATAGAAGGAGGTCAGGCTGTGTGATTTGTAAAGCAGTTGTGTGAACTTAAAATGACTGAAATGTTGTTTATTTCAGGTCCTTTTTTTTTTTTTTTCTTTACTCTTGAAGAGAAGCTAGAATTTATCATAAGGAAGTAAGAAACCTAAGGCAATATAAAATAGTTATTTTTCTCTCAGGTACAGAATACAGTGCATATAAGAGCATCAAAATTCAATATGAAGGCTCAGTAAGGCTGAAATTCACTAGGTAATAAATACTTGATGTTGAAAATCTTTAACAGGCAGACATATTCGTATCTTCTGATAATGAATGCTGGGGACATTCAGAACTGAACCTCATACTTAATATAACAAACAGAAATTGGGCTCTTGGGTTAATGAGGAATGTATGTTTCGTGTGTAGGTAAATCACTTATGCGAACTACCATGTATTAACAAATACTTTGAATTGCTTCATGGTGGAAGAGTATAATATTTGTTATTCACTTGGGCAAAAGCCATCTGTACCTGCAATTTATTTTACTGAATTTCAAACACGTCTGTTTTTCTTGTCTCAAAGTACCCCAGTTCCTTTATATTTGAAATGGTATATCAAAATAACATTACAAAATACAAATATCAGCTTTAAAAGCCATGGAGATTCACTAGAGCTTGTTCATAATGACTTCTATCCAAAGCATAAAAATAGCATTATTTTGCTAGCTGGTTATAAAATTATCAATTTTTTCTGCTTGTTTCAACCATCTTCTTGCTAATTTAGCAGAAGTAATAGAATAATAGAAAGTGGCTAGTGGTTATATTGCCTAGAAAAGAGTGTTGTTTTTGTAATATCTTGCCATCTGTGTGTCTTCTGAACCAAGTTTTATTTTTTTTCTGCTTACAATGTAATTTACAACAGACCTCAGTTCAGATGCACTGGTCTAAAAAATCAGGTTGTGTCATGGAGTTATCTTAGTCTTAGTCTTCTTGCTCTTAATCTTAAATGCTCCTGCTGTTTGATAGCAGCCTAACTTTTTGATTTCAGTCTTGGCTAATGCATTGATATGTGCCTTGTCTGAAAAGGAGTGTAGAAATGCACACATTCCAGTATGTGTTTGCATACAAACATAGATGCCATGAATGTGCAAAATGCTTTGGCAAATAAAGTGATTCTTAGATGTTAAAATTACGTTCCTCTAAACACTTTATTGTGGTCATGACTTGTTACTGAGTTTTAATTTGTATGTCCCCTCTTATTGAATTATCTATACCTTGGCAATACATTTTGATGAAGCAGGAATGAATTTTGACAGTATATGTATGCAGTCATGTAAGTATACAAATAAACAGTGAGCATTTAAATAATGACCCCTTGAATTTGTTGGCATGGTCTCTGAACTGAGAACTACTTTCTTGGTCTCTGGGGTTTAAAAAAGTGCTACCAAAACAAACAAAAATTGACCAGACTATTTGCATAGTAAAGGGATGTTATTTTCCATTTCAGAAAGATGTTACTCTTTTTCTTACTGTAAAAATCAAGGCTTAATTTCTAGTGGGAATTAATACTATTTGTAATCATGTTCCTGAGGGAAAAAAGTTACAAGCACAAAGCTGTTATTTCACTTCAAGTATGAAATACCTGTTGTTCCTCTAGCCAGAGGTGTCTTTTTTGTCCATTTTGAAGTAACAATTTACACTTACATGCAGACTAAACTAGGCATCATTATGTAGTTTACTGCAAGTATGGCCATATCTTTATATTTTTCCAAAATATGTTTCCATTCATTTTGTGAGTGCTGTCCAGTCTGTGTAATAACAATGTATTGATGTTCTTGCTCTTGCCCTGCAGATCTTTTTAACTTATCACTATTTAAAAGGAACATAAAATGCAATAAAAAGTAAGTTCTCATGTGCAGGTGGTTATATATTAACAAGAAGGTGGTTTCTTTTCTCATTGTTTTAAAAGATATAAAGAGCAATACTTAAACTTTTTGACATCAGAATCAAATATTTGAAAGTCAAAACACAATAATAAAACCAGCAGTTAAGTGTCACTATTTTGCTTTGTGTTCTGAATTAGGGTATTCTGACTGAAAACAAAATGTTTCAAGCAAAGAAACTTCTGAAGTAGTTTTCAGGATAGCAGGAGGTGTACGCGTGTTTTTTTTTTCAACTTCAAAAGTGTTCAAAAACTGTGTATGTGTGCTTACGAGGTTAAACATCCATGATCCTCTATGGTGTTATAGGAGAAAAATAAATCCTATTACCCAAAATAAGAGAGGTAGTATACCTTAAGGGAAATGCTTAGTTGTCACCTATACTCTCAGCAGTACAAATACCAGCTTGTCACAAAGGTTGAGACCTTTGTAGTGCATTCTTTCAGGGTACAAATCTGTCTTCTGGCTTTAATGCAATAGCTGTGAAATATCTGTATTAGGTAAAATAGAGGTTAAGGCACCTTAAGGGCACTGAATTCTTATCTTTTTTTACTAGCAGTGCTGTCAACATGTACTAAAATGTGATGACCTACTCTCCTCTTTGATAAAAAGGAAAATGACCTGTCTACTGTGGATGGTGATGGAGTTGCCTGGGGCAGATTGTATTGTCACCTTCTTTAGAATTGGTGTGTAGAAAACTAAAAAAGACCAGGGTATTTCTGTTTACTGTAGAAGTATTTGACATTTCTAGCTACTGATAAAATATACTCAAGGGTAGAGAGAAGGAACTGGTTTATGCTACGGAACAAGGTTGGGAAGAAATGCAGAGATTCTTTATTGTGTGAGCCCTTGGTATCATGGGATACATGATACGTATCAAGAGATTCCATTTGACCACTTCAAACACTCAAGGTTCAAGTTCTGCATTTAACCCTGCTGTATGCTTGTCTGTAGCCTTTTGCTGCATAGAAATCTGACATCTCTTGAGTCATGTCTTGACATTCTGGTGTACCTGTGTACTGTGCAACTTAGAGAGTTTAATCATGTACTTAAGGAATGCAAATAACATTACTTTTTGTATTCTGGAAATAATTGGTGTCGTGTTCAAGACCCTTTCTCTGAAGCATTCCAAAGCATTTATAATTTTGTAACAATTAACTTAGCAGTGACTATGGTTAGTCTTTTACTATAACTGTGAGTGATGAAATACATAAATAAATTCTGTGGCATTCTGTAAGTTAAATCAGGGTGCTCTTCGTGCTAATCAGAAACTGGACTTGAAGAAAAAATTTTCATTGCACTCGTTATCAATATTTAAGAATAGGGTGTGTTTGGGGATTCATTCACACCTATCAAAGTAGTGATGAAATGCACAAGATACTTCTTGTGTGATTTTGTTGTGTAATAATGATTTCATCTTTGGTTTGAAAGCTCAAAAATTTCTTTCTGAGATACAATGAAACAAGCCCCTAGGTTGATTTGTTTACAGCATCCTTTTACCAATGCTTTAATGGGACCTTTATGGGTGTTATGCCTGAATTGGTCACTTTTATAATTTTTTCCTTACCAGTTACAAAAATGTGAGAATGAATCAGCAGTTTGTTGAAGTAATGGAAAAAACCCGTTATACAGAGTAACTTTTAAAAATTTTAAAATAAAGGAAGAATTCAAAGTCTGGCGCTTTCAAATGGTTTGCTTTGGTGCTTGCAGACTAATAAAAGAAATTGTTACAGAATTGAGACTCCCCGGGACAGGGAATTGACTTTCTGCTGCCAAACTGATACTATTTTATTTTTTTAAAAGCCATTTAGAGAAAGCTTAAAACCAAAGCATCTGATCCTTAGTCTACTTTCTGCTGTTTGCAAATGAAACTTATTAAAAGATGTGTATACAAAAGTTCTAAGTATTCATAAAGAAGGTAGAAATCTCTTGGTCTTGGTTAAATTGCAGTAGAATAAGATGGAACTAGAAAGTCAGTATTAACTAATTTACGTCACATCAGTGAAACGTGTGTTGCTAGATCCTGAAAATTCTGGCATTACATTCTTCGTCTGAAGCCTAAACAATTTAACTTTTATTTTCCTTTATTGTTTAGAATTTGGTTCTAAGCATGGAAAAGAGGAGATAGCTGTCAGACCATCCTGAAAAAGGACCTTAAGCAGACAGTTCTTTTCAACCTGTTGAAATGGTACTTAGGCTGGGACAATTTTCCTTCAAAAATCCTTAGATTATTTAAAGTTGGTGTTATGCCATGGTATCAAGTGCTGTAAAGCTGACTACTTCTTGAATGAATTTTGAGCATGACGAGTTGATGAATTAAATTGTTTATTTTAAACTAAAGTATAGGAATATCTGTGGAAGTGTCACTTTAATCCTTATATTTTCTGGTAGGATTATAAACTGATACATATACTGAAACTGATATAAAAAGTGAAAGAACAGCTAAGTCCCAAGAATTTGGCATTGTAGAATGTTTATGATAATCTAGAAATGTAGTAGCTATATTTAACAGCTTATTTCTCTACATAACCTTCCCTTTTCAATTTCTAAATGTATGTAGAATTCAATATTATATTGTCTCATGCTTGACTGACCCTCATTTTACAGAAGTTTATCATTTAAAGAGCACTTAGAAATAATTTGCACTAACAACCTTATTTATAATTTTTATTATTTGTTTCAGAATTGGTGGGGGTTTTATTTTTTTTCTCTTAAATACTTTTATTCTAATGAATTTAAGTCAAGAATTGGAGGTAATACAGATCTTAAGAAAAATAGAGAGTGAAGCCAGTAGTGGAATCAGGCAATGAGTGAAGAAGCAAAATAAGAAGTCAGCAAATAGGGACTTGCTTGGAAGATGGTAAAATATTAAGGCAATGTGGTATTTTTGGGAGAAGATTAAATAAGGAGAAAAGTGGCACAAATTGAATGATGGCGAATCAATAAAACATGAATTAAAAAGCCAGATACCTAGTGTATTCCAGTGTAATATCTTAGCATTTCTTTGACTGGAATGTAATCAATGACTTCTGTGTAAACTATATATGTATAAATGAATTTACATGTGTGTTTTGCTGTTTAAAAGATTTACTGTCACTTTCTGAAAAGAAGGTAGTACTGTAAGGGTAAGGGTATTATATGAGAGGCTAAGACTATCAAGCTCTTACACTGACATGACTGGAGAGAGTAGGTTGTGACTGCTGTAGGACGGACAGGCTTTTGCAAACCTAGCACCCTAGCTGGACCACACCTCAACCTCTTTCATCTCTAGCTGGCAAGTTTGCGTGAGTCTTGGTATAGAGACAGAAAATGCAAGATAGATGGCATTTTCCAAAGGAGCTTTCATATAATCCTGGTGCTTGCCACATTGAGTCTTTCCCTGTTAATGAATTAGCAGTCTTTACAGAAAATCATGCCTGCAGCAATTTTGCATCAGGTGACTTAGTGCCTGAAATCCCAAATATTGGGGCTTTTATGGTGATCATTCTTAGAGATGAGCCAAACTTTTGTTGGCTAACATTATAGTGTTACTCAGTTGTGTTTGTAGCATGCCATCTATTTTTTTGTGCTTCTACAGATAATTTGTAGACATTATTACAGGTACTGTAGTGAAAATGTTAAGATGTTAGAGGCAATAGGAATTTTTTTTAACTGAGACCACCAGAGCTCTCCAACTATAAAACTACCTCAGTCCTTCTTCTGACATGAGCAGTTACTCTTGCAGGCTCTAAACTGGGACCACGTGGTGCCTGTAAATGTTAACAAGAAGCCTTAGAGAACTTCTGACAAGCCAGTATAGCTTTGTGACATTTTGCTGGCAAAACTGTGTATGTCACATTTGTAGCTACATATCTGGAAAGGTATAGTACATTTTGCTAACTAGTTTTTAGGCAGATATAGTGATTAGGTGTCATGCTGCACATATTTCTGTATCCTAGTAAGCAAAATATTTATTGTACCTATCTCATTAAATTAATAAATCAAGTAGGTTTTGCAGCTGTGTTTTAGACAATAACTGGATAAAATATAATCTGAATTCTGGCTGGTTACCAATGTTTATCAGTGATGAAAAATTACAGATTAGTCTGTGTTTCTATAATCAAAACATAACACAATGGATATATTGTTACAGTTGTCGCTTTAGTTCTGATTATTACTCAGTATGTCTGTTGTAATTTTCCCATTTACAGCTGTTATTGAGCTCCATGTGTAATAGATAGAATTACTTTGTCTGCCATTTATTTTATGAATAGCCTACAGAAACATTAGTGTTAATAATATTATCTACTTAATGTACACAACAGTTTATAGTGTGGATAGATGAGTAATGTGTTGCACTATTGAAATTTTATTGGAATGAGATAAATACATCTAGTGCATTTTTGTTGGTAAATGCAGTGTTAAAATCATCCGATGGATTGTAAAAAAAGTGAGTTCTGAGCAAAGTTATTGCAACTACTGTTATCTAATATATGAAGCAAAATACGTGAATGTTTGTGGGTTTTTTTTTACTGTTGTGTTTTATGTTTTGTTTTTAAGGAGTTTTAAAAGAGAAGTGAGAGTGAGTATCAGCTGTTCAAGGTTGAGTGTTGGTGTTGGTGTTTTTTTTTTTGTGTGTGTGGTGTTTTTGGTTTTTGTTGTTTTTTTGTGGGTTTTTTTTTTTTTTGTTTTTTTTTGTTGAGGGCTGCATTCTTCTAATAAAGGGAGCTAGGTGGGAAAACTTTAGCAATTTGGTTTCTTTGCCCAGTAACAAGAAAGTGTATATGAGTTGCATGTCTTCCAACATCCAATCAGCATAGCTAAACTAAATTGACCAGTTTGGTGATTATGACATACTCTTAATTAGGGAAAACAACAGCTTGTATAGGAAGGAAAATAAGGCCTTGTCCAATATACTGTCCCTTCTCAGTTTAGGAATTTGGACAGTTTCTTACTTTTGTTTTTCACTTCATATCTGTACAGATCTGAGCAGTTTACACAGCAGTGCTGATTGTTCACAGTTGTGTTAACTCTGTTTGCTTATGTCCCTACCCCCCTCTAATTCACAGTATTAGGATTGTGTGCTTCAAGATGAGAGACTGAACTGCACCTCTAAAGCAGCAGTTGAATATTTCCAGAGAGAAATATAGCAAATGCTAAAATTTTGGATTATGCTTGGAGTGTCTAGTTGCCATTATTACTAGAGGAGTATGTTAAATAAGCAGGTTTGGGGACCACTCATGTTTACAAATGGGATTTGTCCAAATGTGTCCATCTGCGATTCACCTTCTAAGAGTAAAAAAAGCATTTGCGTGTCATTGAAGAACAAGTTACTTTTGCTTCTGACAAATCTCTTGCATCAGAAGGTGCGCATTAATCAAATTTTTGCCAAGTTGGAAAGTTTGGGTGTTTTCCTTGGCGTGTTAAGAAAAGCTTGGTAGGTAAAGGTAATGTTCATTAGACCAGCTTGTGAGGTTAAAAATAGGGCTGAAGAAAGGCCTCCCACAGTCATGGCTACCATAGCACAACATGTTTTTTGTTAGTTCGTCCCACAGCCCCACAGCATGTACTTCACAACAGACAAGCTGCACTATGCAGGCCAGTTAGTTGATGCTGAAGCAGTACAACTCATCTGTTGTTTAGCTCCACAGATCTCAAAAGAAATCTTGAGAGGTATTTGGTATATTCAGTCTTGAATTTATCATGATTTTTTCATTAGGTTTTTAACAATGCAGTAAATGGTTTAATGGAATGTACACAGGAAACTGTACACTTACATTCATCTGGAGCTTTCTTCTACTCAAAATACCCAGTTCTTCTGTGTATCCACCCTGCCGTAAGAGATATATCTTTGTAGTTGCACATTCGCAAATTTCTTAACATTCCTAATACTTTGTTGTTTAAACTGTCCATTCTGAGCTGTTGTAGTTTTGGGATCTATAATGAGCAGTGATCTACCAGAATTTTAAGGCCATCAGAAAACTGCAGAGTGCTGTCTGGTGTTTTGCCTCTACTCCTCCAAAGTACCTAATGTTTAAAGGAAAGGTGAAATGTACACACCGCATACACGTGCTTTGTTTCCAGCCAGTTGTACAATATTCCTGTGTTTTGTCTTAAGAGAGCATGTTACCTCTTACTTGTTTGGGGCCATTTTAATTCTGTTGCAGAGGAATTTGCTTCCAGCTTTTATGTGATTGTTTTCTCAAAAATGTAGAGCTTTTTCGAAGTTATGTAACATACAAGAAATGAAGAGTAACACAAAACTGATACTTCAGCAAAATAATTTGGCTATCTTCAAGGGTTTCTCTGGTTAGTCTATCAGTTCTTTTCCTTTTCACAGATTTTTTTTTTTTTTTTTTGCTTACTACAGAAAAAATTACATCAATGCAGGATAACAGAACACTGTCAAACTAAGAAGGTTTTATATGGACAGCATTAGACAGGAGCAGAAAGATCCAGTGCACTAATAGGCACGCTCACATGAGCTACCTAGTCCATTGACAGCTTTTTCCTTTGTTCTCCTTCTCGACCCACTTTCTGCCAGTGATTTGTGACATATTTTGTAAGAGATCAAATAAGCTCTTGACACCTGATTGCAATGTAGTGCTTGTTTACAGTTGCATTTTTGAAGGACCTCTAGACAAGATGGAAGGTTTAACTTGAAGTAATTAAATTTGCATTTGCTCTCTGACAGGAATTTTCTTATGTATGCATCCTGTTGAGCAACTTTTATTGTAATTGGCCATGAAGTACCAAAAGAAATATGTGGGTAGACAAAATCATTGTTGCCTACTACTAAAATCTGTCATTGTATTTTATAAGGACTGGCTTGTACTTGGGTTTGTGACTAGTTCTTTGAAATACTGGAATGCCTACTTTTATTTGAAGGGGGAAGGGAGAGATTTCTGAAGTATTGGACCTTTTTCTAGGTCCTTTCACACTGCTTGAGTGAGGCTAGATGTCTGAAATGTCTGTAGTTCCATTAGTCTCTAGTCTCTTTCAGAGTTACTTTTGTTTTCTTGAATGTTAGAATGTTAGTTACTATTTGTTTTGCAGTTATCTGCCTTTCTTTCCCCCCCCCCCCCGCCTTTTCCTGGCATATCTGGCTTTGTCCTTGGGCAGATCCCTGAGCTGCTTGAAAGTCATAGGGCTAGGCACTGAACCTACTTTCTTTCATCACACTGATTTTCTTCATCATTACAGGTAGGTGTGATGCAGGGTGATGTAACAGGCTGAAGTTGCTGGCATTATACTCATTTTGGTTGGATCCAGACTTAACCAGATATTATCCTTTCTACTTGCATCTGCAGTTGTCATTGTGTTACAACAGACTGTTTTTGTTTATATGATATGCCAGGGACAAAATAAATTTTTGATAGAAATTTCTAATGTTAAGACTTTTTTTTTTTCTTTTTTTTTTTTCTTTTTTAAGTCTTGAGACAATTTTGGAGGAAGATAGCCTGGGCAAATAAGCCTTAGGAAAACTGTTTGATGTGGTCATACTCAAAGCAAAATTAGGAAATTGCACTGGAAATTGAATAAGGAGTTCTTCTGACTCTAGGTCTGTTCTAACAGCATATCCTACTGGTTAGTACTTTATAATAATAGTAGCAAGTTCATCCCTTACTCCAGAAAGCTTTAGGAAATCTAGGATGTTACTACAAAAATATGATGGGAAGTGGGTTTTGTTTTGGTGGGTTGTTCTGTTAGGGTTTTCCCCTCCTTCTCTCTCTAGCCATGTGTTACTAGCGCATTAAATGTTTTGTTGTCTTTTCAGAGATTTCAGCAGATTTATAATGGGCTTTAATAGGGATTGGCTATTTCAGTGTAATTGGCTTGCTAGTTGACCAGGATGTTAAGAAAAGAAGCAGCATTGATATTTCAGTTAGTCTCCCACAATATTCTTTATCTTACAGTAGCTCTTAGAGGCCCTTTGTGAGATAGCAATCTCTGCTGTTCTGCATACTATGAACGTGGTTTCTCCAAGTTATGTGTAAAATGCTGATGTGATTAAATGTGGTGTAAAATTTTTGCTCATGTTGCACAACCCAAAATTTCTGTGGGTTTTGTTTTTTGTGGTGTATTTTTTTTTTGTTGTTTGTTTGTTTTTTTTTTCCCTCCTTGTTACCACTTAGCTATTTAGTTCAGATGAATAAGCACTGGGTTGCTGTTAGTTGGCAGAATTCTCAGTTTATTCTAGAACCATCTGCATATGCCTTATGCTCAGTAGAGCATTGTTTTAAGCAAACATTTGGAGAAATACTTTTTGTGCATCCAGTTCATCACAGATCTGCTAGTAGCTTGCTACTGTCAGCAAGCTTTCCTTAACATGTAATTTTGAAGTAACTGTCTATTCTCCAGACAGCAGTTACAGCTATCATTGGATTATCAAGTTCAGTTTTTTTTACTGAGCTGCTGTCTAGTGATGAATGATTTCCAGAATCCTCTTGTTCCCTACCAACATGAGAATCTTTTCTCTCTTAATGGGGTAAAGGCCAGTGTTAATGCCTGTAATCCAGAAGACAACCAAGACACACTGTGTAGGATGAAAGGTAAGTATGGTTCTTTTCTTCCTACATTGTTTTAAATGTGGACCCTGATTTGAAAAATAAAGCGGGACTTGATGAATAGCATTTTCTATTTGCATTTTAAAAGCTAAAGAACTATTTTATAGTTGCTTTGAATTTACTGTGATTAATTCTTACCTATTCTTTGTGGTATATCATGGCCAAATGCAGTTGATATGTCATAGCATGATGTACAACTGATACTTTTGAGATTCCTTCTGTCAGTGAGATCTGAAGTAACATGCCATGATATTCACCTGAAATCACTTGAATTGGCTCTGTGAGGACAAAGAATTATTTGTGTCTTGCATGACCTGTCCTTATTGCTACTTTTGGGTACAACAGAGGTTAGAAGAAGTAATTATTTTCAGCCTACTGACTACAAGCAAGATTAATAGCTTTTGAAAGGGCTGTAATGAAAGGCTGACCCAACTGGCTTTTGTATTATACCTTGTTTATCTTGCTCTCATCTCTTATCACCTTTGGGCTACAACAAAATGTAATTTATGTTAGTAGTGCTTCATAGAAGGTGAAAGGTTATATTTTTAATGAGGGTAGCCCTGATTGGGATTCAAGTTTTAAAATGCTGTATGGTAGAGTACAGTCAACAAAGTCCATGTGAACAAAGTGATCGAGGAAAGGGGCAAGAAAACCTCTTATTTGACAGGAAATAAGACTGCTTACTTTTCCTAGGCATTAGTAAAGTTCAGTTAGCAGAAGTTGAATAACTACACAAAGGGATTTAAGAAAATGCCAACATTGTGATGGTGAAGTCTAATAAACCGTTATAGTTTTGGTGGTGTTGTGTTCTTTGTACTGAAAAGAAATACTTTGCAGAGAAATCAATTGCCTCATTCTTATGCTGATGCTTTTTACTAAAAACTTTTTCTCTCTCTCTTGTCTTTGACTTGACCAGGGGTTAAAGGAAATGACCACCTGTGCTTGTTCCAGGGAGATACATGCTGTACAGTGCAACTGAACATGTCTGTGTTTGGGAAGGTTAATCATTGTACTTACCTAGTTCTGCGTTTTCTCTTTGGAAGGGAAAGTTGCATTATGTTCAAGTACAGTTTTGTGAGATTGAGCAGCGGTGTCTGTTAATGGTGTATTGACTTCAGTAATACCAAACTTTTTGGAGTGGCATGCTTTAGTGCTAATGCTGCTGGGTTTCTTTGGTGAATGATGTTAATACTATAATTGACTCTTACTCATATAACAATTTCTCACAGAACATGCTGCCTTAGAAAAGCCAAGATTTTATGAAGTAGGTCATATCTTCTTTTGACTAGAATTCTCTTGAAGTTTAGCACATGCAGGGGGAAGTCTTAAGGCGTAAGAGAAAAAGATAAAGATTTCAACTATGAGTAGTCAAAAGCTGACTTGAAAGTTCTTGGATGTGGCTTTTCAGCGTTCAAATGCTAACCCTGTGTGACTGCTGCATCCCGTGAAAGCTCACTCTTGTCTTTCATTTGTATGTATTTCTTGTGACAAATTGCTTCAGTTATGTTCCAGAAAGGAATAGGAAACATTTCAGAGATTCTGAATTTCATTACTGTTTGTGGAAAAAACTTCTGACCTTGGTAGAGTTCAAAGTTTGCATTGAGAAGAATGATGGAGTAAGCCCCCTCAGTGTCGTGCGTTCAGCGCTTAAACCACGACATTCAGTTATTTACAATGAAATTGCCGTTCGTGGGAATACACATTATCAAAATCTGAGCTTTTATGTGTTGGGGTTTTTTGAACACATAAAAAGTTCTGTGTTAGAATAGAGAATGATTGTTATCTTCCCCATATGACAGCATGTTAACTGATGGTAAATGGAGACAGCGTAACGGTAACCGCAGTGCAAAACATGCAGGCATACAGGATTCACTTTGTGCGGGATTTCATAAGGGCAGTTTGAGAGGACAGCGGTTTAGGTTGTGTAAGAACTGCAAGACTTTGGAGAAGTATTGTGCTGATATCAGATTTTTTTTCCCTAGTTTTCAGCTATTTTCTGTGTATCACGCAGCATCACAGTTGTCATGCAGGGGCAAAACCCAATATTCATGAACTTTTTATTTCATGGTGATATATGAACATATTGAGACCCTGTTCTAGAAGTTTGATCAAGTTTCTCCTCCCCAACACTCCCCACTCCTGCAGTTGCCCTGGGCTGCCTTTTTAACTGAGGTCAGCCTTGCTCTGTTGTCATCCAGTAATGCTGTTCCATGATGCTCTCTCCCTTCTTCCCTCCTGCAGCACTCCCCCATGTCTTTGAGCTCCTGCTGTCTCTTGGCAAGGAATAGAATCACGTTACTTTGAAGCAACATAATGTTGGGATTCCCCTTCTTTTCTTTAGTGTCAGTAGGTCTTGAACTATTAATGCAAGTCTTCAAAATGATTCTTTTAAATTTACACTTGTTTTACATTATTTTTTAATTAAGTTTTAGTGTTTAAAGAGAAGAAAGGAATGGAAGTTTTTCAAGTGATTAAATATTAATTTTATTCACATTTAACCCTAATTTACATTAAGGATGTTAGCTGAAAGGCAGATCTTTTGAATTCAACTTTTTCATTTCCTCCTAGCCTCATTGATGAATAGCTGTGTCCTGTCATATGTTCATAAAGGGTGTTGGTCCATTGGGATAGAAAGAATAATTGTTCTGTCTTGCTCTTTCTGGGATGTTCTGTTTGTGATATTTACTAAAAAATACTGATAAAAAAATAAAGAAGAATCCCTTTGAAACTGAGTTTTGAAACAGAAGGTGTTTCAGACCCTTAGGCTGCCCTGCTTCTCATCTAGCTATTTCTTTTGAACATTCTTGTTAAAAATTATGACAGTGTTACGTTTCAGGTATCTTCTTGTTAAAGGCTTCTCTTTTGCTGTTTTGAATAGGAATTTTTTTAAGCTCTGCCTGCTTATGTGCTTCTGCTTAAGTCTTAAAATATTGAACAAGCAGAGCAGCTTTAAATACCATGAAAACCCTGCGTTTTCTTCATTAGACGTTTTGTATGCAGGTGAAAGTAAGTCTGTAGATTAGGAAATATTATGCTTTTCTCTGTCTGATATCCGGATATCTTTGTTGCATACAAACTGAGAGACTGATTTGAAGAGACCTGTTTAATCTTAGGCAAGCGTTTTGAGGACTCTGGCAATTTGTCTTGTTGTCTTAACAGGACTTCAGCAGTTTGGAAATTTGATTTCTAATATATTTTGTTGGAAGGTGTATCAAGTGGTAATATTGATGATGAGATCTTGTATTACACACATGATATATCTATTACAAATACATACAAAGATACATGCAAAAGTTGTAACATATGCAACTACAAGTAGGGGTGAAACCAACTGCTAATGTTTATTCAGATTTTTTTTCAGAGACTTAATATTAATTAAAATGCACTCAGTATACCCCTGTTGCTATCTGTGTTTCATACCTGGGAGTTCTGGTAACATAAAATTTATTTCTGTAACTTAAATTTCTAACAGAGCCCTGAGTGAAAGTGTAGTCTTGGTATTGTATAAACTGCTGTAGCCGATTCTGTGCATATACTTGCACAAGTCACATCCTACTTTTGCATACGCTAGAGTTGGGCATTTTTTCAAATGATACAGACCTTTGTGCGCAATGTTTAATGAATTATTGAACTTTGTAGAACCTTTGAGAAGTGGAGTCTGTATGTGACTGAGCAGTAGGCATGAATAACTGCTATCCTCAAGTGTGTCTAGCAGACAGATGCTTGATGCTTGAACAGACAATATGAGCACTGAGTGAATGATGGTAATAACATTAAATATTTACATATAGCAAAAGCATCTCGACAGCAGAAGAGAGATTATATCTGCAGTAAGGTGAATAAAGCCAAGTGTAATATAGCATACCTTTTGATAGGAAAACTTCCTTAATAACTGACAACATTTCTCTGTAAGTTGCTTATTATAAAAACAGTTGTTTGGGACTCACAGGTATGCATTTCAGTTTACCTGTTCTATACCAAATTTCAGAACCTGTGAATCTGCTGTCATGCATGACATTTTCAAGACTTCATGAGTATAATCTGGTGTTGATGTCATTCTATATCTACCATTATGTAAAAATTACTAAATTCAGGATTAAGAATTAATAATTGGATGATAATGTAATGTTTAATATTAACCAAATGTACATTTTGACCTCAGAATCACTCTGCTCAGAATCACTCTGCTTTACTTTAATCTAGTTTTACATTGGATTTTCAAACATAGCTGTCTTGATAATTATGTCTAAAAGAAACTTGTACTGTGGCTATACTCAAAAGTTCATGAAAGCAAGAAGCAGTATCCTTCTACCTCCTGCTCTCTCCACTGCTGAGCAGTGTCGTGGGACTAAATTAATTTTATTGAAGTCCAAAGTCCTTAAAGTGCATGATACTATTTTTATATGCTGTTGTTTTGGTTTTATTTAGGGGAGGAACCTGCAGATTATGATTGCAGAACAGTTGGTATTACTTACATAGCACTTTTTAGAATATGTCATGCTTGACTTTCCACATAATTTTAAAAGGAAATTGTTGTATTGGGAGCATAGAATAACAACTTTAGTTTTTATACTGAAGAGGAGATGAATTTTATTAGAGGCTTTTTTTCCCTTTAAATGCATTCAAAATAGCTTTCAGTTATAGGAAAGAAATAAAGGTGATAATTTTTTTTAATACTCTAGGAAGCTTGTACTACTGTGATAAACGTGTTTGTATTTAACGGTCTCTCATGTCATGTAGTGAAAGCAAATTAATATTGAAAATGAAGTAAAATCGAATATGTTGAAAAGAGAACATAGATCATGATTTTAGAATTTTTTGCTTCAAGTCATCAGTGAGGTTGTTTTTTGTTTTTACTGTTTTGTAGCAGATAATTCCTTGGAAGTAGATACTGAAAATTTTGGTTTACTTTTTTTGTTTAGAGTTCTCCCCTTGCTTACCACTTTTGTTGTTTTCCAACAAAAAGGCTTAGCGATTCATTTCTTAGAGATGGTTTCAGCTTGGGTAGCCATTCAATATTTGTAAGTCATCAGCATCCATGAGAATATGGATGATTATGAATGTAGAGTGTCTAGGGCAGCTGACCAGTTGAACCTTGGTCAGTCAAATGTTTCTTAAGGTATAAGGGCAAGTTAAATTTTTCCAGATTTAAAGGAAAGAATCTTAATCTTGTGAAGGAAAGGGTGGTACAATGCAAAGGAAAAATGCTGTATTCCTGCAAATACGTGAATGATGCAAAAGGAATGTGACAAATCTAATGTGATACGTTCTCTTTTAGGATGTTTTATTTAAGGTTAAAAGTTTTGCAGGTAATAGCTGTTCAGAGAAGCATTCTTCTGTGGCTGTAAAATTGATGTGGGCTGCAGAGCTAGAATATTGATAACTTGATGCTTGTGGGTGTTATCAGAGATGTTTTGGATGGGGACAGAACTGAGGAGAAGCCCAAGTGGCCTCATTCCGCTGTCAAAAATTTGCCCCATATTTCTTGTTTCTTCTTGGATGGAATTGGAAATTATGCAGCATTTAAGGTTGTGTATGGAATCTTGTAAAGTAGCATACCTCTGGCTTTCAGAGGTCCAGATACCATTTTGCGGTAGTAAGTCTACATGTATTTCTCAAGGCAGCTAGTAGTTTGGAATGTTTCTGGATGAAAACTTGTAACATGCTGATTTGGAGTAACTCCAGCTTAAATCCTCTTTCTTTCTAACACAACTGCTGTTAGAGAAAATGGAGTATTCTTGTAAAAGCAATAAAATATGATAGATTCTTAAAAGCTTGGACAGTAATAATATAATTTAGTAATCATCACACATGGGAATGCTTTTTTTTATCGCTGTGGTGAACAGAGAATTACAGTTGGCTTTTTCTGTCCTACTGCCTTTTGCCTCTTGTGGATTCTACAGTTCCTTAACTGTTAGACTGTTGTTCCTTGTTTTGTACCAGTGCATCTTTCCTCTAGTCTTCCTCATAAGCTTTCCAAGATGTGACAGCAGTGAAAGTACTTCAGGAAGTACAAATACTTTCTTCAAAGCTGGAAGTGTAGTTTGAAAAGCCATGAGTAGAATTCTACATGACATGTAAGGAACAAGATTATCTTCATTTTTTACTTGCTATTTAAAGTAGGGATGATATTGATTCTTGTGGCAGCAGTTTAGGCCCTAAGGCAGGGTATAGATTAAAACATCTGAAGTATGTTTGCAATAGAGGTTTCCAAACTAAGTTACAATGTGCCCATTCACTGTGTGAAGATTTTCACAGTTGGGCTTCGAAGGGCTTTTTAGTGCTGTAGTATTGAGGCACTTTGCATCTAACTATTTGCCTAATACTGTAGGTTTAATCCATAAAGTTGTGCTTTGTTAGCGTAACCATCTAGGTGAGAATTTTAATGTGAGAATCTTCTTTTGTTCCTCCAGTTTTCACCATGGGTTTTGATGCAGATATGTGAGTGAGGAAGATTCTTTGTTCATCATAAAATCTTCAAGGTCAAGACCCTGTAACAGTCAGGATTTGCACATGTGCAAAACATTGCTCAAATCTTATATGTTGGTTTCACTGAGTTTGGAGTAGGAAAATTACATTACACAAACCCTTTCTGCAACTGTAGATCTGTTTGGGCCAGTATAATGTTTCATGAGCAATGTCTTAAAAATCATTATTCCTCCTCTTCATTCTTGTCACTCACACTTCTTGCTGCTTCAGAATTTGAAGAAATTATTTTTAAAGCAATCTCTTAAGCATCTTTCTTTAGGTTTTGAGATAGGTATTTCAATCAGAACAGGCATTTAGAGTCCTCTCCTAGTAATAAGTGTGCCTTGTGGGAATTTTAGAGTTTTTTTTTTTAATTTTTTTATTCAGATTTTGTTCCCTTCTTATGCAGTATGCAGTTCAAAAATGTACCATAAGATATATTAATTTCATTTACCTTAATGAAGCTAAGAACACTAAACTCTTGCGCTTGAAGTGGCAATTTAGTGCCAGTAATAGGAAGCAGCTTTGTTGAAGGTGATATTTCTGCTGAAATTAGTACTATAAAGTATTGATATGCTGCTATCCATTTTGTGATGATAGATGCAGGATTCAGATGCAGAATTTTTTATTTATTCATCTATATGTAAAGTCTCCATAAATAAATGGTGTTCATGTGCTAAATGGCTAGTGGACATAAAGCCTTGCCTTTCCTGTAAAAATCTTATGAAATAAAAATGCAGAGATTAATGCCAGGGATTATATTAGCATCTGTTCTTTTAACTTGATCTAAGGGTGTAAAGATCATAGAATAGAAGGATCATAGAATAGTTAGGGTTGGAAAGAACCTTAAGATCATCTAGTTCCAACCCCCCTGCCATAGGCAGGGATTCCTGGCACTAAACCATGTCACCCAAGACTCTGTCCAGCCTGGCTTTGAACACCACCAGGGATGGACCATTCACAGCTTCCTTGGGCCTTCTGGTGCCTCACCACCCTTACAGTAAGGAACTCCTTCCTTATATCCAATCTAAACTTCCCCTGTTTAAGTTTCAACCTGTTACCCCTTGTCCTATCACTGCAGTCCCTAATGAAGAGTCCCTCCCCAGCACCCTTATGGGACCCCTTCAGATACTGGAAGTTTGCTATGAGGTCTAAATTTATTTTTGGTTGATTATTATTCTTTTTTCATTGGTATGTGCTGGTATACAATATGCACATTAATTTAGATTCAGCATAAAGTGTATTTCAGTCTCTTTGCAGCTTTTCTTGAGCTCGGTTGTACTGCAGAAATTTAGTTTGCATCAACATTAAACTGCAGTACTATTCATTAGAAGCTCAATAAGATAACAAAGATGTTAAATTGCTGTGATCTCATTTGCAGTGGTAATTAATAGGGTATATAAATATAAAAGTATACAAAATGTCAAAATGCGAGCATGGAATGAGTATGCAGATTTTAATCTTTAAAACACTTTCTTAAGCTGTGAAAGCACTCCAGGTAAAATAATAAAGTAAATTCCAAAAATTTTTTTTAAATTATTAAGCTGATGAATATTTTCCTAAATTCAGTTTTGTAAAATATCCAAGCTGTCTAAGCATGTGCATAGTACAGCCTTCTAAATATACTGGCGTTTGTCCTTTCCTGCAAAGCTGTTATTTTATTTTTTTGTTTAACTGTAAGAGCAGGCTGTAAGATGTCTGTAAGGCTTTATCTGCTAGTTAAGGAAGTGCATGTTTTAGTTATGAAGAAAGGGAGGAGTTTGTGTCATAATGACCTCTCTTTGTCTTTTCTTGGCACAGAGTGAGGCTTCTCTTCCGTACTGTTCGGACTCCACACTTGAGCTGAATTAGCTTTTGAACTTTTCATGCACTATAAATCTTGAGACAATAAAGTTAAAGTGTATGTCACTAGGTGGCACTGAAACATCGTTGAATGCCCAGTACAGGCTTGAGCTCTTCAGCTGTGCTGCTGTTGCTGCCTGGCTTTGTAAGTGTCAGGGAAATTGTTTTATTGTTAAAGGGCATAGTGTAATATATTCATCTCCATCCAAGGCAGCCATTTAATGCCCTGAAACATGCCCTCTCACAGCTCTGGCCTGTTGACTATGCTTATCTGGTGTAATAATTAGCAGAATTTTTCACTAACAGCAGTACTTACGAACACCTCACATTTTCCTCTGTGTTTTTGTACGTGATGGATTGTGCATTCTATGAATAAAGTTAAGCGGGTCACAGCCTAAGCCCTGTACAACACAGCTATTTTCTGCACAATAGTTTTGAATAGATATATTTTAACTCCTTTTTAATCCCTATGGTGTGTAATGAAAACAAATTTGAGTCTTTTTGTGATAAACCATTGAAAACTTACAAGCACAGAACAGTTAACTTCTCAAAGAACAAAACAAATTGAATGAGGAGCTGTAGAAACTGGAGAACGCTGTCTTTACCCATGGTATGCTACAAAAGACTGTTGTAATGCTTTATGAAGTTTGATACTGATCTCTCTACTATGTTCTGGAGGTACAATTTTCATATGCATGGTAAAGGTGATCTTTCTGCTGTCCTGATGTTCAGTTGCTCTGCTTGGTGTGAAAATACAGATGGGACACCTAAATGAAACAGCTCTTGCTTTTTTTGCACTTTACTAGCTGGAAATGAGTGAGTATGTTAAAAACTGGCTGGTGGAAGTAAAAAGAAAAGGTCCTTGAATAAATGCTGTGGTAGGGATCCCTGTTATGGTTCTTTCACAAGGAATGGCAAGGACAAATAGAGTTAAGGGTTCCCAAAATTATTAGGTAAAGGTAGTCATTTTTAGTTATACTTCTAAGAAAAAATCTAGTGAAATTCCTATATAATGAATTAATTCAAATAACAGTGATTTGAGACGTTTGGCGTATGAAAATCTTGCTCTGCATGGAGGCCATCAAACCTTTGTCACTTCTACTTTGGATGGGATTTGCAGCATATGTAGTACTAAATGATAAATATATCAAACATCTCTTGCAGTCATTTGGTAGTATCTGATTCTAAAATCATCCCAGTAATCTTTTCTTTAAATCCTGCATTGTTCATTCATTCTTTCTGCAGCTGTTCCTGAATTCTAGTTATGCTGAAGTAACTGCATTGTAAAAGGGGAAGTAATACAGCATGTTAAGCCAGCAAGTAAGAACAAAGGTGGCCCTGGCAGCTTTCTCTTAATGGCAGTTCCTTGCCCTCAGCCTCCTTTATTAATGAATCTGAGCTGCTGTCACTCAGAGGGTTTTAACACAGACATGCATACTTTGTGTCAAGAAGGGCGGCCTAGTTTCTTTTTCAAGTTGAGAGTACCCTAACATATAGAACCACTGTATCAAATTATAAAATAGTTGACTCTAGCCCTTGTAGGCAGCCTGAAGGAATTGAAATTTAGTTGTTCTTGTCTTCTAAATATCCTCTAAGGAAGGAAGAGAGTTTGGAATTTTAAGGTGACTGCAGGTTTTTGTTTGGATAAAGTTGTCTGCATGCCTTTAATTTGATGATAGTTCAGAACAATCCTTGTCAAATTGCATTTCTCTTTTTGGATTTTTTCTTTTTTTGCATGTGTTTATCTCTTTTTATAAATGGTTTTTACTGCTCCTCACCTCACCATCCCTGTTCCTTCCCTTGTACTAATATACCTATGGGCTTTTTGATGATCTTATATACAAATATCTACTTAAAACAAATCAAAGCAAAACAGAGACAGTTTGGTGCTTTTCTGTTGTTGTTGTTTTATTGGATCATTTAATGGATTCAATTTTTCATGTTACCACACAGTTGATAAAACATTTGTGTATTTTCTTATCAGCCTGGTAGATCTTTAGTATCTGTTAATGGATCAGAATGACTGCTTCGCTTTTTCCTTTATTTAGACAATGAATCCAGACCATTCGAGAACAAGTTAGTACTCTTTATAGGAATTGTTTGTTTATTAAGTTTTGCACTAGGAATATGCAGTAGTATAAGTTTAGGGTTTTGGTTGTTTTTGTTTTGTTTTGTTTTTAACAGTTAGGAATGTAAGTGTATGGGGAGAAAGGACAGACAGAAGTTCCCCTGAAGAAATGTACTCAAAAGACTTAAGAAATGATTTTTGTTCATGTCCACTTTAGTGGAGTAGTGCTGTTCTGCAGAAATCACACCTGGTCATTGCAACGGAGGCGGAAAAGTTAATAAGAAATAACATTGATACATGGAATTAATAAGGCAAGAGTTAGGATTGCTTTATTAAAACATCAGTATTTGAAAAAGTAAGGTTTGCTATGTTTTCTCAACAAATATATGCCTAAGGAAAATGTTAATCTGTATTATGAATTTTTGCTGCGATTGGATTAAAGGAAATCACATAAAAAGTAACTTGTCTACTTTAATAGCAGATCAGTGCTCTCTGGTATTTTTTCTCTTAGTATACATTATGCTTATTCTTTCAATTATGCAAAGTCAGTTTACAAATGAAATGTGAGTGACAGAAAAGTGAGAATTCCTTCCTTCAGCTGTAGTTCTTTAACCTTACGGTATTACTGTAAATGTTCCAAGTACTATGAAATACAGATCTTGACAAAGTCTTGTATAAGTTTGCCTGAGTTGTGAGGCAGGCGAGAATTTTCAGCACCAGCTTCAGGACTTCAGAAAAATATATTCTTACAGAAGCAGACCAGGGTTTCCCAATTCACTGACCACCGGTGACTGGCAAAGTGACGAATCAAAACCAAACTGAGAATATGATGAGTCAAGCTTTCGGTCAGTGTGGCTCTACTGCCTCCCGTTTATTTGCTTAGGCTGTATGTGCAGAATTTCTGCAGGAAATATGAGTGATTCATTGCAGTCTGCTGGTCTAAACAGTTTGGGAACCACTCTACTAAAATGTATCATTTAGTAAAATATCCAAACTTAATGTGAAAAAGAATTTCCATGAGGGAAAATTCATCGCACACAGTGATGATCTCCAAGGGGTAATTATACTTTCTTTTAAATTGTGTTCCCTGTTTGTGGTCTGAACTTGTCTAACCTTCTTTCAGACCCTGAATTTTGCTAATCATTGTCTGCCAGCCGAAATGTTAAATGTTAGCTTTCTGTTCCCCATGTGGCTTATTCCAGAGGCTGTGAACAAAGCGAAGCCTTCAAACTAAACAATTACGTAAGTTTGAATCGTTCACTACATTTGGATTGTTCACTGTGAGGTTTTTTCTTTAAATATTTTTTGTTACAATCTCCCCTCACCTCTTCTTTCTGCAAACCACATATAGCAGAATCCTTGAACTTGTATGCCAAAATTCAAGTGTTTCATTAATAGCTGTCTTCCTACGAAGTTGATGCAACAGCTGCAGTCTGTAGGTTTTTTAAATAACTGTTAGTGCCATTATTTGACTAATGGCATCATTTATGCAAAATTAGCAAATTACTGCATTATAAATACAAAGCAACGTCTGTGCTTTACACCAATTACTCTTATAATAAAGTATTACAAATAGCACTTCTTGCCATTGAAAGTTCTTGTACAAATATTGATAGGTGTTAAATTTATGAATATAATGTGATCCATAATTACTATGTCTGTGAAATAGTTTGTAAAAACAAAACAAACCCAAACAACTGTATTAACATTGTACTCTGTGAAGCTTCGGAACAGCATCTCAATGGTCGTGCTGTTTTGGAAATAAGTTAACAGTTTATATGACACCAAATTTGTCGTAACCATGATAACAAATCAGTGATGGTTGCCTTTAAAGTGTTTTGGGGAGAGGAAGGGGAATTAAACAAAGCTTCTGCTCAGAGGCTCCTCTAGTGTGAGAAATGTTTGAAGGAAAATCTGTGATTATCATGTCCTTGAAAAGAACAAATCATGAAGATTGAAGAGCAGAAGCAGGAATCATGGTGCTGCCTCTGCAGCTGAATCCCAGGGGAATTAGCATGCCCCTTCTGTGCTTTCCCTCTGCAGTGATTTTGCTAATTGTGACATATACTCTCAAGAATTATCTTGTAAATACCTCCTTTAAAACATACCGGATTCGTATCTGGGGAAACAAGACTTGCACAAGAGAAAAGTGTTCCTGGAATACATCTCCTTTTTTCTATAGGCTTTCAACCATCTTCCTGTCTCTTCATTCTGGAGTCAAGAGCACAGCTAAGTAATGAAATATGATGTCTTGGAAGGCTGTAAAGCTCTTCAAATTTCACCACATTTGTAAGTGCTTTTATACTTTCTTAGTGCTTATTGTGCTAATAAAATCTCTGTAAAATAATTCACTTCTGTAATAAATATCGAGAGTCAACAATTTAGTAATGGCCTATGAAGATGTTCAAATACTATGTAATGAGGGCATGACAGTTACAGTATGTGAAATCTAATGCTCTAGCTACTTATTGATCTTTGTATTCGATGCATGGCACATGCATTTGCACTTAGCACCTGCTCTTTCTACATTAACACTGCCTTCAGCACTGTTACCAGGGTGACTTTAGAAATCGCATTTAATGCTAAACTGAAGTATTTAAGGAAATATGTATATATTTTTTCAAGTATCCACTTTCTTTTCACTTTACTTTTGACTGATCTTTCTTCTGGGTGATGCTTTAACATGTAAAGTTTTCCCCTTCCCACTTTTTTAAGTATTCTTATTACATATTGAATATTTCTACCATTACCTATCGAAACCTATATAGACCATAAATCCTGCAAGGCTCATTATTTTCTGGAAATGATGAAAGGTTGTAAGAAAATTAATTGCATCTTTGATCTTCTGCTGGTTCTGAAGATCTATTAGCATGACCTGCTCGCGTGTGTGTGTGTGTGTGTGTTAAAGTTCTTTGTCGGTGTCTACAGAAGTTATAAGCCCGTCACAAAGGTTCTGAATCTGCGTATCAAGCTTTGTCAGCCCTTGGTTTTCATCCTTGAGGTCTCTGGTTGATTCTCAGCCTGTTCGCTTTTACTTTGCTATGCTAAATAGCTGTTAGACCCCAGTGAAAGTTGTACAATTCCACATTGCAGATATGTAATACTTCTTAAAATGTGATGATTCTTCATGTTTCTTTCTGTTTCCTTGAACCAGTCAAGGAGAAACAGCTCGTAAGGCTACATAGTAGTAGCACCGTACATCCTGGTAATAGAATTCAGAAGTTAGACAACATCAGTAACTTCTTAGTGTCCTAAGAATATGAGAAGTCTATAGCCAGCAATGCTAAATGTATCGTTTCATCATGAGCCCTTGTCTGTGGTTTTATTTTAGCTGGTTTTAATATTTATTGAGTTTTTTATCTGATAAAAGATTGGTGGTTAGTATTTCACATAGGGTCAAATCTACTTCGTTTTTTGGGAGTGAGTGTATAGGGGTATTTTTGCTACATCATGCAGAATTAACTGTTGGTGACAGTCATTAAGGTTTCTGTCTGCTGGTTCTGTGGAGGTGAGGTGGTTAAGAACTGCTTGTTTAAGAAATTCAGTTTCTCAGCAACTATTGTCTGTTTCTCAGTGAAACAGTGCAAATAATGGCATGCAGAAATGGCCCAGTGTCGTTCTCTATTCCTTGTGATTCACAGACATGTTCATTTAAAAGTATCAATTGTTTATAACATTTCCTGAGGTTCCTCTGTGCTCTTTTGTCCATACATATAAAAAGAAAACTAGAGACTTGGAGATCAGATTCAAACTTGATCATTATTCTAAAATAAAGTTTTAGATGAATGTTCTTACTTCTCACTGAATACAGCTGATCTTTTTACCAACTGGTACCTGCTGGAAGAGGATGCACAAATGACAGGGAACCAGAAATGGTTGATAGTGTCAAGATGCTTGCAGAGATGGTAGAATTTTATTGACAGGTATACTGAGAAGGCTTAGGGGCATTTTGTCAGCAAAAATGTGGCTGTGTTTAAATAATTTATAAATTCAAACATTTTTTCTTAATAATTATTTAAAGCGTTAATCCATGCATGACAAATCTACACTCAGCTGGGTAAGAAAAGTGCCAGTTCCATTTCATTAACAGCCACTGGACAAAAGAACAATGTTCCTGCAGGTTAAAACAGTGATTAAGGGGCCCTTAACACTCAAGGTGGGAAGGGAGGGGGGTGCAGGTAGCAGAGGCATTTTTCACACATTGCTAAGCTGCTTCAAGGCATAAATTAACTCCTAGTTCAGTTACATCAGTTCAAGTATGTTGTGCGTATGCATGACTGGTCTGCATGTGCGTGTGAACCACGATCTGGGCCTCTTAATTTTTGAGAAGGGGCAGGAGAGGTTGAAATTAGTAAGCAAAACCAAACAGTACCTTCGAGGAAAAAACACCAGCCTTCCAGACAGCTGCTCACAAGTACTGATGTTAGACTTGAGGTCTTTGCATTGTAGTAGATTGTTCCTTACATAATGTTTTTCATGTCCAGATCACTTGAGCTGCATCCTGCCACTTGTGTAGCTGGCCTGGTTTGTTGACTGATTGGGCAAGGTGCATAATAGTTACATTAAATAACCTTATACTTTATTGTAGTGTAGTTAGGAAATGGATTTATGGCAATTAAGTATGGTTATGTAGCCATAGATAATTTTAATATGCATTTATATGGAATAATAAAAACAATAATGACAATGAAAGTTTTGTCCTTAATATGGAAACGTTTTTGGCATATAGTATTATGGGTTGGGGAGCTGTCCTGTGCAAAATGTAGTACAGTGTGGTCAGATGTCTGCCAGTATTTTTGTGAGGCTGGATTGTCGGAAGAGTGTAGGACAGACAAGGCTTTTGGTAAAACTTGAGTATAACAAAGGGCAGCCTGGAAAGAGAACCTTTTATGGGAATAATGGGACTGGTAAATTGGCCAGTCCCTCAAGGTCTTCTAATAAGTGGAGCTTAGAAACAATTTGACGAAAAAAAATTCTGAGATCTGATATATGTGATAGTGGAAAAATAGAAGCTGTAATGGCGCATTTAGAATGTATTTTTTTTATTACTCTTGGTTAATTTCTGACATAGCTGGTCTTAGTGAGCCACTTGAATGATCTTGGTTGCTATGAAGTTTTAATAGTTAACACTTGGAAGGCCTTGTAGTTTAAACAAATGTTAACTTCAAAATCACATTCCTTTCTTGAGAAAATATACCAAATTGGGTATGCCTTTTTAATTCTTCATTTTTAAAAAACATGTGAAAGAATATTGGGAGGTAGAGCTTTGGAGGTTCCTGTAAAGTGATGGCTTTTTTCTAGATGGGGTTTTATTTTTGTGTCATAAAATTTTTACTATAGGAAGTGTTTAGTCTTCCTTTATTATAAAGCCATTGAGCTCTCACTTCATCCATGACTTGAAAGAAATCCATGTTTTCATATAGTTGATTAAAAACCCCAAAAGATGAAAGAGAAACACAGGCCCTAGTGTATGTTCTTATGTAGGGAAAAAGCCAATAGAAAAGAGGGATTTTTGAAAACCAAAGGTTTGCATTTGAACTTACGATTCAGATCTTTCAGGACAATATGCATTCTCAGAGTACCTTGCTAAACCTCATAACCCATTGGAAAACAAGACTATTGGGAAAAACAATGTTGGAGGTAGAGATGATACTTTCTTATGCTTTGAATCGAGGCCTTTTTTGTAGGAGCTGACCAAGAATTTCTGTAAACCCATTGGACTGTATTGAGAACAAAAATTAAAAACAAAACCCTGAAGTGTTTTACTAGCTGTGTCCCTTAGTCAGTATTCTCAAAAGTGTAAAAGCTGCAGCGGGCAGTTAGAAAAACTTAGGGAAAAAAAATTTAAAAAATGGGGCAATGTTTTAAGAACTTCTCTAGAAAAGAGTTAAGGCAGAAGGGTTTTCACAGGCTGTGAATGGAGATGATGTTTCAAAGCTGTTAGGCCTTGCTCCTGCACTCCTACCTATTTGCTCCTTTAGCCTCACTAAGATTATTTGTCAGATTAGACATGAGATAGGTAAAACTCAGCCTAGATAAAAAGTTCAGATTTCTTTTACCTCTGATGTAAGATTGCTAAGGGTTGAGGGGAGTAAAAATGATCATTTTCAATCACTTGTTGAAAAAAAGCCCAACATTGGCCTAATGAAATTAAAGCAACATTAGGTGGAACTTTAGGTCACTGAACATGACTCAGGTAGTAAATCAGAAAATTCAGAGTACACAGAATTGTTCTGCTGGTTGTGCTCTTTTCTTTGCATCAAGCAAGTGCAAGCTTCTGTTGCCAAGCACCAGCTTGAAGAGTCCAGTCAGTTCTCAGCCATCTGCTGAGACAATATTTCATAAACACATCACCCCTGTATATGAAATATTTGTAAATAATAAATATTGAAGAATTGTTCAAGTAGGAAGCTAAATGCAACAGCAAGTTACTCAATTTTTCTTTGAAATGTCTTCTTTCATATGTGTTTTTGATAGCATGATTTATTTGCACTTCATTCTCTTCGTTCTGCATAATGCTAATTGTAAGGTGAAAGTAAATAATGAGTGGCTGGAAAAAAGGTTTCTTGCTATCCACTCAGAGATCAGAAACATGCCTGTTAGAAGATTCAAAACAGTGTCTTTTAAAAAAATCTTTTCTAAGGAATAATGACATGGGCTTTTCCAGGTTAGTGACTTGCAGTCATGTTTTTTGGCAGTCTACTAGTTTGAAGAAAGTGTATGTTTTAACTGCTCATCACAGTGAGTAATTCTTGCTTAGCTAAAAACTTACCATTCTTAAATGCTTTGTAGGCACTGTTGTGTTGGTCCATGACTTGGACTTGTGTGACTGACTGCTTATACCTGGATAGGATGGTGCTTCACGTCCAGAGAGGTTATGTGGTGAAACTGGCATTTTCCCAGAATCAGGAGAAATGCAGGGCAGCAAAGAGGATTATCTTTTTAGAGGTGAATGATACTTGCATAGACTGAAGTGTCCCTTGTTCTAAAAAATGCAGTTTCTTCCACAAATTTTTCAGTATGTTTTATGCTAAGTACTGGGGGAAGAAACAAGCTTTCCTGTTAATGTTTTCAGTGGTTTCACATATTAGAAATTGTTGAGTCTTTGCAGCCTTACAGTTATTGTCAGAACTAATTTCAGTAATATTTCGATATGATTTCAGTAGAAATAGTTTTCATCATACATTGCTTCAGCCAAGACAGTGATCTCTAAAGTGGAAAATGACTACTATCTTCTGAATTGTGTGATGATGAAACTACCTGGGAATTCTGTGTTTGAAGCACTAATGTCTTCCCAAGCATTTATAGCCTAGGTATTGAACTTTTGTCTTACAATTAAGAGAGCAATAAAACCTTTTGAGAAAGATATTGACACCTTGCAGGGAAATACTTCAGCTGCAAAAGTTTTTACCCTGTGGTGATTCTTGGGCAGAAAACGTCATTAAGTCCCGCCTTCCCTTTGTACCACTTAATCTGAAAATGACAGACCATGTATGTATAACTGCATTTTGGCCTGTGACTTTGGTATGTATTCATTGTGTTTCTATCACTTCCTCTGCTCTGTAACATACACCATGTTACTTCTACTGTTATGAAGGAACATAGTAAAAAAATCAAAAGTATGTATAGTTATTGAGAAATTCTGTTTATTGCTAGTTCCCTTGCTGAATTTTACAACCATCTCATTAATAGATCTGTTTATTACTAGTAAATGAGCAGAGATTGTTAGTGTCTGAAGGAAGTTTATCACATGCTCTGAAATTGGGCATTAGTACTTCTGGTCTGCCTTCCAGTTACAGAGTCAGATATAATAGATCCATTAACACTCACAGCAGCCTAAAAAGTAAGATATTTGCAGAGATTTTTCTCATTTCTGAAGGCCCAGGGACAACATTTAGCAGTGTTTCTTGAGCAGTGCCCAGTGCATGGTGACTTTATAGGGATGGTGCACTTACGATTCTTTCACATACTGGCATCATGTATGTATATATATATATAAAGGTTACGTTGGTTCTTAAAGTGTAAGAAACATAATACTGGTACCTCAATAAGCTGTTACACTGTTAATAATTTTTAAAACGTAAAAATGAGGTTTAAAGACTGTTTTTTTCAGATGCCTCGTAACTTCAAATAAAGGCATTTTTATTTTTCCTGTTTCAGAGTTTATATGTTGGAAGAGCCCATAAGCAGTGCTTGTGTAACAGAGTTTAGACTTACACATCAGCCAGCTCATATAGCCAGATCTTCAGTTCTCTTTTTTCACTTTGTGGAGGTATTTGTGAGCAACTTGATGGTTTTGACATCTGTGTGACAGCTTCTTGCATAAGAGATGAGCAGCGTGTTATACCACCCAGCTGTGTGTATTAGTCTGTACATCAAGCTGAAGAACAGCACTTAGCCAGATCTGACAATCAAATGTGAACTAGTACTACCTATACACAGGAGTGCATTTTAATGTTGTGTGCTGTTTGCCAAGAGGCTGGTACTTGACAAAGAAATTGTCAGAATCTCTTTTTCCCACCTCTTTCTTATTTTTTCTTTTTTTTTCTCCCCCACAGTTGTGAGTCCATGTTGAGATATTATTTTTTTCTTGCAGTTTAATACGGTTTATCTTACAGAAAACAAAGCCAATTTAATGTTTTCAGTGATTTCTGGTAATAAAATAAATAAGCTTTTTATAATAGAGAAGTGTTACCGGTTTAGATTATGCAGCAAATTACAATGTCATTTTCTGCAGCTTAATGTGAAGTAATGTTATGCTCAGTTTCACCGTGACTTCATATCAGCGTACCAACAACTTGTTTCCAGAGAAGCCAGGACCTAGAGAAATTCTACTGCCGGTTTCTAAAATTCAATGCTGCTTTTCTCAGTCTCGTTAAGAGTCAGTGATCAGCAGTTGTGAGTGTGGAGATGGGTGAGAGCTACTTGATCTTGGTTTAGTTTGACTGATCTGTTAGCTATAAACCTTAAAGTTTCTAGACTTCTTCATGGATTTTAAAGATCATCATCTTCCTTGATGCTTGAATTTGAATAAATGAAATTCACTGTCACAGAATAAAATACACGCTAACACTCTTCGTAGTTCAGCTTGCCTTATTTACGTATTTGTTATAAACCAGACGTTATTACTAAAAGTCGTAATTCTTTCTTCCTTTTTTCATTGCCAGAATGGGTAAGACCTGTTTTGACCTGTATATGCAACCCCCCGCCCCCCAAAATTATAAATAGTCAAATTTACAAAAAGCCCTCTTTTAACAATTAATTCTCTTGTCTCTGGAATAATCAATTTGTGGTGACATCTAGGTGATAAAATATGTAGTTTTCCCCTATATACCTTGTTTTTATGAAAATGTAAGTGACACATAACTTATCTTAAACTTATCTGGGGGAGGTGGAGGGTGGTGGTTTTTTTTTTGTTTGTTTTTTTTTTTTTAATTGTATCTTTTAGAAGGGGTATTCCAATTCCATGTGGTCTTTTTATTATAATAGAGAAGTATTGAGCGAGCTGCCACTTCAGTTATTTCTTGTAATTTTATGTAGTTGAAAATATTGCAATAAAAATAGGAATGTAAATCCTGTTATCTGAAATGTATAAGCATTATGACATGCATTTTTGTGATCTTTGAGTTGTATTTTTGTTAGTAAATATTTGTTAATGATCAAAGTTTATAAAGGAATCATCCTTGCAAGCTAAAAGTTAAAGAAGAAATAAAGGAAATGGTGCATTAATTTTCTAGGCCAATACTTCCACTGCAATAGTTTTTACAGTGGTGTTAATCTGTACTTACATCATGTTGAGTTAGGCTGTGGGTACATAAATGTGGATGGTTTTGCCATGGGTTGGAATCGTTTGATTCCAAAAATCCGATGGCATATTTCAATTGTCTCTTGCACTTTAGCTCACAATTAATTGTATAATGCATACAATAATTTTAATTAATTTTAAATTTAACAATTTATTTAAATTTTGTTGCTAATGAAAACCAGGAAAATGCAGTTTGTGGAAATAGAGTTTTTATCTTAGCAATTTCTTAGTGATTGTGTTTACTCAACATCGAAGGAAGTACAGTCAGTCTAAACCAGAAGCAAGAAGAGTTGAGAACAGGGGTACAGAGAAGACCTACTCTTCACAGTCAGCTGGTTCTTAGTGTACTCCCAACATCGAACCAGATTTGTGGCTATCCACTGGGATTTCCGTTTAATGGAATATGACCTTTGGACGTATTAGATCCGCAAATGGAAGAAGAAAGTAAAATGAAAAAAGAAATAAGAAATTAGTAGGTAGAAATCAGGCATAGTTCTGAAGGACATAAGATTAAGATGGATTTTCATCAGTGTAATAAGACTCGTATTCTAAAAAGAATTTAGGAGGAAAAATGCTCATGTGCTCTCTAACTAGCAAACCTGAATTACTGCTTTGTAAGTGGAAAAGCTCAACTGATTTTTTTGCATCGATTTGCTTTTATCTAATTTTGAGAATCAAAGGTAATAAGAAAAATAATTGTACATGTTTGTCTCTTTATAATACTAGTTTTATATTTGCTGGTTTTATCTTGGATTCTTAATCTAACTTTATGTTTCAATTTTACCCCTCTAAAACAGAAAAAAAAGCTTCTTGAAGAACTTGGAAAGAACAGACTTCCATATATGACACCAGTCGATGCTGATTTCCATCAGTTGGTAATGTATTTCTTTTAACTGCACTTGTTCTAAACTAAAATGGCTATTTGACTGAACAATAAATCTTTCTTCAAAGAGAAACTGTGAAATGTAATATGAAAATGGGATTCTCATGGCTGATAATGTACTTCCACGTAATGTGAAATATGACCTCTAGAATCGGGATAGTCAAGAATGAAAACTTTGTAAATTTATTTTTAGGATTTCATCCTGAATATCAATACCTGAGCACCAGATAACACGTAGCAGTCACAGTTTCTTATGCTTTATTAAAATAAAATACACTGCCATTTTTAAGGGTTTATTTGGTGGGTATTCAGAATCATTAAGTCAAACTCTAGTTTTGCCATGGGATTACAGGTGTGATACTGAGCAACCCCTCTACTTCCCTCGCCTTTGTCATTCATTTGAGTTGTAGGATGCTTAGAGAAAGCATGGTGTTCTCAGTGTTCTTACAGTGCTGAATGTAGTGGAACTAAGCTCTTGATAGGCATCTTTTACAGCTATAGGGATAGTAACATAAAGAAAACAAATCCCAACAACCTAACACATTCATTTCATGCTTAATCTAATGTTCATGAAGAAGCTCTTCCCCCCTCTTGAGACTGGTACTGTTTTCTCCTTCCTTAGTCCTGTTACATCCCCTCCTGTTTGATCTTTTCTGTCTGTTGCTGCCAACAGCTTCTAAGCTCAGCATATTTTTCTGTCTTTGTAAATCCAGTGTCATGGAGCTGACAACACAACAGAAGATGGAGCTAAGGCTGCCCAAGTGGCACCTTATTTACTTAGTGTCAGTAACTCATAGAAGACAGTGGGGACAAGATAAGCGGTGAAATCAGACTGGTTCTAGACTTAAGTTTAGATACATTATTCTTGCATCATACAGAGTTATCCTTTTTTGTGTAGTGTTTGTGTGCATGCTAGGTATTTTTAAGTCTATGTGAGAATCGGAAGCATCACAAGCACCTCTTAAATTCTTATGGTGGTTGTGAAATGTTACTTAAATCAAAGCTCTACATATTACATGTTCCATGGTGCTTAAATGTAGTACAGATGGAGAAGAAGAGAAGGGTGAGAGCTTGAAGACAAGTTGGCAAAATGAAATATTGCATACAATTTAGTTTTATATTCTGTCTTTCTGGGATAGACGTGCCTTACTACCTTAAAGATGCACCCCTGACGAAGTATTCTTTAAACACATTGGAAAGGTTAGGTAGGATACGAGTAAAAAACTACAGTATCCTGTCAGGTGTGGAAATGTACAGTCTGAACACAATAAAGAGGTTCCATCACAAACAAAACGTCACTTATATCCACTTTCAATGTGCCTTGTACAATGCAGGATTTTGGAAACAGGCTCCAAATCATAGGCTGAAACAGTGTAATGTTTAAAGCCACTTAGAAACAAGGAAAAGTCTGTTAGCAAGGCAGTTCACAAATATAGAATCATAAAATGGTTTGGGTTGGAAGGATCTTAAGATCATCTAGTTCCAGCCCCCGTGCCATGGGCAGGGACACCTCACACTAAACCATGAGGCACTGGAATGGGTTGCCCAAGGAAGTTGTTGAATGCTCCATCCCTGGCCTTCTTCAAGGCCAGGCTGGACAGAGCTTTGAGTGACATGGTTTAGTATGAGGTGTCCCTGTCCATGGCAGGGGAGTTGGAACTACATGGTCTTAAGGTCCTTTCCAACCCTAATTATTCTATGATTCTGCGTCAGCCAAGGCTCTGTCCAACCTGACCTTGAACACTGCCAGGGATGGAACATTCACAGCATCCTTGGGCAACCTGTTCCAGTGCCTCGCCACCCTCACAGTAAAGAACTTCTTCCTTATAGCTAACCTAAACTTCCCCTGTAAATATATATATGTATATCTGAAATACAAACTTAGAATTTCATTATGTAAGTGGCAGTTTATCAAGGATCCCTGTTGCTGATTTCTAACTCTGCTCTGTCACTTGGATCATCCTGTAGGGTGATTCTCTGCATTGAGTACCACCTTTAGAAGTGAAAGCATGTGTATATTTAAAATCATGTTTGTAACATTCATATGAAGAATTGAGCATCAAATGTGTAAGATACCTGCTTCTTTCAGAGTGAGCAGGGAATTGACCTTTAATACTTGCTGTCAGGGTTATAACACAGAGTACATGATTACTTCTCCTTCCCCATCCCCCCAAAACACCAAGGTGTCCAGTGTGAACCCAGTGTTCACCCTGTCTTCTGATCCCTTAATGCTTTCCTTATGTAGGACATTGCACAGTGACTGGTCAGAGATTTAAAGACAACCAAACTGTTTTCATGTGATGTGTCGGAAATGTGTTTCCACTTCCTGATTTCTTCTAAGGTTATCAGTGTGGGATTTTTGGAGTGTGTTTGTTTGTTTGTTTTTAAGATAGAATCCTAAGTATACTGTGTAAAACTTAATGCTAAAATAGTCCTTAAACATGACTTGGCTGGCAGCAAAATGTGGAAGACACTACCTCTTTAGTTCAGGAGGGGAATACAATGTTGTTACCTCTGTAGCACTTCCTTTACAGGGCATGTTTTCAGTAATTTTGTTACTTTACATCGTATTGTTCTTTCCCTCCTTCCATTTGTAATAATTGTTTGGAATTTCATGTGTGCATTTCATGTAAGAAATTCGGTATATTGAGTGTTTAAAAAATCTTCAGTAGTAATAACTTTTAAAATACACCATAACAACGTATGTAATGTGGCAATTGGTTAGTCTTGCCTATATCCAGTTTACGGAATTATTTAAAGAAATACTGGCATACTGCCATGTAACTGTTAGTGCTCTTTCTTTTATACATGTTATTTGCATAATGAAGCATATCATGCAGCGATAATCTTTATATGTCACAGCATATAATGTTTTGTCATTAGGTATGACTGTGGAAGAATAGTTGTGATTCCTGTCAACCTATATGTACACATCTGTAGCCTATAGCTGTAAATCCTTTATATTTGCAGTTACTGATTTCAGTAGTTATTCTTCATAAAGTTTTTTTTGTTGCACTGTTCAAAGGCTGCAGATGCAAAGCACTGATGGAAACAAAGGGGCCAGTTCAGGATCTCAAGGAATCATTCTGGGCTTTTGGAAGCTCAGGGGAATTGTGTTTAACAAGTTTGTATTAATTTATTCTAAGGAAAGCTGTGATCCAGTGTTCTGTGCTGGGGATTGTAGAAGGACCTTTAAACAGATATCTGGGACTTTTTTCAAGCTGTGTTATTTGAAGTTACGAATGTAAACACTATTGTCAGTAATTATTATTATCCATAGATACCGTTAAAGGGTTTTTCCTCTGTCTAGGAAGCTAGTTTTTTTGGAAACCATAAGAATATGTACAGAAAGGGAGATAGGTTCACTGTAAAAATTCACAAGAAATGGTGGCAAGGTTTATAGATAAACTAAGATTTATTATGAGAATCAGTATTTTTAAAATAGACTTCTCATCATGTTCCCCTCCTTAGTGGAAACAAATGGTCCTATAAAGCCATCTTTTCAGTGTTGTAGGGTAGCAGTGTCTTATGATGTCAAAGTCTAACTGTTTTCATGTAGTAGAAAATGCACAAACCGACTTACTGCATGGTTAGTGTTTTCTTTAAAGGCACCTTTTCTGGATTTTAAAATTAATTTCCTGAAAAGCAGGTGCAAATTTGACTTGGAAGTAGATAGTACAAGTGAAGTGGGTTTGAGTTGTACCAGAGGGAGCCCACAGATGGATCATAGGTCACTGTGATACTTTTATGCTGGTGGCTTTTTATTTTTTTTAAATCACTTTGAACATAAGCTATTATAATAGTAAAAGTTTTGCTAGATCAGCTTTGTGCATCCACGTGCTTTTGCCCCATTGCCTAGTGCTTTCAGATGTCAGTTTCTTTTATATATCTGTGAATTTTAAAGAAATACACGGTAACTTACTCTATTTCAGAACTTACTTTCTAGCCTTTGTCCAGTTTGCCAAACAGTCTCAGCAGTAGCTAAAGCAGATTTACAGGCAGCCAATAAAAGGTGTGATTATGTGATACTTCCTTAGAAAACCAGATTAACAAAATAAAATTATCCAAGCCTTCCTGGAGTGGGAAGCAGTATTTTGAACGCAAAATAAGACACTGCTGATTAGCAGTGTTACACCTTGCTGGGAGTTGTTCTCTGCTCACACTGCTGGATGTTGAACTCCAGCTGATGCCAGAGCTGGTGTGGTCAGGAGGGGATATGAGGAAAAAAGATATTGCGAGAGAAAATGGGAAAGAAAATAATTTTGTCAGTCTTCTTTTATCTAAAAGGGGAACTTTTATATAAAATGGTAGAGTGGATTATGTAAAATGGTAGAGCGAATTGGCATGCACTGAGGAATGTGGAAGTGGGACCAGTATGTCAAGCACTATTTTGAAGATAGAGGTGCACCACAGCAGAATTTTGGCTTTGTAAAAAACATACATTGTGTTATTTTTGCCCTATAAAATGCTGTTATATAAAACTAATTATTAGAGTTTATTGTGTAGCCCTCTAGAATTCTGCGTATCAGAATGAGAGAATTCTGCACATGAGAATGAGACACAATTGTCTTTATTACTGCTTCATATTCTTTTGTTTGTATGCTTAAAGGCTTTTATTTGCAAATTCATAAGAGGATTCTGCCGGAATCCTCAGATTTATTTAGAATCATGGAATAGTTAGGGTTGGAAAGGACCTTAAGATCATCAAGTTCCAATCCCCCTGCCATGGGCAGGGATACCTCACACTAAACCATGCCACCCAAGGCTTCGTCCAGCCTGGCCTTGAACACTGCCAGGGATGGAGCATTCACAACCTCCCTGGGCAACCCATTCCAGTGCCTCACCGCCCTAACAGGAAAGAATGTCTTCCTTATATCCAATCTAGGCTTCCCATTTTAAGTATGAACCTGTTAGCCCTTGTCCTGTCACTACAGTCTGTAATGAAGAGTCCCTCCCCAGCATCCCTACAGGCCCCCTTCAGATACTGGAAGGCTGCTATGAGGTCTCCATGCAGCCTTCTATTCTTCACGCTGAACAGCTCCAACTTTCTCAGCCTGTCTTCATATGGGAGGTGCTCCATTCCCCTGATCATCCTCGTGGCCCTCCTCTGGACTTGTTCCAACAATTCCATGTACTTTTAATGTTGAGGACACCAGAACTGCACACAATACTCCAGGTGAGGTCTCACAAGAGCAGAGTAAAGGGGCAGGATCACCTCCTTCGACCTGCTGGTCATGCTCATTTTGGTGCAGCCCAGGATACGGTTGGCTTTCTGGACTGCGAGCGCACACTGAAGCTGGCTCATGTTCATTTTCTCATCGACCAGCACCCCCCCATGTCCTTCTCTGTAGGGCTGCTCTGAATCTCTTCTTTGCCCAACCTGTAGCTGTGCCTGGGATTGCTCCCATCCAGGTGTAGGACCTTGCACTTGTCATAGTTAAACTTCATGAAGCTGGCATCAGCCCACCTCACAAGCGTGTCAAGGTCCCTCTGGATGGCATTCCTTCCCTCCAGTGTATCAACGGAACCACACAGCTTGGTGTCAACAGCAGACTTGCTGAGGGTGTTCTCAATTCCACTGTCCATGTCACTGACCAAGATGTTGAATAAGACCGGTCCCAACACCGATCCCTGAGGGACACCACTTGTTACTGGTCTCCAGCTGGGCACTGAGCCATTGACCACAACAGTTCTTTATCCACCGAGTGGCCCATTCCATCAGACTGATATCTCTCCAATTTAGAGACAAGGATATCGTGTGGGACAGTGTTGAATGCTTTGCACAAGTCTAGGTAGATGACATCAACTGCTCTACCACTGTCCATCAGTTCTGTAGCCCCATCATAGAAGGCCACCAAATTTGTCAGGCAGGATTCCCCCTTAATGAAGCCATGCTGGCTGTCACCAAGCACTTGTTGATTTTCATGTGCCTTAGCATGCCTTCCAGGAGAATTTGTTTATTGATTTAGAGATTTGCCCTGGTGATTCTCTCTGGTTATGGGCCAGTTGCACATATCTGTAATTTGCACAGTATACTGGGATATGAAAATAAAGTAACAAATACCTATTTCTTCACCATAATCTAGACTCAGGTTTGTTAAATGAGCCATGTCTGTTCTTGAGTATATGAAGTATTTTGGTTCCTTTAAGAAGAATAATTCTTTTGCTGGTTTTGTTGATTTTATTTTTTTTTTCATCTTCTCCTTTAGTGGAAGTCCAAATATTCCAAGCTGATTTTCAGAAAATCTGACACAGTGCCTGAAGAGCTCCATCAGATGGTGCAAGAAGGATTTCTGACCTTGCGAGAACATGGTTGTTTCTTTCAAGATCTTGTAAGGATCAAAGGAAAAGATTTTGTTACCCCAGTGTCTCGTATATTAATTGGAAACCCAGGATGCACATACAAGTACTTGAACACAAGATTATTTACAGTTCCTTGGCCTAATGAGGGTTATGATATAAAATATTGCAGTCCTCAAATACATGATGCTTGTAAAGCATTAATCAGACTTAATGACTACTTGCATATTGAAGCAGTCAAGGCATTGCAAGATTTTGTTGAGACCAAAGAAATTAACGATACTGCTGTAATAGATAGGGAGCAAAATTTTGCTACTCCTCTTACAGAGAAAGGGTCTGTTTCAGAAGATCAAAGCAGTTGTTGTGTGCGAGCGGATAACTACATGAATCTAAAGAACAGAACGTCTTATAACGTGACTTTATTGAATTATATGGATCCACTACAAATGCTGTATTTGAAACAAGAACCTTATTTTGGAATGGGGAACATGGCAGTGAGCTGGCATCACGACGAGAATCTAGTTGAAAGGTCAACGGTTGCAGTGTACAGTTACAGCTGTGAAGGTGAGTGATGGGAGATGGGACTTAACTAGGGATATAAATATCCCAAATCCCTGAAACTCTTTTATGTTTCCATGGGTGTACGTCCATAAGCACACCTGTGTGCTAGTCTGTATTTGTCAAGTGCTTCTGCATACGTTGGGGTACTTTTTTTACTAATCCTTATCTTTATTTTTACTAAAACCTCTACAATATATACTTGTGTTTACTGCAGCCGGCATGTCAGGTGTTCTCTAAGTAGATTTAAAGATTGTTATGATTAATTTCCTGATCAAGAGCCAGGAAATACCTATTGCATTTCATGTGCCTATTTTTCATCCTGCAAAATGTTTCATTGTAATTGAGATCACACCAACTTTCTTATTTATCATATGCAGACTTGCTTCTCTTTATGTTGATTTTACTGCTCTGCTTTCTTTAGAAAAATAATTTTAGGTGGGTTTTGTCTGAAAGTGTTACTATATTTACTTATAAGTATATACATTTTGTCTGGGCACGCTGTAGTGCTAAAACGTTCTGCAGAGGAGTTGCCAACATTTCTGTAGCTGGGAAGGGTAAAAGTTTTCCATTAAAAGCCCTGTTGTCTGACAGGCTTTGCATATTCTTAGTTATTAAAAAAAAAAAAACCCAAACCATTTAAATTCAGTATTTGTGGGAGGGGAGGACGTATGCTTGAAGAGTTCTTAAATATTTACTTTTTGGTTTAAAGTACCTTTCCCACTTTTATCTTTATTTAAGAGCAGACATGAGGATTTTTTCCTAACTGTGTTTGAACAAAGACTTTAATTTATTTTTTATTAAAGGCTTCCAGTTTTGCAAACATAAGATTAGGATTTAGACACTTGATTTGAATTTGCAAATGCTCCATTACGTTTCATAACTCACAACTGATTTTTTGGTCATTCCAAAAATCCTTTGATGTTTTCCTCAAAACATGGGAAAGAATTCACACAGACTTCAGTGGGTTTTGACTAAAGATCATGAGGTGAAAATAATAACTTACACTTTCATGTGTGTTCTCTTGTTAGTTTTGTTACTAGTTTTGAAAATTACTATTCAGCTGAAATCATCATATTTAAATTTTCATGGACATAAAGCATTGGTTGGCTTAGCAAGCTGAATAGAAGCAATTCCCTGACCCATAGAAGTGTCACTTTGTTCATGAACTTTTTTCTGTTCTGTTTGCCAAAGACATTGATGTTCTGTGTTCAGTAAATGTTTGGGGTTTTTTTTCAGTAGTACTGTAGATAAATATTTTTAGGAGCATTTTAAGTTAAAGAAAGATAAACATGAAGTAATGATAGTGTGTGTAAGGATTTATTGTAATATGCTTAAAAAATTTTAACACAGAACTTGATCATGGAGGGCTCTCAGTTTAGAGAGCTATAAATTAAAAGAAGAGCTATGATGTTTATTTTTGACTCATTACTTGACTTTGTTTCTTCTTCAGCAAGTTAGGTAAAAATTATGCTGTTTTAAACCCACTGAAAATTCTGTGCAAGATTTGATTGATGAAGGTAGAAAAAGTATTTGATGGTTTTAGGCCAGAAATTGTTTGGATATATGTATGTAATTAATGTTTTTGCCACATACAAGATTTTTCGTAAATAGACTTGTAGGTCCTGGCTAGTTGGAATTATTCTGAGAGAATCACAAATTTTTAATTAAGTGATTAGTTTTGTAATAATCAAATCTCTGTTCACTAAAAGGAAATTATCATTTGAACTATCTGTCGTGGGTTGTTTTTTTTACCCATATCTTACTGATATGATCAGATAAAGACTCCTTCATGTGTGAAGGGATGACAAAATAGCCATTGCTCTTATTTTAGTGCTTCTGTTCTTGGTGTATTTGTACACAATATTCCAAATAAGCGTTATTAAGAGCAATGTCGGCAAATTTTTGTTGTGAATGTCAGTGGCAAGCAAAAGTTAATGGTAGTGCAGTTTAATCAGCGTGTTAATCTATGTCTTTTTAGTAATAAAGCAGAAGAAATAACTCTGGGTAGCTATTCATTCAGCTGCTGAAATACAAAACATACTTTGCTTTTTCACTTCTTACATAGAATGTACATAAATTGCTATGGAAGGCAGTAATAATGTATATATTCATGTATTTCAGCAGTCGCTGAACACATGTCCAAATTCTAAATTCTGAAAAAATCAATCTGTAAAAAAATAATTCTTGTTTCTATGTAGCAATAGTCAGTTAGTTTTAATGACAAAGTTTATAGTCCTTGTTTTTAGCAGTGTATTGGCAGTGATTCTGTCATCTTAAGAAAACATGTTTGATTTAAGGTTACATTTAGGATACAGTTTGGCATTACAATTTTACTTGAGTAGAGAATGTTGAGGTTCCAGAGTTTCAAAAACTTTAGTGCCAAATAGCAAAGAAACCTTTCAAAGCTACTTTTACTTTCTGTGCTGTGGAACAATAATCAAACTAGATCAAGGAAAATAAATTTCATGTTGTTCAGAACCTAACCTTAACCCAAACCTGATAACATCAGGTCTTAGAGCTGGAACATCTAAAATTTTAGCTGTCTAGTTAGCAGCAAAATGTTGTGGCCAATTTTCTGCAGCTTTATGCTCTCTTTCATGGTTCTACCTTAATTACAGGTTTGATGAGGTATTGTTATGATGTGGTAACCTTGTTACCTGGTTGTACCATTCCATTTGGAATGGAAGTACCACATTCTGTAAGTCCTTAATGGACAGAATTCACATTTGTAGATAGTTTTATTACATTTTCATTAAGTAAGGCTGCCTTTGACCTTTTCTGTATGGTCTACTCCAAGGTAAATACGTGCTCTTAAGGTACTGTGTATGTGCAAGATCCACATGATTTACTCTTAAATACCTAAGATTTAGATGCATCCAAATGTTTTCACTTACATGAGAACTGTAATTATATCAGTCAATAGACAGCATTCAGTCATGTTTGAGGTGTGACATAGAGAATTTAATAACAATTTATTTTTATGTAAAAGTTTGTCAGTGCTACCTAGAGATATACCACAAATGTTAAGATGTCTTTTTTTAGTTTTTCCCCCCATTGCTCCCACTTTCGGAACAGTTTGCATGTAAAAGCTAGTAGCAGCTTGCTTCCATTTGTTACCAAAATAACATGTTAGGAGCAGTCAGTTTCAATTGCTGCTGATAATTATAAGGTGCAATAACTGAGAATATAGAGAAAAGGAGGCTGTGAGCTACATTTGAACTCTGTACTTAAGCAATAAAAAATTTATCAAACTGCAAAAAATAAGTCATTTTAACGAGCACATTCCAAAGGTGCTGGATTTATGAGGAGACCCCAGGAAACTTTGATTGAAATTGCTGTCTCTGATTGTAGTTCTATATTTTATTGGTGCCATATTGTGAACAGTGCTGCTGCCAAAGTGAATGGGAAAGAAGCATGACAGAGAGAACTAACTCAGAAAGGTTACCTCTTTTTATAATGTCCATGATGTATTGCATTAAAAATGCCTTGAAAGACATCCTATTTGCAGTTTTCAGAAAACATTTTTCTTAAATTAAGTTACGATTTATCTGAACAGGGCAGAAAATATGAAAGCCCCTTGAAGACTTTAGTATTGATTTTTCTGAGTATTTGCTAGCTCTTGTTTTCTCATTTGTGTGCTCCTTGATAGAAAGGCCTAGAGCTGCTCCTGAACCCAGTTTTCAGCTAGAGAACTGCAGCAGTGAAGGAAAGGAATATGGGGCCAGAATTTACAATAGGAGGTTTAAGGAAGAACTTCATATTGGCTATTTGGAAGGTTTTGGCTCTGCTTTCTGAATTTAGGCAATATTTAATTGACATAGAAAATTAAGACAATTTATTAATTATTAAAGGCTATGCCCAACTAAAAAGACATTGCAGTAACCATGTGAGGTGAATGACTTGAAGATTTTGAAACTGTGAGCTCAAGGTTACATTTTATGTCTGCATATTGTAAGAGATATGAGTCTTCAGTGTTCTTATTCTAGAATTAAATGAAGACACATTTTAAAAATTGTTACAGGAAAGCACATTTGAAATGGACACACACAGGTACTAACATAGACACAATAATTAGGGATGCTGCATGATTTCTAGCTGCTCACTGCTGTTCTGTGCCAACTGCTTATTAAAACTTCATCCTCCCGCTTGTCAAAATGCTCTGTTACTTTACCCATAAAACTGTTACACCATAGCTCCCAAATACCTTGTTATAAATGCTGACTGTATCTTTCAGTTTATACTGCAGTGAAGTAAGCTTATGAAAACAGTTCTGAGGGATTAAGCTCTAAATACTATTTCTGTGCAGTGGATTATTTTTTTCCCCAAGCTCAACACATTCATGTTGCTTAATGATAAGAAAAATGTTGTGACAAATGTACTGAAGCTTCACTGGCACTTGTACATGTTATCTAGCATGTTTGACTAATAATTTTGAGAGAAGAATGACAGATATGATTCCAAGATTCACTCAACTTTATAGGTCTGGATTGTATTTGTGCCTCAGTTTATGATTTGGTGAAATTGCAAGTACGTAAACAAATGAAATTGTTCGTAAAATGCTTTGGCAGTTTATAACTTGAAATTCTTTCAGAAGTTATCTTTTTATATCAGTGTTGCTGAATTTTTTCTTCTTCTGTGCTTACAGTTTTAGTAATGTAAGAACAAAAATAAAAAATGATTAAATGTACCTCCTATTACATGTACTTGAGAACTTCAGAAAATCTTGAGTCCACTGCAAAATTTGCCTTGATTTACTTTTACTTTGTCGTTAACATGAAGTTTTCATCTTAATAAAGCTGATTGCAGAAAATCTTGATCTCACATGGCTTTTTTTTTTAGCCTATTGTATAGTTTTGAATTTGAAGGTTGTGACTGTATCAAATGTAGATTATAGAAAGTTTAAGCCTCTTTAAGATTGTACCAGTGTGGGATATCTTTGTCTGTATTAGACCAGATCTTTTATGTTATGCTTCTCACCTTGGTTTTGCGGTGTTTCTCTCTCTCTCTCTTTAAAGGTTCAGTTGTGGCAGAAAGTGATGAACAAACACTGAAGGGAAGAGACCCAGCTGTCTGGCACGTAGGCTTGAAGGTAGCATGGGACATAGAGACACCTGGATTAGCAATGCCACTTCACCAAGGAGACTGCTACCTGATGCTTGGTAATTCTCAAGAGCTAAGGAGGTGAACTCTGTTGAAAATAGAGAAAATTACACTTAATATAAATTATCCTATTTTCCTTTCAGTTAAGACTTTTCTTATTTAGAAAGACACGAGAACCAGCTAGAGCATAACAAATTCCTCCTACCCTGCCCACTTCCAGTGTATTTGAGGGAACTGGTTTTATCCTGTTTCTTTCACTTCACAGCTAAGAAAGGGAGATAATTCTTTCTGAGCCTTTTCTGTTCTTTGTGCAATCAGAATTGCTACTCTATGTTAAGCTTCAGCCATAAGTGGAATTTCCTTAGATCTTGTGAGAAGTTGAGCTGTATCTGTTCCATCCTTCTGTTTGTAGATGCCAGTTCCCTTTTTTATTCTTAATGCCATTTTCATGAGTAACTGGGAGCATTTGTGTCTGTTATGTTAAATGAAAAAAATATATCTTGTTCTCGAGATGGCTTATAGAGTGGCTGTGTATTATGGAAGCTGTGAATATAGAAGTCTTGAAGTTTCCTGGTACTGTGGTTCTTTAAGTTTCAACCATTATGCCAGTCTGTGGATTTTAGACATGACACTTCTCTCCTTCTGCTAGACATTTCCATGTGTATATTCAAACATACTGTTTTCTAATAAGGAGATTATACCAAGTTCATAATGAGCACGGCTGTCATACTCCTAAGTGTATCTTAATGTCTGAAGCATAGAGGGTTAAAAAAGAAAATTAAATGGAGTTCATATACTTGAGCACCTGAGCTCACACACTGGGCTTTTCCCACTGAAAGAATAGAAGCAAGAACTGAAGCAAAAACAACTCTTGACACAGAATCTGTTCCTTTCTCTGGCTTGTGTTTCACTTGAATATCATTTTTGTTTAAACCAACTTAGTTACAGATCACACAACTCAGAACATGGAAATGCATCTGACAATATCCTTTTTGCCTGTTTAGTGACTTGGCTTGACAGACATCATTCCAAAGGCTGAGAGCACTTACAGTTTTTATCTTGTGACTTGGAAGGAATACTCCTTGGAATGTCCCTAGAATGACCCGTCACACTGCCAACTTACTGGGCTGAGCAGTCTTTTAATTGTTACTTTTCATTTTCATCTTCCAACAACTATAAAAACAGTTTACTTACTGCAAGCAATACATTTCTGGGCAATCTGAAAAAACATATCATAGAATTATAGAATCATAGAATAGTTAGGGTTGGAAAGGACCTTAAAATCATCCAGTTTGGACCCCCCTGCCCACCTCACACTAAACCACATCGCCCATGGCTCTGTCCAAGCTGGCCTTGAACACCACCAGGGATGGAGCATTCACAACCTCCCTGGGCAACCCATTCCAGTGCCTCACCGCCCTAACAGGAAAGAATGTCTTCCTTATATCCAATCTAGACTTCCCATTTTTAAGTATGAACCTGTTACCCCTTATCCTGTCACTACAGTCTGTAATGAAGAGTCCATCCCCACCATCCCTATAGCCCCCCTTCAGATAATGGAAGGCTGCTGAGGTCTCCATGCAGCCTTCTCTTCTCCACGCTGAACAGTCCCAACTTCCTCAGCCTATCTTCATATGGGAGGTGCTTCAGTCCCCTGATCATCCTCGTGGCCCTCCTCTGGACTTGTTCCAACAGTTCCATGTTCTTTTAATGTTGAGGACACCAGAACTGCACACAATACTCCAGGTGAGGTCTCACGAGAGCAGAGTAAAGGGGCAGGATCACCTCTTTCTACATGCTGGTCATGCTCATTTTGGTGCAGCCCAGGATACGGTTGGCTTTCTGGACTGCGAGCGCACACTGAAGCTGGCTCATGTTCATTTTCTCATCAACCAGCACCCCCGAGTCCTTCTCCGTAGGGCTGCTCTGAATCTCTTCTTTGCCCAACCTGTAGCTGTGCCTGGGATTGCTCTGACCCAGATGTAGGACCTTGCACTTGGCATGGTTAAACTTCATGAGGTTGGCATCAGCCCACCTCACAAGCTCCCTGTGGATGGCATTCCTTCCCTTCAGCGTATTAACTGAACCACACAGCTTGGTGTCAACAGCAGACTTGCTGAGGGTGTTCTCAATCCCACTGTCCATGTCACTGACAAAGATGTTTGTCCTGGGTTTAGCAGCAGCAGTCATTTTTTCTCCTTCTTGGTAGCTGGTGCAGTGCTGTGTTTTGACTTTCGGGCTGGGAACAAAGCTGATAGAGGTGATGTTTTGGTTTGGCCAAGGACTTTGTGAGTCTCATGCTCTGCCAGGGAGGAGGGGAGGCCGGGAGGAAGCAGAGACAGGACACCTGACCCAAACTGACCAAAGAGGTATTCCATACCACAGCACGTCATGCCGAGGGGGGAACTGGGGGGGAACCCGGAAGGAGAGGGGGTCGGCCGGGTCGGACTGGCGGTTCGGCGCGTGGTATTGTACTCCTTTCCTTTGCTGTTTTCTCTTATCATTGTTGTCGTTGGTGGTAGCAGTGGTGATTCGTATTGTACCTTAGTTACTAAACTGTTCTTATCTCAAGCCGTGGGAGTTGCATTTCTTTTTGATTCTCCTCTCCGTTCCCCCAGGAGTAGGGGGAGGGCAAGAAGGGGGGGGGAGTGGGTAACAAGCTGTCTGGCTGTGGGTTAAACCACGACAATGTTGAATAAGACCGGTCCCCAACACCGGTCCCTGAGGAACACCACTCGTTAGTGGTCTCCAGCCAGACACTGAGCCATTGACCACAAGTCTTTGTATGTTGCCATCCAGCCAGTTCTTTATCCACCAAGCGGTCCATCTATCAAACTGATATCTCTCCAATTTAGAGACAAGGATATCGTGTGTGACAGTGTCAAACGCTTTGCACAAGTCCAAGTAGGTGACATTAACTGCTCTACCCCTGTTCATCAGTTCCATAGCCCCAAATATACCACTGTTTGTTCTTAGGTACCTCCTCGGATTCTGTGCACTGTCAGCAGTGAAGTCTGTTGTGTAAAAGAGCTAGACTGTGCTTTAAAGTATGTTCAGACATGAAGAGGTCAGGTGTTTTGAGATTTTTTGGCAGAGTGGCGTAGATGTGCCTCTCCTATATTTGTGAGGGTATTGCTCAGTAGCAGCATAGAGGGAAACAAAGGTATTATATGAAAGTGAAGTTTAAGTGGCACCTAAATGTTCCTAGAAAGGGAGCTGTTAATCCATTTTCGTGCAAGAGTAGTTCAGGCATCAAGTAAACTTAACTAATCCTTCCTGACTGGAAAGTTTGTGCTTATGGAGTTTTCTGGGCAACAGATTGAGAAGGCAATTAATAAAAGAAGGGGTCTAGCTTCAGTATTTTTATCGCAAGATACTGTGGTTGGTTACCAAATTGTAAGACCATTTTTTTATTCCCCTATGGAATTTATATCCAGTAACTAAAATAGTATTGGGGTACTATATATATAGGTACATACCCTATATGAAGGGTAGGTCAGAAAGTGAGTTTATTTAATACATAACATCATGATCATGTTTAGATGGAAGTAAAGAATATATTAAGCATTCTTTTGAAGATGACGTGTAAATCACTTTCTTATTACTGCTTTGTGGAGAGCTACAGATTTGAGCTCTGTAGACCAGGTGTTTGATAATGTCTTCTGCATATCCATGGCCTTTGTATTTTTTTTTCCTCAATTATATAAAAAAAATATTTTAGGCAGTCTGAAAAAGTATGCTCAAACTGTCTCTTTTATTGTTTCTATCTACATCAGAACTGCCTTTATCATATTCACTTGAAGTGAAAAACGATATAAGGGCATAAACAGTTTAATGGTGTTTTTACTGTTCAGATTTTTTTAATGACTTTTTAAAGTAGGCATCTTGAGGATGCCATCTAAAAGATAAAATATGAAAACTGTTTAAAAAGTAACGTGACAATAAAGAAACCCAGATTCATTTATTTTGTGCATTTAGACATCATATGTTCCAGAACCTCACTTAAGTCTTCTTGCTGCCATTATTTTAAAAGCGGTGTCAGCAGCATGCAAGGCATCTAGAAAATATAACATTAAGAATACTGCAGCTAGTAGTAGCTGTCAATGTACAGGGACTGAGTGGTAGGACTAATAAGATTGGTTTTGTACTTCTGGCTCAGCCAACTCAGCAAAAAACTTATCAACTCTGTAGGTCTGATCTTCCAATTGGTGTAATTCCTACTTTCTACTGATGTTGTAAAATACTAAAATGTCATTATGTTGCTTATAATTAAAGAGTAAGGTCTTACCAATTCCTATACCTACAATACCTCAATTATCTCCTGATACTGCACATGCAAATCTTAGATAAGAAAACGTGGTAATTTGATATTTCTAATAGTAATGTGCGATTGCAACTTGTAAATGCTGATCAATGAGTATATCAAAGTAACAAAGAGATTGAGGGTGAGTTTTAGCATTTCTAGCAGACATCTAGTAATCTTCCTCTCTTCATTGACCCTGTAAAATGTTTTTGGTTATTCTGGGTAGAAATTTAGTAAAATGCAGTCTTAAAACGTAAACACCTGTAATTTACCTGTAAACACCTGTAATTTACCTGTAAATGTAAACACCTGTATTCTCAGCAGTCTTCTTCAGATGAAATCATAAGTCATAATTGAAATATCTTATTGCTAAATACAAGGCGATTAAATCCATTCTTCAAGTACGTTATTACAATAAATGTATTTTGCATAAACAGGACTAAACAAAATTGAAAATTAAGAAACTTTCAGTAAGACAGATTTTCATGGGGTATTTTAAGGCTTGCTTTTCCGAATATGAAGGAAAAAAAATATGTGGTGAATGACTGCAAATCTGCTGCCTAAAAACTCAAATCTGAACTTTATATCACTCAAGAAACGGAAACACGTTAGCTCAATTTAGAATAATATATTGGTCTGGGGAGGAAGTGCATACTGAACCCTGCTGTCTCAAGTACACAGTCAAGGGGTGTCTAATATGAAACGTGTTGGGTGCATGCAATAAATCCAAAACGCGTGGAGGTGAGCAAAAGGCCCCATCTGCTCTGTCCTAGAGCATGCTTAACTAGGGTTGTCATGGTCTCACTATTAAATTGGAATCTTTCCCCTAATCTTTGAGTTAGACATGACCAGATTTGCAAGCAGATTTACAATTTTCACTAATTTTCCTACTGTGACTTCAAAACACTTAACAAAAATACATTCTGGGCTTTTTCAAAGGGAGATTTATTTTTCTGCAGCTGTTTCCCATAGATCAAGCTTTTGCTTGAAGGTTAGGCTTTTAAAACAGCATGAAGATGAACTTGGAATCTTTTAGTGCTCCCTACCCCCAGCAAATTATAGTTCAAGAAGCATCAAAAAATTATTTTCTTAACCAACCAAAGTAGGGTGCACACATTGCAGAAGTTGGCTTGTGGTTAAAGATAAGTATTTAATGGAAACACTTCCACATGTATATAGTGGCTCATTAAACTATTTCTAGATATTTAATGTGCTTCTATTTCCACAAATTAACTTGAACCCTCTTTGCTCTCTAGCATCTTGAATGTGTTGGAGTTTTTTAACCCTTTTTATTTTCCCTTCCTGAGTCCACATTTAATCCAAATGCTGCATTCCTTGATTACTAAGACTTCAAACCCCAGGAACATATTTGTTGTTACCAAACTTTGATCATGAAGTTGGGCAAGTCCCAGATTATTTTTATTTTTATTTTTTTTTTAGCTCAGCCTTTTAGTTCTTTGTGTGTTTTATTTGTGCACACTTTACTTGTTTAAAAACTAAAACCATTTTTTTTCTAATTAGGACAGATCATCCTTCTATTGATCCTTGATTTCTTGAGGAACAAAACACACTTTCCTGGTGCTTTTTCTTAACATACCTATGGTAAAATTAGTTTGTTTCAACAGGAGAAAACCTAACTATTGTGTGCAGTTGGATACAAGTAGAACTGGAGATGGTGGGAAAGCATTTTGGTGCTTTTGCAGATTGCACTGTAATATGATTTTAAAGAAAATTCTTTGTTTATTGTAGTTAAGATAACAAACAGTGCTAGTCCATTTCAATTTTGTTTGTAGGTATTTGTGGTGTTTGGAATATCAAAGGCTTTGCAGTGCTTTAAACCCCACTGGATCTTTCATTTGATTCATGAAACAGATTACAAAAAGGCAACTGTCTAAAAGGTTCGGTAAGAACACTTGAAATATGATATTAACCATTGTTTCTCATTCTGAGAGCATTTTCTGTTGTGGTTTGTGTTTCCTGGGAAGTACTTCACACAGCAGTAGTAAGTTTGCGATTTTTAGTCCCTACTCCTTTCAGTAAGGATTGGCTTTCTTTGTACCTTGTATTTGTTAGGTCTTAGTCTGCAGTGACATGGATATATAGTCATTGTTTCTCTCCAAATGCTTTGGCTCCTCACCGTTGCTCTGATAATTAGTTAAAAGTAGAAGAATTAGTTAAGTATACCTGTGTTAGTTAAATTATATACATACACCTATCCATGAATCTGTTCTTTTGACAAAGGCTATGGAAGCACATGTCTTTCAGTGTCTCTGCTGGTGGTGCCCAGGTGATTCAGGTGTCAAGAAGGGAGAGTACAGTAAGGGGTGGACAGAGAAGGGACGGCATCTGAAAAGAATAGGATCAGAAGGAAAAGAGGAGCTGGCCATAGTTTCAAGCACTGGAGAGGATTCGGTGCTAGGAGCTGAGTATTTGAGCAAAGAAGAGGATGGCAGAAGTTTTGTACAGCTGAGGGACAGCATCCAAATTCCAAAAGGTATCTGCTGTCTGTAAATAGAAAATTCACTGAGATAAGGGGGTCTGCATAGAGAATAATCGTCTGCATCTGGCAGTGGATGGGTGGTCGTGTTAAAAAAGTAGCATTAGTTTTAGGAGCTCTTAAGCTTTCTTCCTTTGCAGAATTTCAGTGCAAGCTTTCACAGGTCCCTTAACCTCTCCTTACCCATAGGTTTTTCTGTGTCAGTTACCAACTTTACAGAGGCCTTGCATGGATAAATGTATTAAATTACCAGTATCTTAGATGGTTTTGTACTTGTTTGGGTTTTGTTGTTTGTTTTCTTTCATTTTTAATTTTTCTTGCAGATGTGAGGAATAATCTGTATTAAATAAAAAACTCCATCTCCATTTTGTAACTGTGTTTTACATATGGTGTGTTATCCGAAGTTTCTGTAGCTGGAAATCCAGTGTTAAATAATTGCACATTTGCAACTACTCAGGTCTTCTGCTCAACATTCTTATGACTGCTTAGTGCTTAATCTGTAAAGTCAGAATCTGACCTCCAAAGTATTTAAACACATTTTAAGTTGATAACTGTGTTTTCCAAGTTGTCTTCGGCCACCTGTACATAGTCATACATGTGATTCATTTCTTTTAATAAATTTTGCCTCAGCTATTGTAGCCCCATAATGGGATCTCATTGCAAAGTGGTAGATAATTCACTAGGAAGTGGCAGGCAGAAATAGTAGAAATAAAAGAATTAAAAAAAAATTTAAAAGAAATGCAGGTTTCACCATATACATGTACGTAGGAAATAGTCTCCCTTGTTTCTTAGGTTCTCCATCTGACACAGAAAAATTAAGTTCTTTTTTCCAACATTCAAACACCAAGTGTCTCTTACCAACCAAGTTGTGTTCCTTTGAATGCCAAACAAGCCCTTTACAATATTGCTTATAGTCTGGGGAGACTGATTTAGGCATAATTCTGCCTGAAGTACAGGAAATCATCCACACTTGTGCAGAGATTGGTGGCACAATGGTATCCTCTTAATACAGATAAATGTTAATAGCTTTAATATGTGTGATTTGGCTTTGATTGAGAAAATTCTCTTTGGTCAGGATTGCACTTTAGGATGTATTAGATTTAAGTAGCTTTTCTGATTTAATTTTAGAGTTAATAGAGTTAATATTTAAAATTTCGATAATTTGTAAGAAAAATAGCCTGTGCAAGTGACAGCATTTTCCATGGCTGCGAGAAAACTCTGGGACCAAGCAGAAAATTATAGTTCAATTCTCAAAACTTTTCTTACCTAGCAGTTAGTTAATTGGTGTGAGCATCTCGTAAACATGGAAGGCAAGAATTTGATGCTAACAGTGATTTAAAATAAAAAGTCACTTCTCATATTCATTATACGGTTCACTTAAGTTTTGTGGGGTTTTGTTTTTGTAATAGATATTGGTGTACGATGGCCCTGCCATAGTTGTCCTGAATTTATGGCAAGATAAGGGCCCACAGTTTCATGGCAGAAAAGGCACAACTTTGGCTGTTATTTCACCACAAATCTAGGAGAACTGTTAGGCAGATAACTTTCCTGCATGCAGTATTCCAAAGCAGGACTGATACATAAGCTCCTACTTTTACATGCATGTATTTTATGCATAATACTGAAGAGGCTGTGTTTTCAGGCCTCACAGATCTGTGTTTAGTTCTGTAAAACTGATGTTAACTCTGTATGTATCGTATTTTATGTAAAACCACAAGAGTGCCATGGTAGTTTTGACATGGGTGCCCAAGGAAGGTAATAGTTTTGGGTTGGCTCTGACACCAAAATAGTAATCTGCATGTAGCATTCTGTATCTGAATAAAAGCTTTATACTACCAAATGTACAGTGGCCAATTTAACGAAGAGTGCTTTTTCTTCCCAATTAATGTATTTTTCGGAAGAAGAAGAAAAAGAAAAGCAAAACTTTACTGTAATCTTTTAAGACCTAAAACGTATTTTTCAGATAGCCTTCGAGATATGCAATCCATGAAGCTTTAACTATTTTTGTACAATTACAGTTTTAGATGAATTATAAACTTTTAAATTAAAATTGCAGGCTTCTCTCTAAGATTCATAAATTAGAGACAGTTGGAAGCAATTTCAAGGGGTAGCTCTACGATGAAAGATTTGCCAAGGGTTTGAATAATGGTGCAAATCAAAATGTAATACTTTTAATGCTGTGTTTGCTACATAAAACACACCACAGTGAATGGGCACTCAATGGGCTGGTAGAAGTATTCAGTTTTAATTTTTGTTGCAGTTCTTCTTGAAAGTGATCATGATACTTAAATATTGCAATGCCCAGAGGTAATATTGTTCTGTGGCCCTTGTAAGACTTGTCTCTATGCAATTTAAACCTCATGTTTATGTAGAAAGTAGCTTTTACCTATGTTCTTTTTGTTTTGGAGCACGTTTTTCAAGCTTTTCAACTGCACACCTGCAAACATGATGGAAGTAGAAAATAAACCTCTCATCTTAACTTTCTCAATGTGAATTCAGACCTGTTCCATAACACTTGTCTTCCTGTTCCCTGAAAGAATAGATGTTGAAAATACAGATTCTAAGTTAACTAGCATCTTGTAGATCTCTGTTCTGGTTCTCTTCTAAGTTTTTCTGTGATGTTGTTTGCTGGGTGTCACTTAAGATCACCTAGTTTTGTATGGGGATTTTCAGTGTCTTTCTACTAGCTTACAAAACTATAACCCAGGAGTGCTCTTACAGAAAGTTTTGATAGATTTTCCCGAGTGTCTTGTTAAGGTTGAGAGGGAAGCATAATTTTGACATGAAAGCTGTTTGAATTGAAAGAACTTAATGTCTGGGTTTCAGTGTAACAGTGAGTGTGGTTACTAGGTTTAGTCTGAACTCTTCCAGAAGAATATATTCCCTCTAAAAAATGCTTATTTGTCAGAATACACACGTTCTTTGATCATGGTAATTTCAACAGAACTCTGATGGCAGCCAAGTATGTTCCGCCTATAGGGTTTAAAGAGCCACTTTGTGAGCTCAAGTCTATAACAGCCCTCTGGCAGGTTACAGAAAGTCACAAATGCAGTGCCTGGAGATAGGTCTTTGGACAGATTCTGCTTTGTGAATTCCCAGTGTCTTGGCTCTGACTCTGACCTAAATGGAGAACTTCAGATAAGTTTTGAGTAAAAAGATGAAATAATATATCTTTTTTTTTCTTAGATTTTTTCCTCAAGAAATGTCAATATTGTTTAATGATTTTTTTTGAGGAAAGAGATTGTGATTTCTGAGTAGTCTGTTGTTTAAAGTGATCCCCAACTTTGAAATAATTGTTTAGTTGAGCTTTCCCCATAAGAGGCGGGAAAGTGCTGTTTCTGATCTATATATACTGGGAGAAAATGAATATAAGTAGAGATCTTTGTGTCAAACACTGAGAAGTCATCTTGCTTGGCTAACAGTTACAGTTCTGTTAAGGACTCTAGTTCTGACTGAATTATGTTTTTGTTTTTTTTTTTTTTTCTTTAAATGCTTACTGTAGTGCATTTAATTCTTACTAAAGCCAGAATAAATTTTATTAAATACAGTTTCCCCTGCACTTACAGTTTTCTACTCTGTCCCTAGATGACCTCAATATGACACATCAGCACTGTGTTCTGGCTGGTTTTTCACCTCGATTCAGCTCAACTCACAGAGTGGCAGAGGTAAGTATCAGTCATTTGTAAAGCTAATGCTCTGGTAAAAATATGTAGCATCATGTTGTCTTACCCAGAACTGTGGTTCACAGTTGTGCTTATGTCTCAAACTATTTTCTTGAACAACTGCTATTTGTTTATTTTTGAATTGAGGTATACTTGTTTCTGTACTGGTAGTTTGACCAAATTCACCTAAGATATGGTTTAACAGTAGTGGCACATCACACCTTGTGGATTACTGATGGAAGCTGTAGCAACAACTGTATTTTCACTTGAAATGTTTTAAAACTTTTTTTCTGTGATCATATCCTGATCCTAGTTGAGAAGCAATATTCGTGATGAGATAGAAATACTCAAAACATGTCATCAGTGTCCACTGGCAAAAGTGTCCTTTAGGAGGTCAAAACAACTAAGAGTATTCATGAGTATGCTTTAAATGGGATCTTTCTGTGCATCTGATGATTAAAGAAGTTGAAAAGTGATAGAGTCACTCGTGTCAGAGTCATTCTGAGAAAACAAGGCTTCAGCATGGTATTCACAAGTGTGAAGACACCTTTTTGGTTTAGTTTTTTATTAAACTAGACCCCTCTTCCCTGTTCTTTTCCATGGTGTTATCAGTGGTTTTGTTAATGTAATGTTCTAATGGGAAAGAATGCAGACAACTAAAACGACAGTATTGTAAAAGGATACTTAAAAGAGTAACAATTGCCACTTTCTTCTTTCAGCAAGGCAAAATGTACTGCTGTTGAAATGAGAGATATATGTATCCATAAACTTCTTTTTTTCCCTCCAATTATTTTTCCTAATTTGTGCAAGAATGGAAATGAAGCAATAGCACCAGACATAGAAATAAACATGCATCCAAGTTGTAACATAAAAAAGGCCGATTTTGCCCAGACAAATACAGATTCTGCTTGCTTGAACTGGACATTGACATAAAGTACACTGTACTTTTTAAAACAAATCATTCTGTGCTCTGACGTATTGCTCCTCTGTGTTACTTTTTCAGTAAAGTTCACACTTACTTTTACAGCATGAGAAGCTTCTGTATTAAGTGATTATGCTTTGTCTTTCTAAACTACTGTGACTTCAAGTTGCATAGTATGGAAATATTTTTTACAAAGCATATGAGATCAGAGGGTCCTTATTCAAAACTATTCCTGGAAGTTGAACTGAAAGCACAGGTTAAATTAGTTTTACAATTGAAAGTAATTGAAAGATGTCTTCTTCCTTTTGCTTCAAAAGGATTTTTGCAAATTTCCTTTTAATTTTGAAGGAAATTTAACGACAACAGAAGGTGCTGAAGTGCAAAATTGTTTTGTTCATATTCTCTATACCTTTTAAGCAAACAGCTCTCAGGCTGCATATTGAGGTCCATTTTAGTGTTACTAGAAGCCCATACAACTGGGCAAATACAACTTATTCTGAAATACTGTCAAAAACAGTGGGAAGTATGAGTGAGATTTTGTATACTATACTCGTAAAGTAAGTATAGGAAGTAAGAAAAAGAATTATTTTCTTTCACCTTTCAGTCTATGCTGTAATGACTGGCTAAATGTTTGATAGATTAGGCTTTTGCATAATTTACATTAATAACTGTGTAGATGCTCCAGGAGGCATTATGCTTATGTTTAAAAGATCATGAATTAAATATGTCACTTATTTCAGAAGCAAATAGTTCAGTATGTTTGAGAAGCAAATAGTTTAGTAATCTGAAGTAGCTATATGTGTATATTTTAATGTATCTTTATAGTGTTCAAGGGGAACATTGGAATACATATTTGGACAATGTGAACTGGCGCTTCAGAATTTGCAGACTGACCTGGATTCAATGGCTTTATCTTTGAAATCACTGGAAGCTGCTATTATTAAGCAAGCAGAAGAAATACATAATGAGGTGAGATGATCTGCACTGAAAATACTTCAGCCAGGTTCTGAGAGGTGCATTGTGCTCCTGGAGTTAATTGCAGTTAAGTGTGTTCAGCTGCTCACAGGGCATTGCTCTGTACCGGTTTGAAATGTGGGGGTGGTGGCTTGGCTTAGGTACAGTAATTGGGGTTAACTTGGATTGATTCTTTCATCCCCATGAAGTTTTCCTTTTTCCGTTATAAAATCCCTCTGCTGGTAGAGTACAAGAGTGGTTTCAGTAGTACTACACCAAATCTGGTGGTGCAGTGAATGAACCAAACTACTCTAATGCTTCTCTAACAGAAAAGGAAAGCTGAAAAAACTCAGAGGGGAAAAAGCAGGTAAAATTTTTCAGTTATTCCTCAGGTGTTGAACCAGATTTTTACAGAATGCCAGGTGTGACACAGTTGTGAATATGTGCTTTAAAGTTTATTCTGAAGAAAATACAGTGGAAACAACTGTGGGGAACATATCTAAATGGGTTGTTCTGTCCTACAACATAGGCAAGTGTAACATGAATTTTCACAGGATTCCACTGAAGTTGGCAGTGCTTTCTGGCTAGAAGTACATATCAGGAGTCTTAACAAGCACACTGATTTGACAAATCAACTAAAAATACCGGACAATATTTTGGGAAACTCTGTAAATGGGTTATTTTTCCTGTGGTATAAATGTAGGCAGTATAGCAAGAAACGTATTTTGGCTTATTCTCTTGTAGTGGGTAGAGTCAGGAGTTTGACACAGTGGACTCTGTCTTCTTACAAGGGTAGTGCTTCTGAAGATGGTAGATTTAGTACTTCCTCATTTTTTTCTTTTAAAGCTGCAGAAAATGTAGTCAAGGTGATGTGTTAGGAGTTTAACATGTCAGACTATTTAGCTGATCTGGAAGACTGTTCTTTACAGTTAGTAAAGCACTCATCTCTCTTTGAAAACAGCTATAGCAACCAGTTAACACAAACTTCTGAACCACTTTTCGCTTACATACCAGTGGTTTTTACATCACGCATGTATTCATTTTGAAGGAGCTGTGCTCTCTTTCTACAAAGTATGATCACTTTGAAAGCTGTGTAGTACCTAGGTAATTTTCACTCAAATTAGAAGTTGTGTAAACTGTGTTTAAATTGCTATCTGCTGGGAAATATACCATTGTATATTGCTAGTAAAACTTCAGAGAGCACATTTTTATCTGTATTGTGTTTACAGTTGGTAAAATGGAGCATAGTGATGGCAAAAGATCTGCACCCTTGACTTTTAGCAAAACAGCTCCTAGAGCAATTTGAAGAAGTTTGATGCATGCAGGGTTTTAGAAAACATTAATCAGGCTCAGTCCATAAAACTACACGCGTATGTGGTTTGCACAGCTAGGGCCACATGCACAGCTGGTGTAAATTTGCACCGGTCCTTTAACATCAAAGACATGTGCCTTTTACATCAGGTGAGAGACTAGCCCCTGGTGTTTGCAGTCACCTGAGTAATTTTGCTATGTGACATACAGGGATGTTTCCTGTTACGCATATGGGATATACTGTAACAGAAATCATTGTTTAACTTGTACATATTGCACTCTTAGACTTAGTGGACACATTGGATCTATATTTCATTTGAAAAAAGAGTGCCCGCTCACCTCTTTTTAATTTTTTCTATCCCAGGGTCACCTCTTCAGTTGAAGGATAAATTCCGTATGTCAGAGTGCTGCTTACATTTCATGAATTTCCTGCACAAGTAGACAAAATCACTAGTGGCTTCTCACTGTGGTAAATGCACCTTTCTCTTTTGAACATCAGTGAAATAAAAACATACAGATCTGTGAGGCTAATGCAACCTTTTTTTTTTTCTTTGCATATAAAAGCTTCCTACTTTCTTTTACTCACTGTATGATAAATTTTGTATTTTCAGGGTTCAAATTTTCTCAGGCAGGTAAAGTACAAGAGCGTGTTTTCTTTCTTTATAGAATCAAACTGTTCAGTAATGAAAGTCTATTTGATCAGTATGGGCAGGACTTGGTCATTTGTTTGTGGTTTTTGTTGTGTTTTGTGGTTTTTTTTTCCCTTAGTTTGTTAGTATTTTTAAATGCAAAAGAGAAAATTGTACAAAAAACCCAAACACAGAAAAAATTAAACTGCCACACAATTTAGCCTATGTGTTTATGTCTGATACATGGATTTCTGTGCTAGTTCTAAACCTCCTTGTGGACTTTTCTCTATTCCTTTGGGCCACAGATCATGAGCTTGAAGTTAGGTAGTATTCCCATCTCTAGAAGGGGTGATGCAGTTGTATTTTATTTTCCAGATATTATCATAACGAAGCTCATCCTAGGGTTTAACTCAGATAACTAGATGCAGCTATTGTTCTAGATCCTTTATCTTCCTGAAATGCTGTGGGTTTGGGTTTCCTGCTGCTCTTGCTGACACTTCTGAATAAGTCATTGGAGATCATTAACTGGATACAAAACCATCACAGTACTTTCAGTCTATGTGTGACTAAGCCAAAATATAGTAGTTCAGCTCAGATTCACAGTCTGTGCTGAAATTAAGTGTCCTGTCAAATAAGGACTTAGATGAATTATCTGTGTCTGCTAGAAGGAAAAAGCTTAAGAGCAAGTCTGAAAGAATGAGGTATGATTCCGTGCCTTCATCTTTGTGTTTCTGGGCAGGAAAATTGACTTGCACTGCTGATAAACTGAGTTTGAAACAAAGATCTGAAGCATAGGTGGAGACTTAGCTTTTTCCATTTTTGTGGTGGGCAGAGAAACCTCTAAAAGAGGTATGGGTGAGTATGTGGGAGATGTTTTTACTGATCTTAGATTTCCCAGAGTTCATTTATCCTGTCTTGGATGCTTGACAGAGGTATTCCTGTTGAAAAAGTTGCTAACCTGGGGAGGTTTTCAGCATCTCTAGTGGGCAGCCAGGTAGAAGTTTATTGAGACTTAGGTTTGTTGTCATGGCCTCCCTCACTAAAACATCCTTCAAAGTAATATTTGAGTAATCGCAAGGTGTATGTGTTGTTTGTTAGAAGTGTGAGTCACTTCACTACCAGTATGTACTTTGTAGTTGTGAGGATAACCCTAATTAAGGGTGTTCATGTGCTGCTTGCCTGAGTAGTTTGTGGGCTTGAAGGCTGAACATGTACTTCAAGGGCAGGGTATCCAGTGGACAGTGTAGCTGGGTGAACAGAAGTAGTTACCTGGGCGGCTGTGAAGTATTATAGCCTAGCAATTCATTAATAGCATTAGAGACTGAAGTTACCTCTTTAAGCAATGAGATTGACACTTTACTTTCCAGAATACATACGGTGGCTGGGTATGTCCCAAACAGAGCTACAGAGGACCTGGGGAAACACACTGGCAAGTAAATGCTTTTTAAAGTAATAAAACACTGCTGGACAGATGATGTAAATGCTTATACATGTAAAAAGAAATCTGCAGAAAAGATCATTGCCAGCCTGTTCTTCATATTTCAAAGAAAATTTGTTTTCCTTGCTCAGAGTAATGCAAAAGCTGGTGACAGCTTATAATGTGTGAAGTAGTTTCAAGGCTTCTTTATTTGCCAATACCAAACTAATAATTGGATGTTCACAATGAGGTAAAAAACTAGAGGAAGGGATTTTTTTAGCATCTGGGGATTGTGTTGATAATGTAGCAGGTTTCAAAGTAAATAGTCAAGTTTGAAAAGGTAGGGGTTTGTCCTCATCAGGGTTTTTTCACAGCTGTGATTATCAGCCCTGATTTACCGTGATTGAACTTTAAGACTGAATCGGTTGCTCTGTTGTTTGAGAATAACTGGCACTTCTCAAAGGGATGCACAGGGATGTAGAGAAGCCTGGGCTAGCCAAGTTTAAGGTGTATGTTGTTAGGCATTGGGGTGATTGCAAAGGAAGGTTAGTATGTTTTAGCACTTCATCGTGAGCTGACAGTGTGGTTGGTGGCTGGCTAGTACAGAAAAGAGAAAATATAGATCACCTACATGTGTGGCATTTAATAACCAATACTTTTAAATAATTGACTGAGGAGCACTGGCTCACAAAATGTCAAATGCTACTGTTGGCCTTTTACCACCCAGTATTGACTATAACCTAAAACTGGCCTTTAATCATTGTTTAAAGGACAACTTTAAAATATGTTGAGATTAGATATATGAGTTCTGATTCTGAGCTTACTTGCACAGATAGAAGTCATAAGTGAAAATGAATTAGATGAACATTATCCTTCAAGCACTCAGCATATATGTTTTTATATGTTTATACATTTAAAGTTCTATATTAAGCTCTGTCCTCTTCAGTCATGTAAAATCTTTCCAATGATAAGTAAAGTTTGCTCTGATGCATGGCAGTCTCCAAATAAAAACTTTTTTGACAAAATCTTTGGCAAGAGCTGTTAAATTCTTTTGTTTCTGTAACTTCCATTCCACTAAGGCTAGAACTGAGCTTTTTGGCTCTCTCCAGTATTTACTGTTGTGGAATTTTTTACTGGTACAGCTAGCAGGAGGGTTCATTCAAAGATGCAAGCCACCAGGAGTGCCTTCCTGCTATGGGAAAAGGTATTACTGAACAGAGTTCAATTAAAGCAAGAAGACATACAGATTTTAAGAGAACTTGGAAAGTTTATAGCATATGTTTTTGTCAAAACGTGTACTTAATAATAGAGGTGTTGTAAGAAGAGTTTGTGTTAATTATAAATACCACACAAACTTAGCATAACTGAAATTTCTTGAGATTTTTAGCAAATCTAAGAGTTTATGCTTGCATATATCTAAAAAACAATAGAGTGAAGAGAAATCATGTCACCATTGCCTAATCAAGATGATTCTTTTTTTCCCCCCAGAATCAACAGTTACCTGTTCAGAGGTGGTAGTTCAGAGCAGTCACTTGCCAAGCAGCTTGATTGCTAAGTTGGTGGGTGAAACACCGGTTTTCTCCCCTATCCCCATTTTATTAACTCAGTTTAGAGCTCAGTGGGAGCATAGTGAGAAAAACGTGGACCTGAGTTTGAGAGCCCTCCTAAATAGTAGTCCGCATTGTTAAATGGCCGCATGTTGCAGGTTGGTACATGGACCAGCTAATCCTGCAGAAAACTAACTAGCCTGTTGCTAAATTTTACCTCTTACACTTAAAGAGCAGCTGTTCTGTGTCAGGTTGTGTATTCTGTGTAGGATCAAGATACATTTAAAGTTTGGACAAGATGCCAGGCTTGAATTAGACTGAAATTACATTGATTAATGTAACAGATCAACATGACTAGTCAAAAATCAGACTGACTGAAATATTCGTGTCACAATGTGCTGTATTATAACACTGATTTTAAATTTTAATTTCTTGGTTACTGGCCTCATGTGATTCATTTCATGGAACCTGTTTGCCAGACATCATGAGGTAGAGGCCAGCAAAACCAAAAAGAAGGAGGAGGGAGTAAAAAAGTATCAAGTGGTTAAACCTCTGAATGACTGTTGGTATGCGCAGCCTTCCCGAATCTGTGTGATTTTCTTTAACAAACCATCACGTAATCACAGTATCACAGTATCACAGTATGTTAGAGATTGGAAGGGACCTCAAAAGATCATCTAGTCCAATCCCCCTGCCGGAGCAGGAACACCTAGATAAGGTTACACAGGAACGTGTCCAGGCGGGTCTTGAATGTCTCCAAAGAAGGAGATTCCACAACCCCCCTGGGCAGCCTGTTCCAGTGTTCCGTCACCCTCACTGAGAAGAAGTTTCTTCTCAGGTTTAAGTGGAACCTCTTGTGCTCCAATTTGTACCCATTACCCCTTGTCCTTTCATTGTTTGCCACTGAGAAGAGCCTGGCTCCATCCTCGTGACACTCCCCCTTTATATATTTATATACACTAATAAGGTCACCCCTTAATCTCCTCTTCTCCAAACTATAGAGACCCAGCTCCCTCAGTCTTTCCTCATAAGGGAGATGCTCCACTCCCTTAATCATCTTAGTTGCCCTGCGCTGGACTCTCTCCAGCAGGTCCCTGTCCTTAAACTGAGGGGCCCAGAACTGGACACAATATTCCAGATGAGGTCTCACCAGGGCAGAGTAGAGGGGAAGGAGGACCTCTCTCGACCTACTAACCACCCCCCTTCTAATACACCCCAGGATGCCATTGGCCTTCTTGGCCACAAGGGCACAGTGTCGGCTCATGGTCACCCTGTCGTCCACCAGGACCCCCAGGTCCCTCTCCCCTACACTGCTCTCTAACAGGTCGTTCCCCAGCCTATACTGGAACCTGGGGTTGTTCCTGCCCAGATGCAGGACTCTACACTTTCCCTTGTTATATTTCATCAAGTTATTCCCCGCCCAGCTCTCCAGCCTGTCCAGGTCCCTCTGGATGGCAGCACAGCCTTCTGGCGTGTCGGCCACCCCTCCCAGCTTAGTGTCATCAGCAAACTTGCTGATAGTACACTCAATTCCCTCATCTAAATCGTTGATGAATATATTAAATAATACTGGTCCCAGTACCGACCCTTGAGGCACTCCACTAGATACAGGCCTCCAACTAGACTCCGCCCCATAGACTACAACTCTCTGGCTTCTCTCCTTCAGCCAGTTCACAGTCCACCTCACTACCCGATCATCCAGACCACACTTCCTCAATTTAGCCGCAAGGATGCTGTGGGAGACCGTGTCAAACGCTTTGCTGAAGTCGAGGTAGACCACATCCACCGCTCTGCCATCATCCATCCACCGTGTTATTTCCTCATAAAAGGCTACGAGATTGGTCAAGCATGACTTCCCCTTGGTGAAGCCATGTTGACTGCCCCTCATAACCCTCTTATCCTTGATATGCTTTAAGATGGCACCAAGGATAAGGTGTTCCATCACTTTCCCAGGAATGGAGGTGAGGCTAACCGGTCTATAGTTACCCGGGTCCTCCTTCTTGCCCTTTTTGAAGACAGGAGTGACATTTGCTTTCCTCCAGTCCTCAGGCACCTCTCCCTTTTCCCAAGACTTGGTAAAGATGATGGAGAGCGGTCTATCAATGACCTCAGCCAGTTCCCTCAGCACCCGCGGGTGCATCCCATCTGGACCCATGGATTTATGGATATCCAGATTGCTCAACTGGTCTTTAACCCATTCCTCATCGACTAAGGCAGACCGCTCCGTTGACCTATCTTCATCCGGGGTCTCAGCGGTACAGGGCTCTTCAGGACCGCCTCCAGCAGAGTAGACAGAGACAAAGAAGTCATTCAGTAGCTCTGCCATCTCTGTATCTTCTGTCACCAGGGCACCCGTCCCATTCATCAGCGGGCCTACATTGCCTCTGGTGTTAGTTTTACCTGCCATGTATTTGAAAAAGCTCTTTCTGCTGTCCTTGACCCCTCTTGCCAGCTTTAATTCCAAGGAGGCCTTAGCCATCCTAGCAGCTTTCCTACATCCTCTAGCAGCAGCCTTATATTCTTCCCAAGTGGCCAGCCCTTCTTTCCATGACCTGTAAACTCTCCTCTTCCACTTGAGCATACCCAGCAATTCCCTATTTAGCCACGCAGGTCTCCTGACCCTCTTCCTTGACTTCCTACGTGTCGGGATGCTCCGATCTTGAGCTCGGAAAAAGCAGTCCTTGAACGTCAACCAACTATCTTGGGCCCCTTTCCCTTCAAGCAGCCTAGCCCACTGGATTTCCCCTAGCAAACGCTTGAAGAGGCCAAAGTTTGCCCTGCTAAAGTCCAGGGTTGCGATTCTACTTGCTATTCTAATCATTTATACTTTGTTAATACTATAGAGGAAGCAAACTTTGCCTCAGCTTTTTTTAGGAAGTTGTCATCAAACTTCTGTGTTCAAAAGTCACTAGGCTAGCCGTCAGGTTTTTGAAAAATACTTTAAGATCTATGGCTGCCAACTGATAATTTCATTATATTTTTACTAATAAAATTGCTTCAATATTTTTTATACACTGCAAATTTAAGTATCTTTACTGTAACCTTTAACATACATTGACCAAACATTTAGTTAGTGTTACCTGTAACACTTTCAGATTTCTGTAGGCTTTCTGTTCCCCCATGCAGGAAAGAAAGCATCAGGTGACAGCTTTGGGCAGTTTTCTTTATTTTTTCTCTGTGGCAGGTTGTGTTTGTTGGCATCGTTGGAGCTGAGCAGGGGTAAACAAAAACTTATTTGTGGTATAAATAATGATTAAAGCAGCTTTGAACTCTATGTGAAATGTAACTACCACAACAAAGATAAATACAGAATTCTAAAGACCGGAACTATAGATTGCTATTAAAGGAAAAAAGGCTCAGTGGAAATGAGGATAAATGTCATTATTTTCTTAAAGAATATTTGATGAGTTACACATTTGTACTATGTTTTAGTAAGCTAATATTTCTCTTAAAGTTGATGGCCATCTGTGTACAATTTTTCAAAAACATGAACTAATGAAATATTACATCATTTGCTGCATTATTCTAAATAAAACTATTAGCTTGCTCCTGATGGAATTTTTATTGCTTCAGTAGGGGATTTGTTTTCTTTGTAAAGCATGGTTTACACAAAGCTTCATCCTAGAGAAACCTGTTACTTTGAATGCCCCTGAAAGCTGGGATCTGCTTTTCCACTCCTGGTAGGTACGCATTGTGCTGTGCTGGAGGGTTTAGCTGAATGGGAGATTGGGCATGGGAGTCATGAGCCATTTCGGCCACCCCATTTTCCCACAGGTCTGCCTCCTCAGGCCGCTTTCATGTCTTGGGTGGACACCCAGTCAACCCAAAGGTTATTGATAGCTAATCTGGTAACCAGATAGTTCAGTAAACTATGATTCATTATAATGCCGTGCTCTCATTCTACACCAATTGGCTAGACTGTGTTCCAGCAATTTTAATATTGCAAGCTTTTTCAGTCTTTTGTATGACTGAAATGTTTTGAAACCCACAATCAAAGTAAGCCAGGGTTGTTACGGGTTTGCCTGAATTGTGTTTAAACCTGAGCATCTAATCTTTATTGTACATGTGCCACATACAAGGAAAAGAGTGAAGTTTTGGACCACTCTGATTTGAAGGGGGTAGCTCAGGTCACAGATTCATGTGGAATAGAAACAAAGGGGTGTGTGAAACGGTGCATTTAGAAATGAGTACTTTGTTAACAATCTCCTTTTCTTTTGGGTTATTCGCAAACAGTTGGATTTATGCACTAACCCATAGATGTTTATTCTACCATGTGTTTTTATCTTGCAGGTTGAATTTGAGTGGCTTAGGCCGTTTTGGTTTCAAGGCAAGCGGTATTTGAAGTGCACTGATTGGTGGCTTAAGCCTATTGCTAAGTTAGAAGAATTTTGGAGAAAAATGGAGATTATGGTAAGTACTGGTTTTATCTTCTAAAGCCTCTGGAGCTTAGTTCTGAGAGCACTCACAATTATGTTTTTAATTGTACTACAGTAACATGTTTTAAACTTTATTCAGAACATATGAAAAGTAGAATCAATGTCAGCCTTCCACTTTCTCCTCTCACTTTTCTCCTGCAGTAGTCAGAAGAAATGTGAGCAAATCAAGATCAGAAACTCCCAAGATTTATTTCCTGACTTTATTTCTGAAGTTTGACAGCCTCATACCATGACAGTCACATACTAACATCACATGAATTGGTACATGAAACAGTGCATTGTCAACTTTGTCACACAACAAGCAAGATTAGCAACTCTGCCAATGACAACAGTGGTGAATGCATCTGAGGAAAGCTGAGACTCAAACTGATAGTCTGGAGGTACAACTATCTGTCTGTAGCCCACCTGCACACTTACACCACAGCTAGAACCAACAAGGAGAGATCATAATTTCTCAAATAATTGTGGTGATTCTGGTTTCTGTGTACTGAAGGTACATCCCTCTTTCCTTGAAAACAGACTCAGTGACCAGTGCTGTTGGCTTCCTTATTGTTGCTGTCCCAAGTAGAAACTCAACTGGGAGACTTTGCTGGTGAAGTGTTTGATACAATTGTCAGCATGCCTGCTTCTAGATTTGTGCATGGAGTTAATATTGAAAGGTGTGCCTTGCTCATATTTATAGGTCTGCATTAGAAGCTCCTTCCAAGTTATTCCTCCTCATCACAGCATAAGTCTCAATTTACAGTTAGTTGCCTTGAAAAGTTCATAATGTAACTGAGGATGCTGAATATGATTTGTAGTAGAGGTGGTTTTGAATCTCTGGAGATACGGTTCTGAGGGAAATGTGACATGCTAAGCTGCTCCGGAGTACTGTAAGCTTCTCCAGCAACGCCTGGTTTTGGACATAAGTGTGGAAAAGTGCAACTGTAATTTGTGAAATCACTTGCCACAAGGACTCAGTGAACATGAAACTTTCCTTACAAAAGGGAGAAATTACTAATAACTTGTTTATGTGGTTGGTTTTGTTTTTTTTTTTTTTTTTCGCGTCATTTTTGTTCTTACGTGCTCATATTCTCGAATGACCTTTGTGAGTTAAAAAAAGTCTTTTGGTTTGTTTTTCTTTCAAATGACAAGTTACTCTTTTGTAACACAGGCTTAGATGAGGTAGAGACAAGAATGTTTGATTGTTACTTTATATCCATTGTGTGTTGAGAACATGGCAAAACAGCAAACTCAGGAATTCTCAAGGGTTAGGTTTTCTGCAATTGGTGTGACATTACCATGTGTCTCTAATTAGAAACATGGTGGCGTCAGTGTATCTCCTTTCAACAGGCCTCAGGATGATATTTATCAGCAAACTGAAGGTTTGGCCAAGACAGAAGCTGCTTCTAATTTTAAAATTGCTTTAATGTTATATGACTTATAACATATTAATCACAATTAATTTCAGCTATTGAAGGAGACAGAAGAGAATGTTAATTAAGAATGTCTGTTTAGTTGAGTCTCTAAGTAAATTTGATGCTTACTGTATTTGGGACTTAGAGGTAGGCTGAAGTTTTGGGGATTTAACCTGCGTTTAGTCCTTTAGTGTTTCATAAAATGACAGTAGGGGGCAATGTTGAGCCGCAGTTTTAATGCAACAACAGGCACTGACTTAATAAAAATACATAGAAATGTAGCATTAACATCAAGAATTATCCCTGTTGCTTCAAGTTAGCTGTAATCTCTAAGATTCCATAACACAGGAAATCAATTGTGGGTTAACAAATTCAACAGCAATTTAACATAAAAAGTGCAGTGTTTTGGTGCATGCCTAGCTTCCACAGCATTAAGTTAAATCAAAAAGGTATTTCTGAAGGTACCCAGTAGTCTACAGTCAATGGGTTTTTTTTCTCCAGATTTGTAATTTTAGCTGAAAGATTTTTTAGCAAGAAAAAAAAAAGTCAAAATGCTAAAAATAAAAATGTCTTAGAATTGCTGTTTTTTTTTCAGAAGCATATTTTTGCTTAAGAGGAATTATTTCTTAGATGAAAATACTTAAGCAATGTATTTGTCTTTCTTTCGTGTGAACTGAACAAGTCTTGACTTACATATATATTTTATATATATGTCTAGAGTGTTTCTAAAATTGTTTCTGATTATGCTAATTGTAATTACTCCAGTGTCATAGCAGAAAATGATACTGCAGGAAGTTTAACCCAGTGTCTTCAAACCTTTGGGCTTTTTTAAATATTTCTGTACATTATAGCAAGCACACAATTTTATCATAATGTTTATTCCTGGCATTTCTTTCCCTGAGGATAGTTTTACTTAGAGCTTGCTCTTGTGATGTAAATGTTAAACCTTTCATTTGAATGACATTCTGATAAAACATCACATTTCCCACAATATTACCTCATGAGTTTATGAACTATTAAATCCAAAGCAGTTTAACCAATCTTCTTGTCTTTTCTCCCCTGCCTTGAAAATATGAAGGCTATTCAAATGTTTGAGGTTGGTTTTTTTTTTTTTAAAAGTCATCCAAGATTAACACGTTATCATCTGCAACATCAGCATAAATGCTTGCTGAATTCAAAGGGAGAGTTACCATTTGAAAAAAGACTGTACAAGCTTGGCTTTCTGGGTAAAGAGAAGTCTGAAAAGCCGAAATCTCATGTGATGTGAGGAAGTCTTGCTGTAGCTGTTCTGAAATTCAGTGGAGAGACAATTTGTCTCTCAGGGTCTGATATCATGCAAACCTTGCAATCTGACATTTATTTTAGCTACGGAAATCTTTAACACCATGGCAAATCAGAGAGAACTGCAGAAGTTCTACAGTCTTTTTATGTTTTTTTTGTTTTAGGTTGATTCACATACAAGTAAGTAAAAGGTAAATCAATTAAATGCTTTTTTGCTTGCAAAATGAAAAGTAAGCACACATGATTATGCTTCAGTGTCAAACCTTTAAAGACTATTTTAACATACCTACTGTTCCTTTAAAAAAAGAACAACAGAATAAAACAAATGAAGACCCTAGTAGTGCTATATGGCGTGAATTGTATTTCCTGCTTTGACAGTCCATTTAGCAATGTAGCAACGTATTTATATGGTGGTTGGCCTTAATAACCTTTATTGACTTTAGTGGGTAAGAGCCAAGACTGGGATTATTAAAATGTATCAGTTTCATTGCAGTATAAAATCACAACATATATAATTATGTTAGGTAGGCTTGGCTCCATTTAATCCCACCTATTTATGCAGGAGTTTGGCAAGATGAAAAAAAACATATAACTAAAATGTAGAGAAAAATATGACTGATTTGGAATTATATTTAAAAGCCTAACCATTTGCCTACAATAAAGACCTTACTTAAAAGAATGAAACATAGATCTTAAAGAGCTAATTTTTCATGGTGCAGCTGAAACACAAGTCATTGTTACACAATTTGTTTTGCTTTTTGGCATCCCAAAATACAGCTAATAATAATGAAATGCAGCACACCCTTTAATTTATAACTACAGTGTAAAAGCAGAAGTTGCACATTCTGTAGTTAAAGAGAGCAAAGTGGCATTTTGTGCAAATGTATATCTTTCTGTACAACTTTCATCTTGATTTGGAAAACTTCTTTTAAACTATTTTTACTAGTCATGTTTTTCCTGTTATTCTCAACAGCATGCTTTTATCAATTTATACAACTAAACTGAAATCAAAGAGCAAGACTATTTTCTTGTAAAAATTGTTTTCTTTTGTTTTTGAAGTCTATTTCATTATTTGCTGCTGTTGCTACATGTGAAGTATGTCATAGCTTCGGCTGTAAACCACTATTGTCAGGGGCTTACCAACCTGACAGGATTGAGTCTACGCTGAAACTTGAGCTACAAAATCTCAGCCCAGGGCCATAACTATTTTTTATTATTATTATTTTTTTTTATTTTTCCCATCAAATTAAAACAAGGTTTAAATATGTATTTAAATCAGAGCGTTTAAATTCTAGAATAACCATGAAAAGCTATAAGACAAAGTATGCTTTTAAGGGGAATCCTAGCTTTTGTAGATTTTGGCACTTTAAACAGGAAACCAATTACATTTAAAAAAAAACAGATAATGCGATCACAAACAGGGTGGTTTGTTGTTGCCTTTTTCAGAAAATGTAGAGCAGCTAAACTGACATTTTAATTGATTTGACCTTGTCAGGCAAAATTCAAGAAATTCCAAGGTACTATTTTAATTTCTCTTTTAGTTTTCCTGTTGTGCTTAGATATTGCAGTGTCACACTCCTTTCTCGGAGGGCCATGTGGTGACGAACGATCGTATTTGCCTAATGAGCTGTGAAATTTAGGCACAACATGGCAGCTCAAAGACCCAAATTTTAGCCATATTTCTTGTCTTTTGAGGTTCTTCTTATCTATTATTCTTATCTATTACTTATTGTTATTTAGGCCAGACCCTTTCAATAAATGTGTTTTGGGCAGGTTATATTTTATGTACACTGGGAGTCAGATGTTTCTGGAAATGTACCTTTTATCTTAAACAACAACAGCAATAAAATCTCATCCGTAAGACTTTTTTTTTTTTTTTTTAGTACCAATTTGCTTGACCCCAATATTTTTAGCTGTCAGAAATGGGAGAAAGGATTCAGCGTCATGTGCAGTAGAACTGCTACCAATCTTTGTTGTTTTGGTTTTTTTTTTTTAAGGTAAAGTTATATTGCACATCAGACAAAAATATTTACAATTCTGAGGGAATTCAGACTTAAGCTTCCAAAACAACGTGTGTGCTGAAAGCACAAAGGACTGTGTTTATGATTCTCTTTGAAGTGTTTTTGCAACAGGATAAGGAAAATTTTAGAAACTGTCTGATAGTGTTCAGGGTAAATACTTAAACCCCTTTAGAGAATTTCACACACAGATACTGTGCAGCAGAAAAAAGGATACTTATGTTTCCTAAAGCTGCTACAGCCTACAGCTTTGTACTTAAAGACAGAGGTGTTGAATAGAATTCTACTGAGGATACATCCAGTGACAATATCTACAGGAACATCAGAGCAAACCAGTGGATAGCACTTTCTATTTTTAACCCTTATGTGAGCTGGTTGAGATCTAAGCTGTGTTGATATGAGCTGCTATAACATTTCTGTTACAGACTGGAATTGTTAAAAGGGCAGTCTTTCACCTCATACAGCGTACTGTGAGAACTGTGCTGAAAACACTCAGGTTATAATGTGAACTGGCATGAGCCAGGAGAAGTTTAGGACAATTTATGTCCTATGGGAGAGGGAGGTGTGCTCCTGACAGCACAGAAGGGAGGACCATGGGTGGCTTATGCAGCTGTGGTGCCATGTGGCTTGTGTGTGTGATGTACCACATGGTTTAGAGGCAATGGGTGCACTATCCTGCGTCTGTGTTCCCTTCTGTGTGGATTTACACCTGAGTTTAAGCTTGACATTCATAGGTGTTCTTGTGCACCTTGGTGAGCTTCGGTTTTGGATGGCTAGAATTCTGTTGTCTTGTGCTTATGTCTAACAGGGCTTCTTTCTGTCGTCTTCTCTGTTTTTATACTACCGGCTGTGTATGAGTGTGTGCATGTAGTACGTACATGTACTTGCATATAAAACGGTACGAGTTATGTGTTAGTATTTAAAACAAATATATGTAACATACAATCAGCAGATATCAAAATTGTGCATATGCATACTGTATTTGAGTTGTGTAAACAGATCTCTGTGACTGAGATGAGCAGTGTGGCTTAAACAGGATTCTCCGTCACATGTAAGTTTTCTGACAGTGGGTAGACTACTAGAGCTGGTCTGTACTGTGATTGTATGTATATGTACATGCTCCTACACCCACATACATGCACAGGTATATTACGGGGTTTTAACTGTGATGATCTAATTATTTATGTTAACGTCTGAATTATTAAGTTGTATTTGGAGAAAAGGCAATGGGGGAATAAGCATGGGAAGCAACTGTTTGCAGTTCTTGGCAGCAGGAACAATGTAGGAAAAGAGTTTAGAGAGCACTGGACTACATCTGGTATTACTGCAAGTCACACAGTGTGGAGCATGGAGGGAAAAGCTCAGATTGTAGCTCCTGCTTGCATCCCTGTGAATCTGGTATCCATCCTGGAAGGATGTTCTAGAACCTGGTGTTGAGTCCTTTTATTGTTAATGGGAACTATGTGATTGATTTTAGTGCAGGCAGAATCAGTATGATGGGGCTACTGTAGGTTGTATAAAATTGTCTGCTGTTTCCACCATTTTTCCCCAAAACTTGGATGGACATATACCAGGATAACAAAAAGCCTTTTTATTAACAATATGTTTATCAAGGCTTATTATTTGCTGTGGAAATAGTGAAGCAGTAGTATTGTGCTACTCTTTACTAGTCTAATAATTATTTGCAAAGCCTTTTATGTTCTTAGAAATCCATTTCCTAGTAGAAAAACTGAATAAAAGGCCATATTTGAATGCTGAGAATAGCATTTTTTGAGAAGAAATTCTTCTGTGTTTTTGAAATTTGTGTATCTGTATGTCATGTAAAACTTGATTAACTGTAGTTTAACTGACTTCTGATTCTTATTTATGCAGTCATAGAGTTGATCAGCTATAGAACTTAAGGATTTGTACATTTGTATAATGCATGTTTATGGCCATGCTATGTAGACACAAAAAGTCTGATGTTAAAGCTGTGAATTACAGTGGTTTGACAGAAATAATTTTTACTCTTTGCTGTGCACTAGGGGAATTCGTGATTTTGAATGAAAGTGAAAGCAAATGGCAGTATGACTAAAATGTCACCATTTACGTTGCTGTAATTTTTTTTTATACTACTAGTATTCCTAAAAATGGTTTTGTTGCTATTGTATCTTAGTAGCTATGTAACCACTGTGACATAGAATACAGCTGTTTCACTTTGCAAATAGCTTTTGTAAGCAAAGGAGGTGACGTCTTCTGAAGAACTGCCATTGCTATGTAGATACCTTTTCTTTCCTATCTGATCATCAGTCCTTCTAATTCCTAAAAACGTATAGTTGAATAGTGTCTTTGCAATGTAATTTTTTTTAACAGTTACTTCGTCTTTAATCAAAATTGCAGCTTTCATTTTATATATAAAGAAATAAAACTTGGCTTCAGTATGTGCCAAGGAAAGCATTAGGGTTTGATGGATTAGGTGCTAATTCTTTCACTGACCCTCTGTTTAACTTGTGCAAGTACCTTAAGCATGGTTTTCAAAATCAGTGTGGAGATGAAGCTGTTGAGGTCTTACTTTGGTTTTAGACTGCAGACTATTTCTAATCTTAAATTCCTTATTAATAAAATGAGGCTCTTATTTTTACTGTAACTGAAGAGAGTTACTTACAGGCTATGTTGCAGGGACAGAACATGCTGCAGTTGAAGGAACCCAACAAATTTCTGCCTCCCCCCTGCCATGACTGAAAATAGTAGAATTTGCTCCACATCTAAGATTTTATTTATTTATTTCAGATGGGTAAGTTCCATCCATCTAATTACAACTGAAATACCTTACTGTGTTTTGGCTGACCCTTATTGTCCCCTGGCAGTTCTCAGTTCTAGCTCCCAGGAGCTTTGGAGTATATATTTTTTTACACTTCTCATTTTTTAGTTCATGTGTTTCTGCTTAATAATCTGCTTAATAATATAATGTTTACTATTTTGAAGTAAGAAGATAATTACTGGCTTTAGTTGACTGTTGCTAGTTAACATCAGGTTTTGGCAGTTCTCCTTGGACTGTTAATGGTTCTGAACTCCATACAATTCTCACAGCAGAGGCTCTAGTATTAAGTTGAAGTGTAGCAAATCTTCTCAATTATTTCTGTGAAATAGTGTGATCATTTATTACAACCAGACTAATGACATCTCTTTTCATAGGACTCATTCTGAATTTCCGAAATATAATAAAATGATTAATGTAATGGTGAGAATAGGCCAGATACTTGCCTGTGAATATGAATGGCATCCATGGAGCTATGCTCGAGGTAAATCTCACTTCATGCTTAGTATGCACTATTCTGCAAAGTGTGCTGTTAATAGCTGGCTGTTATAATAGACACAATAACTGTTATAAAAGACACAGTAACTGTGTGTCAGTTCATGTTGTCTAGCTGCCTAGAGATCAATATAATTGCATAATAAACTGAAGTGATTATTTTATTTTTATGTGGGTGTACGTCTATGTATGCATATAAACACTGCTAATAATTATATTTTAGCTCAATCTTCAAGTTGTGTGCAACATGCTAATGGATTAAAGCTTTACCAGCTAGCTAGAAGGTCAATTGTTTTGTCAATGTTGTGGCGGGACTCAGCTTGGATAAGTGAATTATAAGACTTTTCTTGTAATTCAGACACATGACAGAGTATGTTTGCTTACTGTCATCCTTCACTGATAGCTTTCACATTCTGTCCAATGTCAAGCTTCCATTTTATGAAATAGGAAATTTCATGCTGAAATAATTTGCAGTAGTAGGACCACAGAATTTACTCCTTTGCTCATAACTAAAGATGGGTGTTGTTGCTGATGGAAGCTTTGGACAGAAATTATTTAAAGATTGTCCTATACAAACTAATTTATGCTGATGCTGTGTAGTACCACAGTACACAGAGGTGGTTTTTCCCAGAAAGCTTTGAGGTGATAGAGTATCTGAAAATCTTTTCAGCAGCTGAGCTTTATATTTCTGTCTTCTGTTGCAGGGAAGAGGAAAGAACACATGTACAGTGGTAATACATGTATCCCCAAGGAAGCAGGGATGAAGTAATGTGAAATTAATTCTATATTGCATTTATGTAGATGCTCAACACAATGCCTGTCTTGTACAAGGCCTGGAATGTTGTGATGCTTTAAAAAGGATTTAAATTATACATAATTAGGATTATTACTATTTCTCACTTTTATAAGTCGTCTTCTGTATGTGGTATTTTCATTAATGCAATCTTATTGTGACTGACTTTGCCCCTCAGAGGAACAACAGTAGAGAGAGGTTACCATGCTATTACAGTTCTACAGTCAGTTCTACAGTCACAGCTTTTCAGATCATTATTCTGGTGTATATACTGATCTTCTGTTGGCTTTCAGGTAGGACATACTAGATACACGTGTTTATAAACATATATCTTTCTTTGTGGGTCAGTTCCATTTGTGGTTATTATGCTAAAGAAATTGTGATTATACAGTATCAGATCTTACGAATCCACTGGGGAGGTGAAAAGCTGGGTGAGACAACAGAGGAACAATCATGAAAATCATAAAATTTACAAAAATCTTGAACAAAACAAGAAAATCCCACTGGTTTCTCTGAGAAATCCTGTTAAAAACCAGGAAACAGGCCTGTTGGCTCAACTTTCTTCTTTGCTTTCTATCTTCTGCGTTTTCTCATTAAATGTAAAATACTGTAATTGAATCACAGTATTAGCTGGCTTTTCCCAACAAAACAGCAGATTTAGGCTCTTTGCTGTTAGTTTCAAAAGTAAGAGAGAGCACATGTGAGAGAGAAAGCGAAGACAAAAATTGAGAACATAGATGTATAATCCCAAAGGAATAAACTGACTTCTACTAGACAAGCTGAAAGCTGATTAAAATATTTTTCATCCTTTGGGTATGCAACAGCTTTTGATGATGGAGAGTGTATTAATATTCAGCTTAGCTGCTTGTCGACACTTCAGACAGGTCCCAGGAAAGACTCTGATACTGACCAGGTTTTCTCACTCTGCCAGAAATCCTTATGAGACACAGAGCAGCACCCTTGTACCGGCAAAAGCCAAGATAAGAATAATGCTTTTGAGCTACGTCTTTATTTTAGAAATTGCTTTTAGACATTTTGAAAGGATTGAAAATTTTAAAGATTTCTTTTAATGCTGTAAACTCATTTAGATACCACAAAGGAGAAAGATTAATGCTCATTGTTTTAAAAGAATGCTGCTGTAATCTCTTCGGTTTTAAATTCATTTGTCTGAGTTGTTTGTAAACACACAAAGATCCCAATAACAGTATCATTGGACGAGATTTTTGGAGAGTGTTTGTATTGCACTTATTTTGTAACAGTCAGTTCTGAGGTGTTGGGATAATGTTCTCTTAACTTCATCTTTTCCCTTGTAATGTAATACCTACCTTCCAGACAAGAATGAGATGTAAACAACTGCTTTATCAGCTGATATGTCTTCTGTTCTTTTGTTGGCGTGCTGACATATGGGGTGTTTGGTTTTTCCCCTTCCGCAGTGACTAAATATATACTGTATCTCTGGAAAACATGTCATATGCTGTGTGAGGAGCCTGTAGGGTGGCTTCAGGGCTAAATACTTCCTGTAATAGGTGAAAGAGCATGGCTTAATCAGCTTAGTTAATGTAATTAAGCTGTGCTTTTTCTCATGGCAGCGCCTTAAAGTGTATTTCACTTAGAAAATGTAAATTATAGTTGTGGAATGACACAAGTTTGCTGAAATCCTGTGGGTTTTTATAGTGGACTTAGAAAGGTGAAATTTGCTAGTTACTCTGGAATGGAAGTGGAAAATTAAAGGGGTGTATGTTTTTACTGAAAATGTAAAGGAGAAATTCTAATGCATTTATATTGTAAATGCTTCTTAAACTAAGAAAGTCTGCTTCCTTCCCCCCATCTAATTTTAATATCTTTATCCATGGGAAGAGCTGTCTGTGTTCATCGCAACCTCACCTTGGCTGCTTGCAGGTGTGTCACCAGGTTCTGTGAGACTACTTTCTGCTATCATTCTTTGGAAGAAGGTAAACTAGTGTGACATGATTGTGAGGATGTGGATCTTCTCTCCCCTGATCTTTGGGTCTCAGCATAAAATATGACAAGAAATAAAAGGAAGTTGAACTGATTTGGTCTTCCTTTGGATGAGTTTTTTTTATGTTCTCCACGAGATACTCCACATTAAAGAAAAGCTCTGATTTTCCTCTTAGGGAAATGGTGAGATCTTGGTCCTCATGGAACCCTCCTGTCTGGAAGGTTAGAGGAGAATATGCATTAGCAAGGCACAAGCACTGACAGAAACAGTTAAGTGCTGAGTTCTACTTCCCATCTCATTTGGTCATCTATTATATTAATGTACATTAATATACTAATATAATAAACTTATTTATTTACCTGTACAGGTTTTCAGAGAGTAAGGTGTGGGATGGAAAAGGCAAACAGGGCAGCACAGTGCAGTTGGCCAAGGGGGGAGAGTGGCAGTGGATGCCAGTAGCTAGTGAAAACATGGGAAAGAAAGTTTAGGAGCCAATATGTTGACTGAATAACAGGACCAAAGGCAGTGTGAGTGGAGGCTCCTGAGACAGGAGTTTAAGTGCAGTAGTGGTTGGAAAACTTGAAACTGGATGTGTAGGTGGAATGGACCTTTGGGTACAGTGGGAATAGAAAACAAGCTTGGCAGGAAAAGCTTTGGAGATTGAGAAAGTGTAGGAAAGAACAGCAAAGGCTCTGGGGCAAAAAGGCGTTGTGTGGTTGGAGAGAAAATAGGATAGGAGAAGCTTTGCAGTGGGGGAAGTTGTTACAGAGATGATGGCAGAAGATAAAGTGGCTGTGTGTCTCCTTCAAAGCAGAATGTTGTTTGTATTGATATCTTTGTTGTCTGTCTTTTTGGGGATTTTTATCCCTATTAAAAAGTTTGTGTTCTAATAGAAATTTCTTCATTGATGTCTTTGTGCAGTAATAATACTACATTTAATATGCTACCAGGTTATACTAGAGAACCAAATAAGGGAGTTCTTGTTTAAGCAAAAAATAATTGCATCAAATGGAAAAAGATGCTTACAGTATCTTTTATTCTTTAATTCTTTTTTTCTTTTAATTTTCTGTTCTTTAAAAAGTATTAGAACTTAATGCAACAAGTATATAAACTTACCCAGGGGGAAAAAAAAAGATTATATATGCATTAATTGTTAACAATTTAAAAATGCACATAATTTTTAATGTGTTTGAATTATTTGTGCATTTATATACTTAAACGTGGGTGCGCACACATATACATGTGCACATGCATACGCATAGAGGGAGAGAGGTTTGTATGTTTAAGTACTGAGCTGTTCTCCATTATGCTTGAAGATCAAATATGTTAGTTTCTCATCTTAGTACCTCCCACTGCTTGGGCATAATTCTATGGTAGCCTTTAGTGTTTCTTGATTATATGGGGTGTTATAATTTCCTGATGACTGGTTATGTTATTTATGACGCAGAGGGTGCTAATCCTTTTGTGATTAACACTCCATTTGAATTACCAGAGGTCAAAGGTACATTTTTTTATTTGGGTTAGAGTGTTGGGTTTTTTGTTGGTTTTTGTTTTTTGGGTTTTTTTTTATTTGGGGGGGTTTGGTTGTTTGGTTTTGTTCTCTTTTTTTACTAAAGGTTTTGTGTTCTCTGCTTTATTTGGAAATAACTTTGAGGTAATTTGAGGTGACGGAGGAGAGGAGCATCCTTCTTCCTTAGGGACCCAAGTCTGTTGAAGCTGTAGTCATTAAAACGTAAATTCTCTTTGCAGTGAATATGTCCGTCAGAAATTCTGTATTTAAAATAGTGAAAATCTCTTAACAGAAAGAAGCAAAGTTAAAAGACCATGGAAGAAATCATTCCCTGCTTAGCCTGCATAAAAGTAGATACCTAACTGTGTCTCATTCTAAGGCATTTTGAAGAGATTTACTAAAGAAAAGAATATATGTGTGTGTGTATATTTATGTATATATAAAAATGTATGTATATATATACACACACACCTTATAATGTAGAAATATATATATATGCCTGTTACTTCAGGTGATTCAGAGATACTGTAGAGATTCTTGCCCAGCTATCAGATGCCTCCCAGTTACTTGATTTCAGAATTGAGGAGCCATATTAAAAGCCTTCAATTCTTTCAAAGGCTGTGGCTTTACAGAAGTTAACGTTACCCTAATACCTCAAGCCTTTCTTTCTGTAAATACTATGGTCTTCTTTTGTGTTTTGCTGAGCTGTGTTCCTTACAGAAATGGAGCTGGGCAGAGGGAAGCAGGGAAGGCTCTTTACCATTTTGGGTTTAGGTTCTTTTTGCAGTCCTGGGATGGTGTTCTTACATCTCCAAGAAAATTCTGTTATTCATCCAGGTTTTGAGTTGCTGTGTCCAAATGCAAAGACTCTGCAGTGCCCTACAGCAGTTGTTGGGGTTTTACTGAAGTATGCTGTGACACTGGCTTTGTTGCCATCTATAGAGATAATGATAGCGCATTCCTTGACTACAAATGGTGAGGCGGATGTTCCGCATGGAGGTTTCTTCATGCTGTAGACATTCCACCTGCTCCAGATCTTGAGAAGTATGGGGATGGAGGACGACCTGCAGGAGTTCCCTCACTGGCATTTTTCCACTATATAACCTCTCTGGTAGTTTTTGAAACTGCGAGAAGCCAGTCACAAGAGAATCGTATTGATAGAGGGTAGTCCTCTGCTATGTTTAGGACTTGTGTATTGCGTATAAACATAGAAGGTGCTCAAAGAGCAAAGAAGGAAACATTAATGTTAGGAAGCCAAAAATGAAACGAGAGCAGCTCATCTGGTTGGGTCAATATTTCAAGCTTCAGACTGGAATATGTTCTCGACTCAAATGATGGTAATTATGGAGACAATTTCAGGAATTCTGCTATTTCCAGTAGAGACATAACTGATCTTGACTCAGTGTTACAGGAATATGCAGCATCAGACCAGGCTGATCAAGTGTTAACAGTGTATATTCTGCAGAGCTGGAACAGAAGTTCCCTGGTGCATAAAAGCTCTGTTTTAATTCAGTTACCAGCTATGGTCTTAATGCCTGAACTGCTGGGTGAAGTCTTTCAATCCATCAGAAAATGGAAATATATTATAATAATTTATGTTTAATCTGTGTACCAAATCTGTGGGTGTTTTAATGTTGCTTTTCAGCAGCTAGGATGACTTCTGCTTAAGTGAAAGTACACAGGCATGATGCTCCTGTCCAGCTACTCATTTGATGATTTTGTTCTTCTCTCTGTTGCGTGCCAGCTTTATCTCTGCTTTTCTCTCTGGTGCTTTGCTCAGAGCTCTGTGAGGTGTTAAGATTAGGGCTGGTTTGCTTTTCTCATAATCTTTCATGTTTGCTGTGACAGATAGGTGAAAAAGTAGTATTTGTTCTGCTCCAGCATACAAGGAATCCAGCTCAGACACTGAGGACAATTAGTCCTATGCTGTGGGATAAAAAGCAGACATACTAAAATTTTAGGGGGACTTTTTTCCTGTACATGCTCCAGGGGGGAGCTCTGCATATAACACTGTGGCTTCCTACATCACTTTTCTGTTTTAAGATTGTTTAACTGCTGACTGCTACTCAGCTACTTGCCTTTATTTCTCTTCTAGAAATACTAAGCTGTACACTGGCTTTATTCCTTTTTGGTGTTTGTTTTTGGGTTTTTTTTTATTCCTTTAGTGTTTCACTTATATGTTAATATCCTCGTTTGATCTTGATCTTGAAGGAGGTTTCAGTAGGAGGCAGAATTAAAGGCTAAGGTGTTTTTTGTGAGCAGAGCAGAGAGAGAAAATGTGAGGAAATCAGCTGCAGGAAAGAGGGAGGAACAGGGAAGGGAAGAGGTTGTAAGAAGGAAGGTAGTATAGCAAAGTGAGAGAAGAGTTTAGAGAGAAATGGGAATAAAGATATCAGAAGTACAAAAAATCTTGGAAGTGCAAGAGATAGTGAACCAAGAAGTAGGATAGTAGTAATTTGGAAAGTCTCTGTACTTTATGAACTTTGTTGTAGTCAGCATAATGAAGTTAATGGGAAAGTTGATGCCTCATCTTTCAAAATTACTTTTCCTTTATTTTCTGTTATTCCTTGAAGTTAGAAATACCACAGTAAGTAGATACAGCAGGAAAGAGAAACTAAGCAGGTATTTGCTTTCATGGGTCAAAAGAACTGAAAGGTACTAATACGAAAATCTGAATTCTCATCTATTAAACTTGTTGGCTGCAGCGTTTTACAGGGTCTTGCTTTGGGAAAATTACATATGTACCTAGTAACAAATAATGCAAATAGTTAAAAATGTGACTGTTGTGTGAAGATATTATTTCACTTTTTATGTCAAAAATAGGGGTTTTTTAGTCTGCTGACGTATTCCTGAATCAACTTTCTTAAAGGAGATTTTATATTATGGCCTTACTGTAGCAGAGAATTCAACCTGAAAGTCTTCAGACAGATCATTTGCAGCAGTCTGTACATGTAGAATTTTAAGTGATGAACTGCCTGATTAAAACCAGCATATATTTTTTAGGAAAATTTGTTACTGGTTTTTGTAACTCCATTTTTACTACTGCACGGGGTGGGGGCGGGTGAGGTTGGAATAAGTGGGGAGGGAAAGGACTTAGGAGGTAGCAGGAAGAGTGAAAGAACATACAACTGAAGGTGAAACTTTAGCTTGTATAAATATCAACATTTTAAATGTAAATAATAAGATCCAGCTTGGTAACTAAGATCTGCTTCAGGAAAGATGGAGCAAGTTGTTTGCTGATTTGGCTGGAATAACTAAAACAATGTACTTGGTAGTTTTTACATTGAAGATTATTGTGTACAAATACATATAATAATTTTATAATTATAGTCCTGTTTCAAAGTCTGCTGAAATCTGCATGGGTCTTTTTACATCTGTCACAAGCAGCTAGGGTTGAGCCATAAATATTTCCAGAACTGCTGCAATTATTTTTCCAGAACAACTATTTGAAAAGTTTGCATTATGGACTAAAGTAAGTAACATGGCGCACTAGGGCTGTGAATCCGGTACTTGTGAGGCTCCTTTTTTGGTAGCTCTTTCCATAAGCAGAATTTATGCAATTAAAATTTTCACTGGACAGCCAATGTATGCTACTGGTATGCTATTTGAAATAATGTTAGAGTTGTATATTGGAAATGTTATTTATGTCCTGTTTTCATTTTACTGTCACATCTCCTTTTGTCCTACATTTGTGCTAACCCTGCCAATAAGCATGCATGAACCATCTCAGCTTTTGCTGTTTTAAGAACTAATTGGCATTCTTCAAATCTTTTTTAATCAAAAAGCATTTTAGTGCTTATTTGCGCAGTATGACTTCTAAATCTAAGACACTGCTGGGGTCAGAAGATAGTAGGTAGCCTATACAGTGTTTGAACTGGTGCTTCAGTTCCTGGTTTCCTGAGGATAAATGTGATTGCTCAATATAAATGTTTTAGATCACAGTGACAGCTGTGGAAATTAAACATAGCCAGCAAAATCTATTTTCTGTCTAGGTAAGTAAAGGAGAGGACAGATGAAAAAATTCCCTGGGCGAATGAATTCTTATGAACAGTGTTGAATCTTTTCCTTTTGCTATATTAATTTTATTGTATCCCCCCCTCCCCCCCCAAAAAAGGGGGGTGGGGTGGGGAGGGAAGTCCAGCTTTGTTTTTTTTATATGTTCTTGGTATTTATCGTTTAACAATGAAAAATTCAGAATATCATTTATAGGTAGTATTATAGAGCACATTGCAAACACTTCTCTAAACACAGGGAAAATGTACCCCTTAGGATAGTTTCCAGAGAGTTCCAATGGTTTGTGTATGGAATAGGCTTTAAAATTCCTTGAAAATCTGAGGCTGGTGGAGAGGATTTCCACTTTCCCACAAATTTAGTTTCTCCTAATTTATTATGAAAAGTGTTCTCTCTACAGAGGTTTTAGCTATATTAAGCATTACATTATCCTCCTTTAAAATGTCTTCAAATGAGAACTGTCTCCTTTAAACTTAAGGATTGATACCTGCTTCAGAAAACGACAGAATTTTCTCATACTGACCATGTAACAGTTTTGCACTGAGAAAGAACAAGCAGAGAGAGGCTGCCCTGCCAAAAGGTAAACCTTCGAGTTATGTTCATCGCTTTTTGTTTTTGTCCTGAGGTACATTCCCGGGTGTTGTAGTTCTGGAGGATTCATTTTCCCTTCTAGGATCTCCTCAGGCTCTACCTTCATCTCCACCAAACCCTCTCACTCTTGACAACTGGTTTGAGCCCACTGTTTGTGCTCGTCAGACACTGAATGACTCTGCCTTTTCACGTGGCTCCTTCCGTCAGGGCTTGGAGTGCTTGAGTGTGCTATTGTTAATAAGCTTGCACTACGTCTCTCTGGAACAATTCTTTCTTGTTTCCACGGCAACTTCTTAAGTAACTCTATCTAGTGAAGTAAGCTTTGTAGCAATTCAGTATTTGAAGTAATTTGATAGTCTTCATCGGGAGCTATACCACTCACTGGATGTTTCTGTTTGTTCTGAAGAGTCCAAATGAGCTATGGAGTGCTCAGTTGTTGCATCTGTTGCCATTTTCACCCTCACCCCATGCTCTGCACCCCTAAGGTGGAGGAATTAATGTAGGTTGTAGCTCAGAGAGAAGGCTATGGAATTATTTTATATTTAAAAAAGATCTGTATATTGTAATTGTTTAAAATGTGTAGACTTTTTTTTTGTGGAGAAAAAAAAAAAGCTCTCTTAAAAGATTTTATTGCAAAGTAAATGGTTAAAAAGGAGCTGCAGTTACTTGAAAGAGACAAATATACATTCATTATTTCCTGAGTATGTTGTTTTTATGGGAAAGCAAAGGAAGCAATGGCTGGGTGTCATTAAGGAGTAGCTAGTGGAAAGCGGTGAAATGAGCAATGAGACTTGTAAAGTGTCATGAAAACTGAAACACCAGGGTACAAAGTACCGCTTATCCTCACAGATATGGATACCATATGGCAACATAAAGGGAAATGGAGAGTAGGAGACAAGAATCCTATTATTCCTCACACTTTCATTTGCTTGCTATTTGCTTTTGGCAAATGACTTAAGAAGTTGTGCCTGAACCTTCTTCTGGCACAGTATTTACTGACAAGACACCTGTCTTCCCTGTCAGGCTCCTTGAAGTTTCTTTAGTGTCATTCCAGTTTTGGCAGTTATGATTATAATTTTATTGTTGTTTTTCTACTAGCTCTAGAATATTATTTTCCTGACTGTACCTACATTGAAATCTGTATTCATTTTCTGGTACTATAACTCTTTCTTCTTTTACACCATTTCTCTTACTTTAAGAAGAACAGTATGCTATGATTATGTTACTGCTGTCCTGAAATCTCTGCCTCTTCTTTTTTCCTTTTTATCTGCAAGTTACCATCTCTGAACAGCTTTCCACATCTCTCTTTTATGTATCTCTGGAGTCAAATGGACTGATTGAAAGTACTTAAATACCAGACGTTGAAAGGATTTGGGTTCTGGAAGACAGCTATGTGGTCCATGTGCCTTTGAAATGATAGAAAGGAGAGCCCTTATCAGCTCTATAGGGGCTGCTACAGCTGTGAAAAGACTTTTGTCGCCTCCTCAGCTGCTTCCATCTTCCCACTTTCTAAACTACACCCCTATCTACTGGCCAGAGTTTTCTTCACTTGTAACTGTTTTATATTAGCTTCATATTTGTATGAAATTAACAGATCTTTTTTAAAAATTCTTGAACTTAGTCTGCCAATATATTCAGTAGCTAGCTTCACTGTAACAGGATGCCAATTCTAGCATCTTTCACTTTTGTTGTTCTGAATTGTTTGCGAAGCTATACTTGAAAATTTCCTGCTCTGATGATGTCCCCCAAAGTTAATGGTTGGTTGTGAGACCAAAGCAAGTGTCTTGTGCAACATGCAAAAACTGAGGGAGCATGCTTACCCGCTCTCTTTCATTGTTCTTACATTGAAACTTTCAGCTGGTTTGCCTCACAGTGTTGCAGGGGACCATTAGTGTATTTAGTTTTGCTTTCACCTAAGGTGGTGGAAATGAGCAGCTGTTTTACAGCAAGATAACGTTATAGTAAGGGCAGGTCGTTCTGTCATAGCAATGGGTGCTATATCAAGAGAGAAGAAGAAAAGCTGCATAGCAAGGTTGTTTGGGAGGGCACAAAAATCATGCAGAATTTAACAGAAGATATTATAAAGAGAGCCCCAACGTGCAAGTGTTATGCTGTGTGTCTTGTAATTCTGCAGATTAATGCTTTGTGTGTTATATCAGGTTGTTGTGGGCATGTAGTGGTGAAATTACAGGTAATAAATTACTGCTCTTCCAGCAGAAGCTATATAACCTTCTACTAATTTTATCACCACAAAGAAATACAATTTAGTGGTTCACTTTGCCATGGAGTTTAGTGCAAATGTTTGAACCTTACTGTGGTCTAGGAAACCTGGCATTTTAAGAAGTATTTCATAGTTAACAGAGATCACCATTACACCACTATAATGATTTTTCAGTGCTTTGCTCAGTGGAACACTAGCCTATTCGTGGGAAAAAAATGACCAAAAGACAGCCTAAGTCCTGTTGTGTAAAGAGGTGCTCAATATGACACAGATTAAGGGGCAGAATCAACCCAATATATTCTCAATTTCAGAAACAGGAAAAAAAGCTGAAATACGAAGCTATTCCCACCAGAAATGCTGTAAATCTTACAACGTATATAAGCTTTCCTCTTTGACATACATCAAAGGCATAAAACTTGGGAGATTAAAATATGTTTTTAATCTTGGTTTGATGAGCAAAACTTTCACTGTAATATTTATTATGAGAGGCTCTACTTGTGTTGCCTCTTCCCTTTGTTCTGTTTATATATGACTTCCTTTCTCCAAAAAACTAGGAAGTATCGCTTTCACAAAGCAGAAGGATATTGTAATGGTTTGTTCATTTAAGCTGAATCGTAGGCCCACGTGGCAGACACAAACTTTTCTTTTATTGTCCTGGGTCCCAGAGGAAGAGCAATGCTTTCTGATGGCTTCCTATGAATGCCTTTCATTTGTGGAGGAGTTTCAGTGGCTTATGCTGACTGTACAAAGATCAAACAGGCAGGAAAATTGTGGTTTTGAGAAACTCAGCCAAGACGTTTGTTATTTTCTCAAAAGTTTTTCTTCTCTAACCCTGTTTTTTAAGGACAATATTAGGACAGTTAGCTGTAGTGGCTGATGGAAAGAAGCTCATTCTATCATTTTCTCTTAGAAATCTAAGTATTTTCTTAGTTATTAGAAAATTTGTAGGCATGTATAAAGCAAATACTAACCATAATTGCAGTCTGTCTGTATTGCATTTGGAATCAATGGTATCCAAAATTAAGCTTAAAAAAATGTTGTGGCTGCTTGGTCCTGCAATTTGATCTATATTGGGACACTGCGCCTGCAGAGTTTTGCTGAAGTCACCCAGGTTTTTTTGCCTGGGCACGAAGATCTGTCAAACAGATTTCATTATGTGATTTGACCTGTTGAAGTCTCTTTTATTTCAAGAACAATTTTGTTTTCTCCACAGCTTTTCATAGCATTCTTCATAAAGAATTTCCTTTTTGCTTAGCTGTTAGTAAACTGAAGTATTGGAAGAAGATGTGCAGACCACAACGTCTTTTAACCGCAGCGATGATGTGTTTTGCCAGAAATACACAATTTTCATTGTGTTGCTCATTTAAAGACTCATGTTTGTCATACAAATTCTGTTTCTGTTGACGGATTATTTTAGTGAAACTTAAACGGCTTAAGCTTCTAAAGTAAAACACATAGCATCTTTAGGGGTCAGACGTGGCTGAAACTTGAACAGCTGTACAACATGCATCCGAGATTGTTTTTAATTGTCTTCCCTTTCTCTTAACAGCAGTAATTCTTGTTTATATTGTCAAGAACCTTTCCACGGAGCACAAGCACACCATACTTTAAGGTCGCATGCTTAACCCCACTGCAGGGTTACAATGTAAATGGGCCCCCTTTGTTTTCATTAATGTGCGAGGGGTGGGAGCAAGGCAAGGCTGCTCACAAGGCTGAAATAACTTATTGAAAAAGTGTCCTAAAGAAAGCATATTTTGTCTCCATACCACAGTTGTTTAGCATTACTCTTGTGCATCCAACCGACAGCCAGTTTGGCAATGGATTTTTGTGTGTCATTTTGTTCTTTTGACCTGTGATACTTCTTTTTTTTCTTTTTTTTTTGTTTTTCTTTTTTCTTTTTAAACCATGCAAATGGATTCACCTCAAATAATGCAAAATGAAGAAGCTTTCCTCTCTCCTTTACTGATAACCTAAAAGTAGTAAACAAAGCTGGAACTTCTCTTTTCCACCCAAAACACTTTACATAGCAATCTACCAGTTGCTGTTTGTGTGTTGATGTAGAGGTTCAAAATTCAGGCTTTCTAAAAATATCAAATAGTACGCTCAGAACTTTAATTAATTTAAAAATTAATGAATTACAGTTTTTTTTTTTAGTTTCAGGAGTTTTAAATCATGCATTTCTACATGTAGTCATTGATAAATGAAGGAAAAATACTGCTGAAATCTCAAGAGATATTTTGGTTTTGAGTCTATAAATTGGCCCTAAGTCCCAAGATTTTGGGCAATTCCAAACCCAGTGCTGAATGTAATCTGTGGCTGGCAGCTGAAGTTGTTTTTGTAGGCAAAAAAAGTCATGCACTTAAGCAAGTGCTGCGCTGCATCAAAAATCGAGCCCTTTTTGGGGATATCCAGGTTGTTTGCCTTTTTTTTTTTTTTAATATTTGGTTATAATTTTGGACCATGAACATAATTTGGTTTGTGCCTGGGTTTGATGTATATAGATTTGTGCCAGCGCATGAAAAGAGTATATACACATGGCTGTGATTCATTCAGTGTGATGAATTTGATCCCAAAAGGTTGTATGCAAGTTTCTGTGCTTGTACTGAATTTACCAGCACTGGGTGAACAAGGGAAGGGAAAGTATTCTCTACAGAAGATGAAACAATAGTACATACACTGTTCTGAATACGGCAAACTGTAGCTTATTGAGAATAGTACTTTGGTTTTCAAACTGGTTCAACAAAAATAGGGAATTTATTGAGGTGAAAACTCTTTAGTGTGAGCTTAAATTCATAATACTCGGTTGCTGTATTTTAAAACCAAAATGTTGTGACAGCATGTTTTCACAAGTTATCATCAAAATACTATTTTTTTTCTCATAGTAACTGTTATGCTCTTAGGCTTTGGACAGAGAGATTTTGTCTTTGGTTTTAATTTTCTTACAATTAGTCTATAAACTCTCTGCTTTCTTTTTCGTAGGTATTACACATAGAGCAACTTACTATAGCTAGTGACCTGTTCAGTATTAGAATAACTGTTTTGACTGGTTATAGAATCTTGAACAGGATGATCTCTGCCAACCTTGAAAGATTATCTGACACTCAAGAACATAATGATAGTTTGATATTAGAGTAGCTCTCTGTGTTAATAAACATTTAAGAAATGCTTTTGTGAAACAGAGCAAATAGATACGTAGCATTTAAGATGGTAAATAAGTAGTAAAGCAAATGCCTGCCATCATACAGTCTTCTTGACAGTTATTGATGAATATGGAAAAATAATCTCACAGTGTTAAAAGGCAGTCCATATCCTAAATGAAAATGTATTAGCTTCCTTTTCCTAAATGCATATAGTTATCCCTAAAAATTGATTTGATATGTTTAAAAATATTGCATTAAAATATCTTAAATAAGTGTTTAAAAACAAGGAAGAAAAACCATACCACTACAAACTCCAGGATCCAGATGCTGAAGAGAGAAAAGTTTTTGTTTTTTTTTTGTTACATTACGTTTTCCTCTTTAAGAAGATACATATCCCACATTAGTAGTTTGGATGATTATTGTCATAGACTGTATCTCTTACGTGTAGACTCTGAACACTGTGAAGTGTAATTTGCCCTATAGTGTTGTGTTAGAGCAGGATGTAAAGTAGATAGTAACATTAAAAGGAGATTCAGAGCTCTAGTATAGTTCGTTGTGTTGTATCTTTAAGGGTAGAAGTTTTTCTATGAGAGAACATGGGTCAAACCCTCCTCCACAAATGCCTGTTTTTCATTTCTGCAGCAACCCAGGAGATGCAAAAGCTTTTTTGGGTAAATGGAGAACATCATCACTGTGGCATGTACTCAGTGTCTATCTGTTAAAGGATGCTTCACCAGTTTGTGTTAATACATCGTTGACATTGCTTTAACTTTTACCAATGGACTAAGTGATCCTTCTCGAAGAGTGCAGAGGTGATTAGTCAGCCACCTTTGACCTCTCTCTGAAGTTGGACTTTGCAGCTGAACTTGAGAACCCATATCTTATTTCACACGCCTATAGAAGGAAACGTTAGTGACTGGTAAGCCAGGAGCTGTAAGTGTCATGGTATAATGTAACAGAATGCATTGTTGTGTCCCAGAGTAACAGTGTTTTCTGCTGTTTTGTCATAGTTTGTGAGCACATCATTCAAATGTCATATTTGTTAAACTGCTAGAATCTTCAGCACATTACTTTTGTTTCAGAGAGTGATTAACATGCATGTATTCACAGTGATCTGTTGATCATGCTGTTTGTTTTCTGTTAGGCAAGTGAATCACATGATGAAAGTTTCTTTTCCCTGATTGAATGTTGTGTCATTAGTGAAACTGTTCTATGTAATGATTTTTGATATAGTGAAGTTTTCAAATAGTTGGCCTTTTAAGCTTAAAATTCTTTCTCAAGTATTCATCTAAAATACTGAATGTTCATGGAAAATGCATATGACAAACTGTCAACATTTAGAACTCAATTAGATTCCAATTAAAAATATTTCTGGAAGTTTTTGTTTGTTGTTTTTTTTTTTAATGCACAGTGACAGGAAGTCCAGAGCTACCTCCATGATCTTTCTTTATGTTTACTTTTTAACTGTTGGGTTAATTAGTTGGTTATCTTCTTTTTAAAGATGAAAAATGAACCTTTGATTTTCTTTCTACTGAGGAGACAAACTAATTACTGAGAGTTTTATTGCTCCTTTCCTAAGTGTGGAAAAGCAAAAATCCTTCCCGAAAATCAAAATAAAGTGAAAACAAGCATATGGGATATCAGGGAATATTAATGGAAGAAAAGTGGTACTTTGATAGCATGGACTATTAACACATTGTTATTTGTCATGCCTATATGGCCATAACGTTAGGGATCTCTGATGACAGGAAAGCATGGGCAGAATCCAAATCTAAATCCAGGAAGCGGAGCATGTAGCATAGTCTCTTACTGGAAGACAACTCCATCAAAATAGAATAATCATTAACTGGCTGTATTTTGCATTAATAGATGGAGGTAGGCAACAAAGTGTCTTGAAAGAATGAGAACCTCTGTGGAAAGTGTCCTGCCCTCAGAAGGGGTGGAGGTCTGCCTGAAGGTACCATGAATTCGTGCTCTGTCTCCCTGATGGCATCCTGCAATTGAGCAGGGTGTGACAAAACCCATAAGTGCAGGTGTACAGTCTGTGTTGTACACTGGTCTGTGTCTATTTGTATAAAGCATATGTGGTCATGCCCGTATAAGATAGGCAGAGTTTACTTTGGTTTTAATTTTCTTTAATTTAGGAAAAGGGTGTTGGGTTTTGTTATTCTGTGAAAAAAAATGTAGGTTTCTTTTGAGTCTGCAGGTTGGTAAGTTGATATATTAATTTGTTGACATGTATGTAGGTTGACATATTAGTGAAGCATTGCCTTATTTAGCACTGTAGAGGTAGCTGGACTGCTGAATTAATTTTGTAATTATCTTTTGCCTTTAAGATGCATGTTGCCTAAATATATACATATATATACACATACATTCCCCTTTATCACTCATAATGGAAAATCAGTATTCATATACAGGTGGCATATATACATCAGAGGATTATGTAGCTTTGTGCTCTAATAAATTGAGATGATGTGCAAAACTTTGTTCCTAAACATGCTTTGAATGAAATAGAATTAAAAATATGTAGTTGCCTGCCTTCCCAGGAGGAATCTATATTTACTGTAAGTACTATACCTAAATATATAAAAGTCCCCCATTTTTTAAATTTGCTAGTATATTGTATTTGTTTATACATTTTACACTGCACATCCTCAATGGCAGGTCATCACCATTTGCATAGGCTGTATATGACACGCCTAGCACATGTTTTTACATAAAAAATATAGTTATGTATTATAAAGTGGAGGAAGACAAGGCACTGATACCAGATTGCCTTGTTTTGAGTTGAGAAACAAGGATCATAGCTTGCAAAAAGGTATGTTTCCAAATGCTGCTGCCATGATCAGCATCTAGCAGTGAGTGGTAGCATCCTCCATTCTGCTTGATAATGTCGTATTCCCCATACATTACATACATATAGTATATCAGGTTCTGTTTTGGTTTTATTTCCTATGCTCTTCCCAGGAGCGTTCTCTAAATTCTTTTTGTGTCCCTTTCACCATGCCAGCTAATGTTACTACTGCCCTTACACGATCCTGAATATTAAATCTTAGCAATGGTGGTCATGGTATCATTAGAGGTAATGAAGCTGTTACTTGAACCAAATGTGACAAGAATTCACTTTTGAAACAACATGGTGAGAGTCCCATTCTCACAGGGGTGTCCACAGACCCGGTGCATTTATTTAGTGCTGTGAGGGTGATAAAGGGATTATCGAAACCCTTATGTCATTTGAAGATATGATTCAACTGTATGTGGTTATCTTGCATATGTACTAAATTGCTATTCTGTTGTGGCATGTGCCTTGGACAAAGCATGCCCACAGGCACTTCTGGACATGTGGCTTGCTATTTCATTTGATTGTGGCTTGCTGCTTCTTCATTCTGCAGTGTTTAACCCATTCTGTAACGTGGCATTCTGTGGTTTAAATTATTTCAGTGAGACTAATGATGTTGGGAATATGTCCCAAATTTTTGCACAAGCATATTTCCACTAGACATTCTTCTAGAAAGTGTTGTGGCTAAGGCAGTAAGTGGCTACAAGGCAAAAGGGAGTGGCTTCAGGGATGGGAGGAAAATACTGGGGTTCTAGGCTTTTCCGTACTAAATACAAATACTAAGATGTGCTGTTCAAGGAAATCAGTAATATGACAGGTAATTAAATAGTAAAAGATAGTTGCAAATAAAGATGTAGTAATGAGTTAAGAATCTACACTGTTTTCCATGTTTCTTCACAGTTTGGGGGTGTGTAAACATAATTTTTCCTGTGACCAGAAATATTAATTTTAGTGATTCCGCTTTGTATTTTGAGTGCTGCAAGGACTGGGTGTCTAGTTTGGAGATTTTGGTCCAAGTTTGCATCTGTAAATATTTTAATAGGAGTTTGTATGCAGATTATTGTATTAGGGCTTCAGTATTACCTGGATGAGTTAAAGGAAAGCCTTGTTTGCACGTAGAATTATTTCGTTAGAATGAATAAAATTATATGAGTATTTAATTTAAACTAGAGTTCATTTCAGTGTTTATGAGATGGTATGACCTCCTTCTGGCTTTGAAGCCCATCATTTTTTCCTCTCGTCCCTGCCCTTCCCCCACCACACTCCCCGATTATTCATAGGAGCTGATGATATGCTAAGAAAACTAGGTGATATTCTAAGAAAGTTCCAAGGTACAGTTTGAGTTCTTTTAAGCATGTAAGGTCATTTGTTATGCAATTCTTCATTGCGTATTAGAACTGCACCTAACTGTAGATGCAGAAAATTCTGGCTGCTGGTTAAGGGAATGCGTGCAGGTTTTGCTTGGCGTGACTCAATGTTGCAAAATGTAAGCTGTCCGGAGTGCACATTAGTGAAGTGAGTCTTGTATTGCGTCTTAGCTCAACTGATTCCAACAATAGTAAATAATCACTGAAGCATGCACTGCTGTGCAGTCCTTCAGAACTTAAGTGTTGGGCGTAACTACTGTTTGCATGTGACCAAAATGGGAAAAGGGAGGTGTATACAAAGGAGTGAATTATAACAAAGAACACTTTCTGCTTCAATTCTTGTTCAGAAAACATATGTTCAGCCATGCAGGCAACAGTTGGGGTAAAGACACACTGTAGGTTTCGAAACAAAAGGCGTGTTCTTTTCTTGCATTCACAATGTTTTCAAACATATTCACTTGTTAGGGACTAGGCTGTCAGCTGTATCTTCTTGCAAGCGTGATTTCTTTTTCCTGACTTCTTTCAAAAGCTTTTTCCCCACGATGTTTTACACTTCATATAATCCACTATGCATGGTAGGTCTGCTACAGTCTTTGTGCTATTGACGATTCAGAGGTGGAGGGGCCATGCTCTGGGAGAATGTGGCTAAAGGGTAACCTTTCACTCACCCTTATATCTGAAGATGCTAAGCCAGTCTTATTCCAAATATCTTGAGTGGTTTGGTTGCTCTTTCTGGATAAGATGGGTTATGCTTCACCTTTAGAACACTGGCAAACCAGTTAGTGCAGCACAAGTATTTTGGAAATGTTAATCTATTTTTTTTGTCCTTTTAACCAAGTATTGAAAATATTTGAGACCTATCACAACTGCATTGAATCATCCAGAAAACAGATTATTTTCTTTTTCTCCCTGGAAATTTTGGCATGCCAGAGTAGCCAAAACCTACTTGATCGTTATTTGCTTGGATTCCTTTTTCCTAATTATATGGCTGAAGACTCTAATATAAATACACTTATACAGGCATAAATGTAGTGGTTATTTCCAAAGTAAGCTCTGTCTAGTTTGTTTTATGACCTTTAAACTCACACAGCTAGAAAATGTACTTAGTTAGCTCCACAGGTATAGTTAGGTGATACAACTTTCTAGCATAGACAAGACCTAAAGCTGCTTTGGAAAATTCTAAGTGATCTACTCCCTGTAGGTTTTTCTAGGTCGAACTTCTCATCTATCAAGTCAGGTATTCATCTTTTGTTGTCAGCAGTGAATACCTCAAAGAGAGGCAGGGCTCTCTACATTTTAATGAATGTAGACTTGTCTGCAGAGCTTAAGCATATGTCTAACTTTGAGCATTCTGCTCTAATTGGGTTATGTACATGCTTAGTTTAGATGTGCGCCATTGAATATAATGGCAAGGAGAATATATCATCTTTGTGTCAATGATTTCACACCGGAAACTTTTACCCTACAAAAATACAAAAATTATGTGTCATTTATAAAACTCTCTATTCCTTTATATTTTACTTAAAGATAGCCATAAATATTTGTCTCAGACAAACTGTTTTAATGTTGGAAGAAGTCTGTCAATAACCAGAATGGTTGTGGAGTTTTAAGCTGGGTTGTGGATTATTTGTGTATTCTGCTGGAGTATTAAATAGTGTTAGCTGCATTCAGTAGCCTGGGAAATCAGCCGTGATGAATGTCCAATGACTAGGATTTCCCACGTAAGGCCCTTCAGACCAGGAGGATCATTTAGACAACTAGAAAATCCGCAGACAAGAGAACTCCATGTAAATATTTTCTAATGGAAGGTGGCAGCAAATACATCCTTGCCAACATATGTCAAGGCTGCCAGAAGATCTGTACAGATGGGGATTAACTTTTTAGCACTGTCATCCTAAGAGCCTTGACAGGGAAACATTATTTTAATGTTTTTCTTTGACTGCTTATGACTGAAAAGATGTTAATGGTAGATAAAACTGATACAAAGCAGTTAAGAATACTGACATATATTCCAAGTCTGCACCTCTTACTTTATGGTGAGCTCTATGTCAGACATGCTTGAGAATACCACAGCTTTAAAATAAATTGACCTTCCTTCTCAAATGAAATTTGATGATTTGTCTCCAGTCTGATAAAAGAAAGCACATACTAGTATATTGCTTCTTTTCAGGATTTTTTTGTTTTGCTTTATAGGCTCTTTAAAAGTAAATTATGTTTTAGATGTTGCAGTGACTTCTCTGACTTTCAGGAAGAAAACAGTTAATAATAATTTCTTTCCTTTCAGATCCCATGAGCCTATGTTCATTGTACAGTTTACATATAAAACCTAGGAAGAGTAGAATGTACTGAACCTTAAACAAATCTATTAGGATCACTATGGCAAGAAACTGGGAAAATGGCAGGAAAAATGAACAATGATTTTTGTAAACCCTCCAAAGGTCAGAAAAAGGCTTTCAGTAACTATGCAGAGGCTAGAAATCAAATCCCATTTCCTATCATAAGAAACCAGTTGTTTTAGCAGCAGTGGTTAATGTACTGTATGTGAAAGATTTAAGACTAGTTGGAAAGCTTTGCTTCTGTTTTATTAGGCTGCTATTGAAAAGCCAACAGCATAACTTCAACTAGGTGCTTTGAGATTTCTTAATGGGCTGTCAAGGGCAAGACACCAGGTCTGTGCTATACTAGCTCTTTCCTGTACATTAAAACAACAGGGGCCAAATGATCATATACAGAAGTATGAATTACTTGATGCTTTCTCTGTTCCATATGGTCAGCCATGTCTTTGGCAATTAATCATGTACAGAATCAGTTGAGTGCTCTCTGAAGCACTGAAGTCAACATATAGTTGTACCTGTGCCAGTGGGGGCAGTGGGGGTTGTGAACGTAAAATAGCAGGATGAAGAGCTGCTGGCGCCGGAGCCAGAGCAGCTGGCTTCTATAAACAACACTTTTTTCCTCTTTTCCTTTTTTTTTTTTTTTAAACTTTCTTTGACAAACATGAGCCATTTTTCAATATCATCCGAAACATGAGGGTTGCTGAGTGAAACTGTGATATCTGGCATAGTGGATTAATAAACAAAAAGCAGAGAATTGGGTTTAATGTGCCCAAATTACTGGGTGATAACTTAAACCATGCTGGCTGCTTCCATCATATCAATGAAAATGTGTGCATTTGCTCATATTTTAAGTGAAAATTTTGAAAGTAAAGAAGAAATGAGCAGTGGTTTGTAAGCAATTACTAGCTTTTTTTATTGCACAAGTTATGACATGTTAAATTAATATGGCTTAATAGATTGCAGGTTCTTTTTTTTTCTGTCTAAAAGACACAGTGTTCTAGTTCTGCAGAATTCCATCAAGATACTTTTTGCACTAAAAGTAAAATAAACCAACAAAAATAACAAGACGCTGAATGACATTTAAAATTTTAGCCCTGCTTACTGATTTTACACTTTATATTTTTCCTTTCTGTATTAGTTATTGATTATTCAGAGATGACTGCTGCATTAAAGTAGAAGTGGTTAGTAGAGATTCAGAAGCTTATCCTATTTAAACTGGTGGTGAGTAGATTAAATCTTAACTCACAGTGAGAAATCTGATTTGTTGACCCAATAAAGTGGGACCAAGAGACAAACTGTCCCAAGTGCCACTTTAGTTCAGACTGAAGGCTAATTTGTCTGACAGAATACAAGGCTTCATGTCTCCAGCTATACAGTGTTTCTAACCTTAAGTCTGGCTCCTTGAGAGTCTGTATTGAAGGAAGGAAAATCTAGTTTTTAAAGACTAAAAATTTACCAGTGTGGGTTTTGGGGCGTTCAGAGGTTGATTTTTGTTTCTTTTTTTTGTTTTGTTTTGTTTTGTTTTGCTTGTTTGAAACATGTTGTGGTATTCACCCAGAATACATGCAGTTAAGCAGGATAGTGACCTATAGATGTTGAAACATAGTTTCTTCTGCTGTATATGTAGGAAAAAAACAAAATATGATTGTAATCTTTTTACAATATGTAGGTTTGTTTTGTTAAGACTCATAAAATGGATCTTGAGTGTGTATCCTGGGTGCATGGTAAGACTTGGTTATAATTGAGTTTCTACTTAGTTTTGTGTCACTTGATGTATTTGGTCAGTGGGAATGACAGGAATATAGTACTGGTCTCTTAAAATCTTATCTTAGTACCTTTCTTTCTTACAAAAGGGAAGATGCTCTCGTGGCTGTTGCCTGGTACATCAGTAAAGCACTAGATTTAATTCTGCCCCTGGACTGGGACAAAGATGAAGGTTATAATTTCCTAAATACTATTTTCTAAACAGAAGGCTGGATTGGCTGGATTGGCTGCTGTCTGTATTTGTATATATTTGTGTGGGTGTGTGTATATATGTATATACGTGTATACAGCTTTGGGCTTTTTTGAGAGGTGGGTTGTGTGTTTGTTTTTAAGACTACACCACTTGGGCCTTAGAAGAAAATGCCATTAATACATTAACAGGTATGTAAGGAGAATTGGGGAAGATTTGCTGAAAATATTAACAGTACTACACTGAAGAGGCTTGCTGGCCATTGAGGCAAGAAGTTGCTTCCCTAAAGTGATAAGCAGTTTGCATAATCTCATTGCTTAAGTTGTCCAGGATATGTTTTTGCCAGCTCAGGAAGCAGAATAAAGAAAGTTTCAGCAATTTGTAAACATTACACCCTCAAGAATCTCTGTGAACACAAGGATGAGATAAGACAGGCTGTAGAGCTAGTTACTCTGTTTATTTGTTCTACTGTCCTGCAGTCCCAAGTGTGCTCAAAAACACTGGGTCGGTGTTGAGTCCGGTTCAGAATCTGAAAGCCTCACTCAGTGCTGGGCAAAGGGGGCCTCTGCAGACAATTATCTGTCATTAGAAAACATTAAAAGAATTGAGACACAAGACCAGATTTTCTTTGATGGGATGTGCAACTATAGTGATGTTCAAAAGAGGTCATTCCTGCCCTTTAGAGCAGGGGTGGTATTGGCTGGGTTTCTGATGGATTTTTATCAGTGTTGATGTGAGGAAATGGCTTTCCCAGCTGATAACATCTTTGACCGCGTTTCTTGAACCCTTGACCTTTATCAGCCAAGGTATATATTGAATCCTCTTGTTAAAAATAAATCCCAAAACAAGTTACGTGGAAAATAAAACTTTGGAAGAAACATTTTTTATAATATTATTTTACCCCAAATTCTGCTTTATTTGTTACAATTTAGGATTTTTATTGAGATGAGAAGAATAGCAATTTATTAAGAAATCCCTCTATAAAAGCTACATATTGAGCCGTGCATTCACGTTCTGGGTAACCTTACTGCCCTCAGCACTCTTAGAAAACAAATCAGTTAAATTGCTCTGTGTTGTTGTTGTATGTTGCTTAATAGTACATCACAACATAGGAGAAAGCAGTTAACAGAAGGTTGGAGCAATATAATTGTTCTCTCAGTAAAAAATAATTTATGCTCAATTTCCGGAATTATGATGTTTTTGTAGATGGAGGGGGCTTGAGGTAGTAGAACTCTGTACCAAAGTTGCAATTTGACCAAGCCGTCAGAATTCATACAAAAGTATTATGTGACTGTGAACACTTGGAGAAGTGGTCACCCATCTTCTCTGATTGATAATACTCTAATCACATCATGATTTCATCAGATTTTAACTGAAAACTCTTTAGGAACTATCAGTTCTCCATGCTCTGCACTCTGGGAATCACTTATTTAGGCAATCTTGATGTTTGTGGCCTGCAAGTAACTACTTTCAGCTTTGTGAGGCAGAGCATCATTGAACTTAGCTCTTTTCAGCCGACTTGGAGAAAAGCTGACTTATACACCATCAGCAGTGGATTTCCCTATCCCATCCAAGGATTCTGAGAGGGAAATCTTGGTGTGCTGTAACCTAGCGATATGGCTACAGTCTGTTCATCTTATAATAGAGAGATAAACTTTACTTATAGTGCTGTGTCAAGTATTGCACATGTTAAATATAAAAGTTAAGGCCCTAATAGGTATATTTATTCTGAACAACAAGGAGTATTCATTTGCATCAATGAAATAAAGTACATCTCTTCATCTCATATAAGCATGTTCTTATTTGCTGAAGTACTGTATCAAATCCTGCTTTAAACTGTGCAGCTGCTAGAATTGAGTGCTGGAAGTGAGGGTGGAATCAGGATTGTTGAAGTTGGCGGATATTAGAGCTTGTGGAAAAGATGATGTAGGTCAGCACAAGGGAAATCCATGTCAGAGAATCCTTATCTGAAAATGCTCTCTGGCTTTTTGTTTGCTTTGTAATGTCAAAGCAGGGTCAAGAATGTGATCCGTAAAGACAGAGTTTTGAACATTTTGGGGTTTTTACAAGAAAATGTTCTTTTTGATGTGTAAGTCTCATTTGACAGGGTAATGCATTTTGGTAGGCCAACTGATAGAGCTGGGAATCGGAGAAGAAGACGCTTCTTTGCTCTTTATCATCTGATGCTGGTGTAATAATATTATTTTCTGTTTCTATAACCCCTGTCATGCTTGTCTCTTGGAACCATCATGACAGGGGCAATGTTACCACTACTTTACATAGTTTAAGAAGCTGCATAATCTGCATAATATTGTTTCTTATGGGGAAAAAAAACAGCCAGTCAGGCCAAGGATAGATCTTCCTGTTTTCACAGACTGAAGATAATAACAATCCTTTATCTGACAGAATTCTCAGAAAAATCTTAGTGGGTGTATGTTTGGGCAGGAAAGAATATGATGTGGGTGTGGTGTTGAGGAGAAGGCAGTATGCCATGTCTTTGTTATATTGTTCTCACAGGAGGCCATGCTGGGAGCAGGAATTGCAGCTTTTGGTGGTGTCTGAGTTGTGTTTTCAAACTCACTTCTACAACTGCTCAGGTTATAAACATTATTTTTGTTGCCTCCTTTTCTGTGGAGAAAAAAAAAAAAAGATACATGCAAGCATTCTGTCCATTCAGTCATCCTTCCCAAAAGCGTTTAGACACTTTCATATGTTTGCAGAACATGAGACTGAAGGTGAGAATAGCAGCAATAATTGACCATCAGTGGCTGGTTAAGGTGAGAATGGCAAATACAGTATCTTCACTGAAGGAAAACACTGCAGCATTGACAGTAGATCTCTGTTATGGTTGGACTGCTGCACATCAAGTCAGCACATGTGTACTGGTTGACATATGTGTTAATAATCAGCATGTGCCATTCTTTCCTGAGCTGGCAGACACGGGGAAGCGTAGGGGAAGAACTGGTGAGTGAATTGCTAGTTAAAGGCAAAGATAGAGTGAGGGAGTTGGAGTTAGTTTTCTGGGTGGATGAAAGATGACAAGATCTGCAGTTTCGTTACATCATTAACTGTTAACACAACATTTGGGAGGCCAGGCAGAGTTTCCATTATCCTACTCCACAGATGACTTATCCATTCCATGTGTGTATATATGCATTTTAGCAATTTATAATTTATTCTATAAATGAACTAACAGGTTAAGACTTACTACTTGTTTACTTAAAATGTTTAGTGATAAAGAGAACATGAGGAAATCATCAGAAATTCCTCTCAGAAGACACACTACAGACAGATATTTTCTTCTTTAGAAGGATCAAATGGGAGGGGGCAAGTCCTCAAATGAATATTGAGGGAAACATTTCTTGATATAATTCGATACAAGAAAGTGTTTAGAAAAGAAAACAATTATCTCAAGAAAATGAGTGATAAAATGCACAATGTCTTGTTGTGTTACTTAAGGCAATGAGATTTTAAGGTTTACCTTATGTGCCATGTATATTGATTAAATACCAAATATATGGTGGCCATTTCTAACCATCATTTACTGTATTGATCTGTCAGCAGTGGAACGGTAATTAAAAAAGCTATTGATTTACTGTCCTAATTTTCTTATGGGCTTTTTATTAATTTTACACATTGTTTCCTATTTCTAGGTTATAATTTTTATGTGTTTTTTTCCCTTTAAGACAAGCCTGGTCCTCTCTGAATTTCGAAAAGAAGAACGAATTGAGGAACAAAGGAATAAAACAATCAGGTGTTTCTTGCTAATTCTTACAGAGCGACAAAGGCTGCGTAAGGAGTGGACAGCAAGGTGAGAAATCTTTGAAAAATGGTAAGATAATTAAAATTGAAAACAAGTATATGAAACCCACTGTTATAAATCCCCTTTATAAGAGTGGGGGCAAGTTGATGTTTAAAAGAAAAATGTAAATTTTTACTGGTCAAATAATATTTTTACTTGAATGGAATAGTCAATTTTTTTGCTTCTGATTTCAGAGTTGCTTGATGGGGTAGAATGTTCCCTTACTGCGCTTATAGAGTGCAGTCTACTGATAATAGCTTGATACTGATATTGGAGGATTGATACCACCCTAAACATTTCCTCACATTGCTTACAACATGAGCAGCACTCTTTCCTGGCATGCCATGCTAATAGCTACCCTTCTTACCTGCTTTCTTCGCAATCGTCGCATTTTCTGGTCCTGTCCAACCAGTGTTTAGTGGGTTGTTTTGGGCAAGACTGGCATAAATTTCTAGACTTTGTGTCATGTAACTGTTTTATTATACTGGAGTTCTTAAATTGAACTCATTGCCATGGTAAATCAGATGGTATTGTTAACAATTTGAAAAAGTTGTTGAAGTTTTTATTTGAAAAGGTTTGTTACTAAAATGTAGTCAGATTAATGCATTTCAGAAACTACAGATATGTCATACTTGTAATTCATTCGGAAGTACATGAATTCAAAAAGGAGAATTTCCACCATGTGCTACTTTGTGTCCTTGTTTTAGCTGCTAAATGAGTTGATGTCACCTTTTTTCACACCTGTTTCTAAAAGCTATATATTTATAATCATTAAATAATATTTTATTTTTTCTTATTTGTGATACATAAAATTTGTAACAGTCTGAAATATTTCTACCAAATTTACAATTTTCCTTTAAAATGAGATGTCCTGTGCTTACAATTCAACACAGTTTTTCATCAATAGTATCTTTAATAGGTTATGTTAATCAAAATTAGCAGTTCATTGGCATGATATTTTTTCACCTGCACTAAAGATTCCAGTTAAGGGAGTTCTGTGTTTTGTTAGTGTATAATACTGGAAAGATCCTGAAAGTTCTGCAAGATTGAGTTTGAAAAGTGAATTGTCGATATGGGATCTGACAGTTGAGTGGCTTTGCTGTTCCCACTAATTACAGTGAGTGGACTTGAAACAGTTGAGAAGCTTTAGATAAAAATTAAACATTATTACGTAGTAGCAATTATTATACAAATTACAGGCTGTGTTTTGTAAGTTTCCATTCTTGTGAGTATTGAATCTTTCTTTGCATACTAATCCATTAAGATCTCAGAATACAAAAGAGTTTAGTAAGGAGGGTCTACAATATTGTTGGTATTATCATGTGGCTTTTGTTTGTTCCTTTTTGAGGAATTTAAGAGGTTTTTGTGGGGTATTTTTGCCTTCTATCACCATGCCTACTAAATAATGCAAATGGTTCAGCTACACTGGAAACAGAAAACCATGTAAGGCTTTTCTGTGGGCCACATACATCTCTGTTGTGAACGTGAATAGAAAGCTTCCTAGAGATAAGAAAAGGCTGAACAATCCTAATGAGTGGAATATCCTTTTAGTGTTTGTTTAGTTTAACAATAATTCCCAATATACAAAGTCATCAGGAATTGTGGCAATCTGGACTCATTTAAAAGCAATGAGTATTATGGTACTTCTGGCCTCTGCTTGCTCTTCACAATGTAATCAGAGGCTGGTGTTGTAGACATAGTCTAGTCTTTGACAGAGAAATGCTGAAGTTCTTGTGTTGGGGGTGGGGAGAGGCACAAGCAGATGAAGTGCAGGCCTTTTTAAAACTAAACACCTGAAATAAAATTTCAGAACATTCTGCCTTGAAAGTTCTGAAAGAAAGTGTCCTTTGAGTATTAAATATCCATAATCCTTTTCTTTCCATTTGATGTTTCCCATTCCAGTGACCTATCTGAGAATCTCATCCATATGATGTGCATAAACAGACTGTTACCATACACCTCACTTTACCTCATCAAAGCTTCAGCTAGATGTCTGGAATGAAGCACTGACTGTGGCAGCCATCGGGCATACAGTGGTGAAAGTTATAAAACGTCCGCTGTGGTACTAGCAGGGCTGCCCATGGTTTAGAGATCAGCCTATTGTGTACTTTGGAATTACATGAGAAAAATGTGCTTGGACAGGAAATAATTAGCACTTGTCAAAGGGCAGGCAATAGGTTACAGTATTTTACTTTCAATGGGCTATCAGGGGATCAGCTAGATTAGATAATAGATTTTTTTTCATCAGGAAGTTAAATACAGATGACTCTAATTACTTTACATTGTGCATTAGAGAGCACATTATGAACAGTACAACTTCAAGAAATTCAGGTCAATGAAGGGAGGGCAGCTGCCAAAACTTTACTGGGCTCTTGGTCTTTGCAGAGTTACGTAAGCATTCTGTTCCTCCATGGGTTTTATTTGCTTCATTGACACCTTACATAAAAAAAAAACAAAAAAAAAAAAAACAAAACGTGCTGGGAACTGTTACAAAATGAATGATTAAACTTTTAGAAAGATACCCTTTCTCAGAGAAAGGCATATGACCTGTTTCGGTATGTGTCTACTGGGATATAGTATGTCCTTGCATTATTTGCTTTAAGCCTTATCACTGTCTATGCATATTAATAAACTGAAATTACTCTTTCAGTTTTTATTCCAGCTTTGTAGCCCAAAACACATGATAGTGCACTTAGTGTTATGGCTCAAAATTTCATATGCTTTTGACTAAAAGGTGTCATCAGTATTTTAAGTACCTGAGCAGATCTTGTATGGGTTCAAGTTGTTCTGTTGTTGAGTGGTAGTGATCCAAAATACTGCTCAGGTAGGACTCAGTGAATGTCTTCTAAGTGTTAACAGAAATGGTCCAGAGTCTCTGAAGCCCCAGATTTGTTTATACTGCACGATAGTGCCTGATGGACAGGTTATTATAGCTGTTAAAGAGCTGCTCTAGCCCTTTGAACTGACCCCTTATTGACCTCTGCTTATAGAAGGTCACTGTGCAGCTTATAAAGTAAGGGGAACCTTAGATTCTACTGTAACAAATAGAGGATAAAGGGAACAGCTGTGAATTTTGGATGAACCATGCAAGCCTGTATAGTCTTTTTAGGGTCACTGTATGATAATGAAAATTGTTACCAAATTATATGGAAATTTAACAGCAATAGTGGGAAAGAGAGGGTGGAGTCTGATGCATTGGATTTGATAAATGAAGTGTGAAGTTACCCATCTGGCTCTAGACAGCCCCCTTTTCTCTACAAAAGGAAAACATTTAAAAATAACCATGGTACATCTAGAATCAATGACCCATACAGAGAGCTGGAATAGATCAAGATTTAATGGTGGCTGTGGAAGAAATTATCATTTGAAAAGTGAAACAAAGGATGAAAAAGTACAGTTCAATATCTGCACCTGATTAATTTTCCAAAAAAGCCTTAATATTTTTATCCCATTGATGATACTATTGACATTTTTTATTTTACTTTTTAACTGGAACCAGAAAAAATGTTGTATCAGAAAGGAAGAGTTTGACCAAAGAGTGCCTGAATTTCAAGAGGGAATGTTGCACTTTTCCTATTCAGTAAATGCCCAGGAGAACTGAACTGTTGTTCAATTTCTCCTTATAGAACTTGTATCATGTTATAGTTGTATTCTATTTAATATTTGCACTTAATTGCTAATAGTTTCTTGAAATGCTTTTCATATAAATACATTTGCTACCAAACTAATTTGTCCTCAATAAATCAACAATAGATTAACATAAAAAGATAATGTTTAACTGCATTGAAATGGTTAACTGCAAGGAAAAAAAGGTTATTCAAATTATTATTAAAATAAGTCTCTTTTCATGCATAAATCTTATTCTTCCAAAATGGCTTTATTATGATGCAGACTCTGATGTCCATTTCACTATTTCCCTGAATGGAATTGAACCATATCTCGTAGAGGAAATTAGGACAGGTAATGGAAAATGTGAAGTGTTGGGGATAGAATCATAGAATCATAGAATAGTTACGGTTGGAAAGGATCTTAAGATCATCAAGTTCCAGCCCCCCTGCAGTGGGCAGGGACACCTCACACTAAACGATGTCAACCAAGGCTCTGTCCAACCTGGCCTTGAAAAGATAGGCATAATAAATAGGAAAGTTTGATAGGAAAGATAAAATTATTTATGATTGTTGTATTTTCATAGTTGTGGTACTTAAGTTTTCTCCAAGTCACCATGTAATGACAAATTGACATCGTGAAAAGAGAATAAGCATTCAATAAATAATTTGGACCAAAGTAAACACAAAACTCATCTGGTTCACGAGATAAACAGCAGAAAAGTATTAATTGATTATATCTTTTAACAATCAATAGCATAAGACCTTGCTTCATTGAAAGAACACAATGAAAAAAATATTTTTTGTGAGGTCATCCACAACCCATAACTTTTTGTTAATCAAGTCACTGTGTATTTTTGGAATTGTTATATTTTTCCACTTTTGCACACTTCAGGAATAAACCTCTTACTCATGAGAAATCATATAAGTTTCAGGTTTTACATCAAACTTGAGGTATAATTCCTTAGCATTCTTTGCCTTTGTCAAACCCCTTCTTAGATCTCACAATTATGAGAGGGCAATGTAAAGGTGTGTATTTTTTCTAGCTACACTGAATGTTTGTCTTACTACTGAGATAGTCTTACTGCTCAGCAGTGAGATCTGGGTTATGTGGATATTTATGTAGGAATTTAAATTGTATGTACATAGTGTGACAATTGAGTCCTAATCTCAGTTTTATACTGTGAATGCTGTTCAGATTTATAGTAAGAACAACAAAGAATATGACAGTGAAATCATAAAGCGTGTGCATGTTAAATGAGATACACACAACTGTTATGGTTAGTTTATGTAACATTGGAATGACAAGAGTTTTTTTCATGTTGAGGATTCCAGTGTCCATGTTTCTGAAATTATTAAGAATCTCAGTACACACACCTGCGACATCTCCAATTCACTTTCTCTAACAGTTGTCCTCTCTGGACAACATGTATGTCAGCTAGATTAGGTGCACAATGTTAGCAACAGGCACAGATAAAAATTTTGATTTATCACTTTGGAACTTGTAACTGAAAGAAAAGAAAATTATATTCATATTCTTTGATATTCCTGTTTTGTATGTGTGCATGCATATGCTCTTTAAAAGAAGAAAATTAAACTGTTCACCACCCAGTATGTAACCTAAACCAGTGTTTTAGAAAGGAAATGTACAGTGTGACTTGGATGTCAATGCTGAGTACTGTATGTTAATAAGGAAGATATTTTGAGGCAGACGGAAAACCAACCTTGCAGCTTTCAAATGAATGGAGAAAACACTGCGACTTCAATGAAGTTGTCAGGTCTCCTGCTGTAGTTATGCTTAGACATCAGCTGCCTTGGTTGACCTTTGACTTTTCTCCAGTTGCTTATTCCCAGGCTTCTTTTGCTTTCCCTGACCCTTTCTGGTTTCTGCCTCTGTCTTTCACCTGTGCTTCTTGTCTGGAGGAGCCTTTGAGCAGCCAAGCTTGGGATCAATAGGTACAAGTACTTTGTGGAACAATGGAAATACTGCTTGATTAAATGCTGCTGTTTAACCACCACTATTCTTTCCTTTGAAACTCTCTTGACCCATTAGCCTTGAAAAGACTTTATGTTTACAAACTGTGACTACTTACAGAAAATGCTGTTTCTTACCTTGTGATGTCACTATACACACAGCAAATATGGTGCAAAATACGTTATTTGGTGTACGAACTTAAGTAATATTATAGGGCAGTCTTGTCAAAGTTGCAGAACTTCAGCTCTGTGTGAGGCTTCTGTGTGTGTCAGACTCTTCATTAAGGCACTTCACAGGGATTGTTTACTCTGAGGGTTTCCTTTACCATTTTAATTTAGTTTTAATGCTCCATTTCTGAAAACCATAAAGGGATGTGTCATCCCATACCTGAATAACTACTGAATCAAAGTCCTTTGGCACTTCCCTGTTTTGATTTCATGCTTTTCTTCTTGTTATGTCAGATGGATTTTTCAAAAGGTGATTCAATGACAGTTCCAAATCTGACAACTGACACAAATTTAGTCCTTGTTTATAGTGCAATTAAGGTTTCCAAAACAAAAAGTGATGAAGGATTTTCCTGCTCTATCAGCGTGCATTTGATGTTTTGTTTTGGATGGGATTTTTTTTTTTTTTTACTTATTTCACCTGGACGTGCTTCTAAAGTCAGCATGGGTGACATTTCCTTATTTATGTAAGCTTTCATGATTGCAGTACAAGAAAGATAGTTAGTGTTGTTTTTCCAGTGGTTTGACAATGATTTGCTCACCACCACTGGGAGATCTGAATGCTGGAAATGGAGATCGTTTCATTTCCAGGCTGCAGGATACTGGAAATGGAATAGATCACGGAGGTAACAAATCTATAATCTGTGTAGACAAAGTGTTAGCCACATCATCAGACAGCTGGACCACAAAGTATCATTGACATCAGCTGTCATCATCCCTGTAAGAGAGAATGGTGTCTGCCAGAGGCAAGGGAAAAGAGAAAAGCCTGGAGAATTCAGTGTGGTGCACAGTGCTCTGCAGCTGCCCACATTAGCTAAAGACCTGGTGTTATAAATTAGGGATAAAGTGACTGGTCCAGAGAATGAAAAATTATCATAGATTCATTTTGTTCTATCCACTGAGGTTTCTTTGTTCTGCATTACCAATCCATACTTTCCTTGGCCTTCAGCAGAATGTGGTAATGTTACAGTATGTAACATATCCATAAAACCACTTGCAAACTTAGTATGCATTAAAACTCTGTCTAAAAGTAGACATTCAAAATTAAGCAACTCTAAAGATAGAGTTCTCTATTCTGTAAAATAGTAGAAGCCTTATCGAAACATGTTGTTAGTAGCATTATTGTCACAGCTTTATCTGTCACAAAGCCGAATTGAATAAATTTAATTTGGAGGATCCATGTTAAATAGTCTGTATACATTACCAATACAGGAAAAGTAGAGGGTAACATAAAGGGTTTACCTAGCCAAGTGGTGTGCTTATCATGTCATGGCATGAGTGAGCAGATGCTTACATAAGTTCATGACTGAAGACTTAAATGCTGTCAGCCTTATGTTATTAAAGTTTTTCCACGTATATAGAACTTGATGGCTCCAGGGATTGGTGATGAAATACAAAGCCTTTTGTTTTCAGGTCAGCAGTTCAAATATGGTTCAGGTAGATAGTGCCAAAGATTATTCCCAGTGGGTATCTGTGTTTGATGGCCTGTGTGAAATGCGTTGGTTCTTAAGCCCTAGTAGGCAGGTGTGTATATCACATAAAGCAACTGTTACAGCTGACACTAATTGGTACCCTTGCTGGCATTTTTTGCAGCAGCCAAAAATTAGATGGATATAGAAACTGAGTAAGATGCTGTCAATGCTTTAAATAGTCTAGACCATGGTTGTAAGGTAGTGATAAGCCAATGAATATCATGACTGACTGTGGGCAAAAAAAGGGTGTGAATCTGTTGCTTTGCTCTACAGTTTGCTTGTACTGAAAGTTACTGTAATGTACACAGATAATCATATGAGCCATAGCAAATTACTGGGCAATGTTAACAGCATTGGACAAGAGGGAAGCGCAATCCACCGGGAGGTGAAAGAATGGGTTGGAGATGCATCAACTAACCAGAGAAACTAAGTTGAACTGGAGAACAAAATTGGATTGCCTTTTTTGTTTGTTTGTTTTCTAATGGATTTTTATGGATTTTATTTTATTATTAATTTACTTTCCTTATTTTCACTACTAAATAGTAGTAGGCATTTCAACAGTTTAATTTGGCTGTATTATTTATACTGTATCTTTTTTCTAAATTTTTAAATCCTTGCTGTGCAATTATTAAATTATAAACTATGATGTTTCAAATAGCTAAAAAAAGGAAACATTTCTTATGCTGAAGATGTTCTGTCAAGTCAGAGAACTTGGGAATCTGTTATGTAGCACACTTTTTTTTTTTTCTGTATTTTGTCTTATCTTGTTAAGTGACAGCAGCCCCAAATAGCACAGAACTTAAAGCATATGTAATAGTGGCAGAAGAAAATCCTACTATAACTTACTTAAGTAGCTTAGCCAACTGAGAACAGTTCTAGGTATGCAACACCCCAACTGAGTGGTAATTCACAATACTCATGTTTCATATTGCTGTATTCTAGAGATTATCTGGCCTGGGTTGGTGGTGGAGCAGCTACAACTCATGGGTAAGAAGGCTGTTAAAGTAGCATCAGTGGATATGAATTATATAATTAGAAAATGAGATAAATAATGGAAACAAAAAGGTATCTTGAGATATACCAAAAAGACTGAGAAACAGGCTCTCAAAATGCAGGGTTTATGGGGGAAGCTAAGAAAAGGCTATTGAGTATTGAAGTAAAAGCAGTAGTACTAGGAGAAAACAGTATTCTGTTGGAAAAGGAAAGTTCTGAGAATTTTAAGAGCTACTAATAAGAGGGTGTACCACTCTCTCTATAAGGGTGAGCTGAATGGATCCATTAGTTATGCCTGTGGGTGTGCTAGAGTTAGATTTAGCTCCAGATTATGCTGGAAGTAATTTTTTGTACTGGTTTAGAAAATAGTCTTAATTTTTTTTGTTGGTTGTTTTTTAGGCAAGTAAACATTTTCTCATTTTTTATTTTCTCATATTTAGTAAAATCAGCTTTTGGTCTTTCTGAATTCTGAAAAAATATTCTCATCAGACTTATTATTGACCACCCAGTAAAGGTGGATTTGAACAAGTGCTCAGGAGATATAAGGTGATCAGTGTGTCCATTTCAGTGTAGGTGACTTGCTAGCTACACAGCATGTTTATTGTAAAGCATAATTTACTACATATAAGGTCTGCTTATTTTATAATAGGCTGTCCTAAAAGCATTTTAGGTATTTGCCCTTCTTTTTACACTTGGAGATATGGATAATCCCAAAATCCAGATGTGTGTCTTGGGGATTGAGAGGAAGGTTGTAGGAGGAGAAAGGAGTGGAGAAAAGGGGTTTGAGAGGTAAGAGGGTACAATGCTGGAGGATTTAAACTGCTTTGTTTGCCTGTAGGTGACACTGTTGTATCATTTATCTGTACATTTTCACATATCTTGTCCAGGGACAAAAAAAAAAAAAAAAAAAAAAGAGATAAAGAAATAATTAATAAAAAAAATTTGAGGTTCAAATAAATACCTTGCATGAATGATTGCTTAAACCCTAGGCTACAGAGTCTTAGATGCAGGTAGATGAATTACCTGTTCTCTTTCCCAAAGATGGCAGCAGTTTATAATAGTATTTTCTGACTAACTAGTTTGCTAGCAGTGCATCTTCAGTTCAGTATTCCCTTGACAGGCAAGATGCTAAAAGGATTGCTCTGCATGTTTCTAAAGACTAATATAATAAACCAAGATGATAACACTCTGAGAAAATTTGCTGCTAAATTATGGTAATACAAAGTTAAAATGTTTTTCTTTGCTCGAGTCATTTAAATTAATAATGTGTGCCATTAAGTTAAATCTTGCAGAGGATTTTTTTCTTCTTTGCCATTAAGTATGCTGGCTACAGAGAAAATGAAATATCCTATGAAGCTTGAGCAATCATCTATCTCTAAACTACAGTGTGCCTGCTGCCAGATGTTCAGGTGCTGGTGCTGCTGCTTTGACATGTATATCTCTTCCAGGCAAAAAAACCCCTATATACATCAGTCCAGGTGCGAGGTGGCCTTGCCAGCAAACCTGCCTCCTCCTAGCTGTGACACTCATCCACTCCCCGTCAGAATGTGTACGTTAGAAGGGGATTGTAATTAACCCCTGGAACGCATAGGTTTCACTGAAGTGATGTGCACAGTAATGATATTGTTAGCTTCCTTAATTTCCAGTTTCACCATCAATTATGCCATGTGTTTCATCCAGTTGGTGCTACCCTCCCAGTGTTAATTATAACCTACAAGACTGTTACAGTTAATTTTATGGCAAGCATATTGTCTCTTCAAGGCTCCATAGCAGCTCATAAATTATCTTGAAGGTAAAATGTAACTTGGGGAACAAGTTATGAAAATTCCATCCATCTCGCTTAGGAGGTGCAGCTGCTACTGTCAGCTGCCTCACTGCTGCATTGTGAAGGAATTATGGTGGGTCAAGTTTAAGAGCCTAGGTCTGGGCTGTCACTGAGGAGGAAGGCTGTCTTGGCCCTGTCAGGCAAGTACCTTCTGCCAATCCCTTGTGGTTTCACTTTGCAGGCAGTAAAAGGCAGGCAGTGCAGGTGGATAGTCCCCAAGCTGTCTCTATTCATTACTTTACAGAAACTTGTTTTAGGTAGGCAGGTACGGAGACCTTTTCACTGTTGTCATAATGTAAGGCATCATTTGCAAAGTGCAAGATAGATAACTCTATAAATAACTCGCTGTTCTGTTGAGCTGGGGTGGTGGAGGGAAGATGATCAGTGCCGTAGATGCACGTGAAATAGCTCGCTGGTTTGTAAAATGACTGTTGGTTTAATTGTAGCAATAGCTTGGTTTGGAAGAGCACATCTGTTCGCTTTTATTTTGCATACACAATAAAAGGAGGTGCAATTTTGCTGTGAAGTAGTTTGTGTTGGAGTTGCATACTAAATAAATTAGCATGGGTTTACATTGGAATTATTTATGACATCTGTGTGTGTCCCGTTTTTTCTGAAGGAATTGCAAATGCTCATTTTCGTTTAAAAAGGAGGGTAAAAATAAAGAAAAAAAGCAGCCTACTACTTTAATCAATGAACTCAACATTCAGTGCTTTTTATATTTTTGTCATATACATTATTACTATAATGCCTTATTCTGCTTCTTATAATGATAATACAAGACTACCATAAAAATACAAGGCCTTATTCTGCTGTTTCTTCCTGTAGTATTTTGTATTTCAGAAGTTTTAAATGCTGTCAAGGTTTGGGTATTCCTTTAAGAGTAAAACCTAAGTACAAATCTAATTTCCTGAGAAGTCTTTTTTCTTTCCACTATTTTACCTTTCGAAAGAACTTCTGTGTTTACAATGTTGTTTCCTAACCTCATTTACAGCTGGGAAGGCATATGAGAAGGAAGACTGAAAGCTGATACTTAACGCATTTCCATAGGCAACTGCTGTGCAGATGTGAATGAGTAAATGTTGTGAATTCAATTGAGGACAAAATGAACAAACACAATAATGAAAACCAGAAAGGATAATGCATATAAATATACATTGTTCATTAGTTTTGTCAGTCATCGTTCAGTTTTAATTATTCTTGATCATTCATTATACAAGGAAGAAAAATATTTCTAAATACTGCTGACTTTGGAAATTGGACCTCTACTGTGTTTGGAGGAAGAAGGCTGATTAGAGAGTGCAAATTAGTACACTTTTAATGTATGTTCATTATTGCTTTTCCCTTGGAATTTACAGGAAAAGCGCCTTGTGATATCTTTTGGAGGTCTATTATTTTCCCAGAGTTAACAGGATGCTTTTCAGTGTACTCTCAGAAGAAACTCCTAAGTTTTAACTGCCTGGAATCTCGTGTTTCTGTTTATTCAGTTTATGTGCAGGGAAGCTGTGCATTAGGCACAGCATTGGGCAACGTGAAGCGTAAAACCAGGATTGCCTCAAGAGTAGACCCAGAAGTGTTGCTTCTCAGAAGCAGAGTTCCTTCTTGGCTTCATCCTTGTCTTGTTGTTCACAGAAGACATGGGGGGAAAACCGTAATTGCTGTTAGCATCTATCAGCTAATACAGGGTTACTTCACCTGGTCATCTACGTCATTATCTCTTACATTGTAAGATGTCAATTACTGCACAAAGATTGTCCATCAGAATTACAAAGCAATTCCTCCATTGTGGGGACTTCCCAGTTGTGATTCTGCCTGATGACGGGGATGTATCTGTAGTTGCTGTAGTATAGTTTTCACTAAATTGTCTATGAATTTGTGCAGGTAGAGAAGGTTGGGACAGGGAAGAAGTGTCAGAATTTTTGTGTCCCATACTGTTTTCTCAAGGGGTGAGTGATAAGTATTCAAAAATGTAACATTAATTTTGCCTAAAATCACATAAAAGTGTCTGGGTTGTTTTAACCATCATCGTCTTCTCTCAGATTGATTTTATGCTATTGCTATATTGCTGAGTTCAAGAGAGCTACTCTAGATTTAAGTTAATGTAGCTGAGAAGAGGGAGAATGAGGGCACAGGTCCTGATAAGTATCCTTCACATTTTCTTGTTATGGAATCTCAGACTTCTATTGTGACACTGCTGAAGAAAGACATATCTGATTGGAAAAGTCCTTATGGCTTGTAATTAGGCAGGTAAAATGGTCATTACCAAGTAGTTCTCTCTTAAATATAAGAAATCTCTTTGTGCAATTGAATGAGAAAACCTTTTTACAGAATAAAGCGTCTTTGTTTCCTGGCTCTTGGCCAACTTCAATAGGAAAATATTTTTGGGAAAGTGATTGAACTATGTAAGATTGTGAACGAGGTTTTTAGGAGGTTTTTAAGAAGATGGATGAAAGTAGCTGTAAAATAATGGAGGACAGAATAACTGCAGAGTTGGATCCAAACCACTCAGTTTTTACAGGCAGATGCATTAAAAAAAGTGTTGCTGTTTCTTGCTTAACATGACTCAATATGTTCTTCTGAATCAACAACCCAAGAAGAAAATGAAAATTTTCAAAAAAGCTTCAGTATTGATTCTTTTTTTTTTTAAAAGTACCGAACCAAAACATCCAAACCACATTTGGGAAAAAAGGGAGCTTTTCAGTGGCTTTAGAATCTAGAATCTCATTTATAACTCACAGAATTTAATTTTTGTTGTTAAAGTAGTAATTTAAAAGAACACAATCTCAAATACTGGGTTTACCAATTAAGTGCGCTATCAGCCAAATGCATTTCTAAGAATAAAAATAATTTTGTAGCTCAAGTATGTGTAAATATCAAATGGATTTAAATCCATGACAGATTGTGCAAATCAGTGTTGAATCTTTGTGCTTCAAAATATATATAGAAAAATTTAATAATTTTTAATATTTTTTTTTTAGTTTTCTGCTTGTTGATGGTTAATTATAAGTTCCAGTAGCATGGAAAGATTTCTGTGCATATTGAGTCTTGTGAAATCCATGGAGCGCTGAATGCAGTTGCTTATTCAGTTTGCCTGTAAAAACTAATTCTCAATACTGCTGTTTTATTGTACTCTAATATAGTGCATTCTGATGTAAAATAATTTTTCTTTTATTTCCCAATATTCCAATGCCTGCTCTTTTGTTAATCTGAGATGGAAAATTACTGTTCCTCACTGCCATTTTAGGGCCTTTCAATCTAATTGCTCTCTATGTGTAAAGTGGCAGTTTTGTAATTCACCTTGGGTGAGACATTTAAAACATTCTGAGTAGAATTGCTAACTACCAAAATACTATGCAAATTTAATTGCTTAATTCAAGTTACAGGATTAAGAAGCATGAGGATAATATGTATTTGGTTCCTGGCTCAACAGTAGCATTAAACAAGATAATTTCAAAAATGTATATGATTACTTTGAAGGAATATAGCTTGGAACAAAATAAATAGCATCACTTACGTGTTTGAATTTTCATGTGTTTTGAAACAAACTACTTGAAGTATATGTCTGAATAGTATAATATGAATTTAGGTCCTCTTGCCATTAGTCCTTCAGTTTAACTGTGCACACAGAAGAACTTTAAAAAGACATATTCTTGGTTTGATGGACGTGCACTATATTTAGAGATTTCTCTCTCTACAGTGTCCTTCTGTAAAAGGAAATCTTGGTCTCTCTTCAGAGTGTTTTAAAACAAACCAACCTAACAAATCACCAAAACAAAACAAAAAACCCTTTGAACTTTATAAGGTATCTATATTTATGAAATACATAGTTTTTATTTTTTTCTCACTAGAACCTGTGAGCGCATTCGTAGCATGCCAACAGAGTTGCTGATCTTAAAAAGTGCTGACTGATCTTTTCTGCACACTCCTAACTGCTAACTGCTATGGAAAATACTAATCCTTCAATTTTTACTAATTTTTACTTTTACCCTACAAAAGAAGCTGTAAGAAAATGACTTAAGAAATGTCAGAAGATAAAAGGTTTCATTTTTATGCTTAGGTGTACAACTTTTTAAAATGTATCAGTTATTATGAGGTGCAGTTGATGATGAATACAGAAAAATAATTTTGTTTGCCCACTCATTTTTTTTTCTTCAAAGCCTGACTTTTCCTTAAGCATATTATTTTTCTGTGTCACATACACAAAAAAAAACCCCAAACCTCTACAAGATTTATTGGCATTTGTATGGAAAAAATGAAAGGATTTTCATGTTTTGTAAGAAACTTAATACACTTTCACAGATGGCCCAGCTCAGGTGTGATTTTAATTATGAGATAAAACAAAGCCCAACACAGTAGGAAGTAGTCTTAATAAACAGCCTGAAGCTTTTGTCTTTATGTGTCAAAAAGCCTTTTTATTGCGTGATGAAAAATTTTTTTTACTAGCTCTTTCTAAAAATGCTTGAAAAAAATACCAGGCCTTCCAAAGTTCAAGTGAGTTATTTTGGTCTAGTGACAAATAGGAACTTTTTTTTTTTTTCATTTCTTTTTTCTTCCCAGTAAGTTTACAGACTTCTGCTGAAAAACAGTTAAAAAATTCATTAATAATAATTAAATCTGCAAGGACACAAACGCTTTACTTATGTCATTTTCTAATTAGATGTAGCCCTTGTTTGTGGGTATAGCACATTGCTTAGCAGTAACAAAACCTGAGAATTTAAGCCTAGGTTAAACTGCATCATGAGAAACTAATATTCATTTAAACCTTGCTATGGTATTCAGCCTTCATTATTAAAACACAACTAGTATGATCCTGTTGTTAAATATTACTAATATAATAATGTTGTACTGTCTTTCCCTTAGTGGGGAATTATGAGGACCTCATGTTAAGACCTCAGTGTCCTGACATAGTTAATTATCCATAGATAATGGTTTCAGCAGTAGCTGTTATGAACATCACAACCTCACTGTTAAGGGCTTAATAAATATTTGCAGACTCAGGTGCAGGGCACCTATGTACTCCTCTACAGAAGCAAACAGCTGTGGTTGCTTCCCTGTGCTATACATCACATACAGTGTCTCATTTGTTGTGGCAAACCTAATGGTGCAAACACCAAGCTTTATGTCCTGTCTTATACTGCGGTAATGTTTGTTGCAGATATGCTAAATTATCTTTCACAAGTCATCTGTCTTTTCTAAAACAAAAATATCTTAGAAAGCTGAAACTTCCGGAGTTCATTACTTGAATGCTGTGTATATTGATCAAATTATTTAAAACTTCATTTTAGAGTCTATAACCACCATCACCACTGATGCTGGAAGGTGGAAAACTATAACCAGATGGTTCCCAATTGAATTCGGTATAAGTGAGCTTACTTTTAGGGAACAGATATTTGTAATAATTACTTCAATTACAGGACAGTGAAAGCATGGACATAATGAACTTTTATAAGTAATACAGGTTAGAGGTTTTTATTTCTGTGTGGTTGAATACATGTCAAGGGAGGAAGTAAAAATTAATGTAGGTGTCCATCACCTTAAATTTTGGCTTGGAATATTGGGTGGTTCCTAAATAGCATCTATCTTTAATTTGTGTTGAATAATGGAGTGAATAATGGAATGAAAGGAGGAAATGCTAAGTTTATGTATGTGGCAGTGGGACAACTTTTATGGTCTTTGAGTAGTAGTCAGTAAGCCTCTGTCTAACCAGTCACAATACTAGTACTCTTCAAAGTGATACTCCAAAACTTGCTTAGTATTCAGTAAAAATAAAAAAAAAATAGAAAAAAAAAGAAAAAAGAAGTTGTATTTTCCCACAGGTTAAATGCTTTCAACAAAAGCCTCAAGGGGAATTTTTTATTATTATTATTTTTATTTTCCCCCCAGAAATTTTCTGTTCTCTGCTTCCCCCTTGCCTTCCATACATCCTTGGTCCTTATCTTTTCCATTTTTGGATCTCTGTTCTAGTCATATTCATCATGTGTTATGAGAAGGTAGAATAGAATTGGTAATCTATAATAAATTAATGATGTATTTCAAGCTCTTGGTCATGTGCTGACTGTGGGAGCATTTAGAAGAACAGTATGTGGTCCATATTCTGTAGAATTCATAGTCCAGTTTAGGCAGGAGAATGATTAATATGTCTCTTGTCCTCTCTTCATCATCCACTGTGATTCTCTGTTTATGTAATACGAAATGCTCTACCAGTAGTTATTTTTTCTAGGATTTCTAAGGAATCGGTAATTGATGAGTAAGGGTTGCAATCATAGTTGCCTTGATGGGTGCCTGGACTTGCATGGATGCTATGAAGCTTTCATCCTTAGCACTGATCAGCCTGGTCTCTGAGATACTTCTAACTTATTTCTGATTGTCAATCACACAAACATCCAGCAAACTTTGTAGAGACTTTAGGAAGCTTTGCATATCAGTGTTAATATTACCATGAGCATTATGTTTCAACTGAAGTTAAGATTATGTTGCTTATTCAGACACCAGTTAGGGCTTTGATACAAACCTTGAGGAAGGAGCTTTCATTCTGATTTTCATCCTGTTCACAATAGATTATGTCTTTCTACTTGTTAATCCAATTCTGCTGATTGACTCAAAGTGAAACAAAAGCTGGCAATACTGGTCTGTTCTACACTCACAGGTGCCACATTCTCCTTCCATGCTGGGTATAAGTAATGCTGACGGCTAACATATCACCAGCATGGCCTGGCTATCTGGCCAAGAAGTCATTAATGTCAGATAAAATACCAAAAGTAAACGAAGCTGGTTTTAAGTGGTGCTAGACTTGTCACTTTTAAATATTATGTCTCACCATCAGACAGGAGACACAATGGCAGTGCTCATTTCCCCTTAATTTTAAATTGTACCAACCTCAAAGTTACTTGAAAAAACGCACTCATGATTCTAGGATTAAAATTCAGCATGAGATTAATTTTACTGCAATTATATACCTTTTTAATTGACTGCATTTCAAAATTAGTTTGGTATCTAGTCTGTTGGTAACCTATGCCCCTTTGAGTCATTAACAAAATGTAACTGATCTTCATCTATTTTGTTGGGGTGGGAGGGTTAATCTTCAATATAATCAAGGCAAGAAGCTTTTGGCTCACAAAAGTAAATGTTTTCTGTCCTTTGTTGTCAGATCCCACAATTTTCTCTACAGCAGACTTAGATGAAACAGAAAACTGATATACTGAGCCACTGGAATTGCAGTCTTGTAATTTAGAAATATCCATTTTATCCCTTATAATTTCTTCACTAAGATTCTTCAGTCTGAATTTGATACAGGTAGGAGCCAAGACAAACAGTAACCATTTATAACTGTTCAGACCAGTTTGGATTTCACTAGAATGTAAAGCCAAAGAGTTCTTGGCTTTGTTTCATGTGTCCTACAAGAATGGAAAGTACATTTAAATTGTAGTGTTCACAGTAGCTGCATGTTTCTGCAACATCTGCAAGCTTTTATTTTTGACTTTAGAAAGATGTGAAAATACTTGTGCATTAAACTCTATTAATTTATCAGCTGAAGAACTTGGTGGAAGGTCCTTTAACTTACTAGAGACTGTGTACACAAAAAGCTATCTCCAGTCCTTCGAGCAGGAGATAGAATACAATGATGCTATCCATGTGCTTGTGTAAAGGAAAGGGCAGGTGTGTGTCCTGTGTGTGGCATTGCCCTTCGAGTGCTGACATGTGTGAAGAGTTTTGAGCCTTTAAAACATTTCTGAATGCACAGCTAGCTTGCTCTGGTTTTAGAGAGCAAGTGCTGCAGCAGATAGCATTTGCAGGATGGAGCCATAAGACTGCTCTTGTCATTTCCATATTTACTTCTTCTACAGATATTTGCCAAAGGGATAGAACAGCTTATAGTGAGCATTCCAGTTGCATAGTATAGAATAGAAATGTATTGATTTTGCTTCCGCTGTCTTAATCATAGAGTTACAAAAAACCTGTCAAAATAGGGTCTTCCCCTCATTTTAGTATGTTATTGCCCTACCACCCAACATGCATGTGCATCATCCCTGATTTCCTGGTGTGTATACTGAATAGAATGAGTCCTTCTAGTAAGCAGAGTTCGCCAGAATGTCATTCAGCATTTGTCCTGTCTTGCCCTGTCCTCTTGCATTATAAAAAACTTGAAATGCAGAGCAATGGTGTAATTGCTCTGTACCTCCAGAAAGGTCTTTTTAGTGTAGTTTAGACTATTTATTCTACCTTATTATAACACTTTGAAATTCCTAGATGAATTTGTCATGCAATATATATCACAGTGAAAAAAAGAGAAGCCTCAAGCCTGCAAAATCCATGCTGAAAAAGCAGCATTGTGAAAAGATTGTAGTACTGAGTTCTTTACAGTTGAAAGTTGTGAAAGTCTTTGAATGTTGTTATCCGTTGCTGAATACCTTTGAAATAGATGTATGTAATCTACAGAAAAATGCTGTGACATTCTGGGTAGAGAATGTGTGCCCCACAAGAGTGTACATATCAGGATGGGACCCTTCCCCCATGTCATTAGTTTTGAATCAAAATAAGTGAAACAACAGTCAGCAACATCTTGTTTAAATGCGTGTCACAAAAATACACATTGCATATTTTTCTCTGTCAAAGACTACAGTATTTATTTCTTTATGCAGTAGATTGTTATCTAGTTTTCTCTCTTCTGCTTCTCATAAAGAAAATGTTTGCTACGAATTTCAACTCCCACTTGCTGAATGGAGTCCAAAGAGCAAAATACTACTGACTGAAAATCCACAGCAGTCCTTTATCCATTTAAATGACATGCAAGACAGAATTGTCTCAGTAGAAAGGTACTTTGTGTGGAGGAAACTGCAAATGGGATACCCTATAAAATAGCACAAAACCATGTAATTATTAAATTAAATCTCCAAGTCTCTCCAAATGAAAAAAAAAAAAAAATCAGGAAGAGTTTTGAAAAAATATAGATACTGTATTGTCTTGTTAGCTTAGAGCAATGGAATTCTGTGTAAAAGTAATCAAATGGATTATAAACTAAAGAATTAATAAAGAACCTTTTATTACTGTACATATTTCACTCTGGGGATAGATGACCTTAAGGTGACCTTTTCACATCTGGGGTCAAGCGCTAGCAAAAGTTGTCTTATTCCTAGACTTCAGCTGGGCTGGCATTTCTGACAGACGTGTAAACAGATGCAAGCATTGTTGCTAATGACAGGTGATTATAAGTGGCATGGGTGCCAAGCTAATTAAACCATGCCTTGACAGGAACATTTGGTGAAATGGTATTTCAGCATTAGAAAAACTGTTGCAACACATTTTTTCCTGCTAGGCTATGTATCTGAGTATCATTCATTTTAATTCTTTGGCCATAGTACTCCAAAATCTGCTCACTGCTTTAGATCTAGAAGTCTTCGGTGTAGGGAATGGGCAGCAATAGTTAGCTGAATAGATATGAGTGGGGGTTTGGAACTTTGAATTGCAGCATCTGCTTCTAAGAAGGATTTTAGCATAAAAATACAGTGTAAAAATCCAGCATGGTGGGACTGGAGAGGTATTCTCTTACTATTGGACAAGATAACAGTTATTGTGCCAGACTTATTAATGGCTGAATTATTGTGCTGTTCTTTGTCACATATTTCTTACTGGACAGCTTTTACTGCTTCAAACTGTAGTTTCTAAATCTATTTAAGACTTTTTTGTGTGTGTGGGTATACTTCACAATGAAATACAGATTATTCTCAAAGTGAAAATAATGGTAGCTTTAGAAATAGTGTACTTAACGTTAGAACTTTTATGAACTTTAGGCAGCATATTCTCAGTTTTTCATGGGTCAGCTTCATAGTTTAAGATGACTTTATGTCTGCTGTTCAAATTTCTTTTGCTGAGATAATGAATAATGCTGAAGTTACTTATTGATCTCAGAATTCCTAGCAACTTTTTATTTAAAATTAATCACTCACATATTGCATGACAGCTGTGGAAAAATTTGGGGTAATCCTATAAATTAATCAAAATTGATTTCATAAAATGTGAGATATCTAGTTTAAGGATATTTTTCCATTATTCTGTGTGAAATTCATTGTAATCGTAGGATGGAAGCTAACTCTTCACACTATTGATGTTCCTTCGGTATTTTCCTCAGCCTTGAAGCTATGAGAGTTTAATATAATAATCTCTGCTAAAATTCTGGACTTGCACCAAATTTGGGAGAAGAACTTAATCCTGTTTATTTCTTATTCAGGGCACTAAGGATGAAAAGAAATTATTTCTCTCTGCTGATTGGTCTGGACATGATTAAAGCAGTACAAGAAACTGCTACAAATAGTAGACTATTAGTAGAGCTAATAACAGTCTTAATATTTGGACTGGGACTGGGTCTTGAGAATCTAGGAACTCTTTTAAAGCTGGTTCTTAGAAATTAAGGTTTAAGTATAGTGAAATCAATTTTTGCATCAATTACTTTAAGAGGTTCAGTTAAATGATTTGTTAGATTCCTTTCTTCCACATTCTTATGAAAAGAAGGTAAGATGGACTTAAACCCATCAAAATCACAATGAAGGTTTTAGTGTCTTCTGTTGACTCCCCTCAGCATCTCCAAGTTCAAGTCTCTCAGCTTTCCATTTCATTCTAATGAATGTGCTAATAGAACGTTAATGTGCAGTTGACACATTTGTAGGATTTTCAGCCCCTGGACTGAGACATATTCTGGCAAAACTTTGGTCCAAAGAAGCTGGCTTGAATATATCTGATGAAGGCAGTTGTGGTGGTCCAAGTGGCGTGCCTGTTTGTTAGGTGTGACTTAACAACGTGCAATAATGCCTCTACAGAAAAAAATAAATTAGGGGATCACTTGTAAGAATTATAAAGCTGAAAAGTGGGTGGATAACTTTGGCATTTTTGCATTTAGAATTTCTATGTGCAGGGACATTTGAGAGATTTTAAAAAACTAGGGTGTTTTTCCTTGTCTTCAGCACATCAGAGGTTATGCAAACTATTCTTCCCGTTACAGTTTGCACATTACAAGTAAAGAAATTTTGGAAGAAATAAAAGAATTTGGATGCCTATAGTTAAGGGAGGTATGATATTTCTAAAGCTTATCAGAAATAAAATCAGGATCATATTGAGGTCCAGTATTAAGTGGTGTGTTCATACAACTTTTTCTAAGGTTTTTTAATGTTACCTGCAAGTAACCTTGGTGCTGCCGGTTTGTTTTATTTCTGATGTTGCCTCTTGGTCCCTGTAGCAGATAAACTATGGAATTTATTTTTTTTCTTTTTTTTTTTTAATCTTCCATTTGCTCGACTTTCATTATATTGTGGTTACAGTCACAATGTCAGCACATAAAATGTTAAACATCACTGCTCTGAAAGAAGCTTCCATTGTCTTCTACTTCTGGTGCCTGGGGATTCTTTCTAGTCTTGCAGTGGTAGTTCTGTCAGTGTAATATGTCATGAAGCATTTCTCAGTAATGACAGACATTGAATATGAGTGACAGGAACTCTGACCGGGTGCAATGGGTTCAATTACCAGAGATGTAGGGTTACCTGAGATAAAACCAAATGGTCCAATTGTGCTTTGTTTTGACCCTTTGACTCCCAACTACCCAGCAGCAAAGACAAATGGCTGATTAACCATCCCCTAACCCTCCTTTTCTGTGATAAACTTGTTTGGATTTCCTTGTCTGAATAAAAATCTAAGTGTGGCATGTTTCTAAAAGGAAATATGATAGGAAAACAATGGGTACTGGTGCTAGTCATTTTCTTCTCTTACCGACACAAAACAGAAAGCTGTCATTCTATCTTGGAATGTATCTAGGACATAGTGTCCAGAAATCAATACAAGATAAATGATTGCTCTCTTAACCTTACCTTTCTTCTGCTGCAGTGGTTATGTCGCTCCTGTTCACCTGTAGCCAACCTGACGCCAGAATAAATGAGAGAATCTGCCATGAAAAGTATCTTCTTGGTTTTTTTGTGGGTTTTTTTTTTGTGTGTGTTGGAGGGGTTTTGTTGCGTAAGGGGGGGCAGGGGTTGCTAGTCAGTATTGAGTGCTGTTTTACACTTGTTCTAGTCCAGTGCCTACAGCTCCCAGATAGAGTTATAGCAAGCTCCCTAATTAAACTGTCGCTGTCTGCCCTCACTTGACTGCCTTTACAAACTCATTTAACTAACAGACATTCCTGACTATTAAAGCTAGGAGCAGCATGTCTCCAGTACTGGAGATAAAATGAATGAAATTTGTTAATCTCCACTGACACTTGATCCTAGATGTTGAACTAATGCTGTTGCACCTGAACTTTTTCTTCATTGTAATTACTTCTCATGTTATTATTTCATATAATAAATTGGAGGAAAATTTCAACAGGTATTAAATTATTCAACTTGATTTATAGATGCTGGCTGAATATGACATTCATCTTGTGCATTCTTCAAAAGCACACTTCGGTAGATGTTTAGAGCTGTATTCAAGGATTGTGCTAATATATTACAGTGAGAGGGTGTATTTCCTTCATCTGAAAGGAATGCCATTTTTAAGTCTATACTCTTTAGTAATGAAGATAAATTTTGCCTTTGATTTTATCTGCTTTTAATTTAAACAAATACTTTGTATGAAATTTTAATACATTTTTAAATGGCACATCAAAAGAATTGCATGCCATTGGTAAAATTAAGAGGACTCCAATAATGGAGAGGGGTTCAGTTCCATTTGAAAGAACAAACATTTTAAAGAAAGATTTGTAGTTTATTTTCCATCTCCTGTATTTGTTCTGTGTTTTTTTTCTGTGATTCATAGATTCATGGAGCTTATGGCCTGAAGGAACAGTCAGATCATCTAGTTTAACCTCCTGTATATCATAAGGCATTACATTTCACTTGACTGTTCCTGTATCAAGTCCAGTGATTTGTCTTTGGGTGTAAATGCATCTTTCAGTTGGTCCGAGAACAGTTCTCTGGAATTTGTTTCAGTTGTTAATCAGCCTCACAGTTCAGAAGTTCTGATTTCAGTTTGAATGCTTGGCTTCAGCAATCTTTCAGTCTCTAGTCCTTAATATATTTTTTTCTGCTAGACAGAAAAAAAAATCCAAAACAGTTAATGTCCAGTACTTTCTGTCTGCAGAAGTATGTATAAACAGCAGTTGTTTCACTTCTTTGTCTTGTGAACAACTCGGGAGGCTGAGATCTATAATGGAATTTACCTCACATAGTAAGGTTACATGCAGAGCCACTGTCTTGGGTTCAAGAAGCTATATACACTAAATGCAATGTTAGCTCAAGGCTCTGCACCACCTTCTGTTGTGTACTTTTTAGACCTTTATTTCAAGCATTGTGAAGTTTCTATGGGGTATCAGTGTTTAACATCTAAAAGTGAACAGCAGGCAAAACCAGAAAATCTCTTTCTGCTCTTTAGGAACTCACAGGAACCTATACAGTTCATCTGAAAAGCTTATACTTAACAGGTGATGATTGATAGTGCTTTTGTTTCCTAGTGAACTTCTACAAGTTCATCACTATCATCATCGCCTGTTGCACTCCTTATTTCCAGGTCTGAGAGAGGTATGTTTTGAACACTTCTGATGTTTCTGTGTAGTGTAAAATGTAAGTATAAGTACTAGGAGGCCCGATTGGTCCTAGAAGTGATATTTCAGCATAATTTTTGTGGCAGGGTTCGAAGAAAGATGTTTTCTTAGAACATCTAAATGCTATCTTCTACCCTAGAGATACTTTCTTCAACTTCTTCAGCTAAAACCCAGTGATAATACCCAGAGCCTGGCACTGCAACGTGTTGAGCTAAATCAATGGGTAAGATTTCTAAACTCAGGACATTGGGTGATGATATAACTGGTTAATCATAGGTGATTAAAAATAATTTATTTTCTGTGAATAAGTTAGTTTGGGTGTTTTTAAAAGCTCAAGCTGGGTTCCTTTCCAGATAGATCACTAGTAGAAGTTTGGTTTGTTGTTTTCTTTTCTAAGTAATATCTGAAAGATGTAGTATAATCATCCTCACATAAAAGAGTATATTTAAGCTTGCTTTTAATGGCTTCTTGCATCTGCTGGCTGAAACACTATTGTGATTCATTTTTAACCCTGGGGTTAGTAGGTAACCATAAACTACCTGATTCACATCTTAGCTGTGTATCAGATGCCCTGTATTTTGCTTTAAAAAACTGTTTGTCATTTTTCTATTTACAAATACTGTTCCAACCACATATGAAGAGAGCTCTAGAAAACTTCTGATTGCTGTTATCCATCCTCCATTTTTAGGGTTTGTCCTTTATAGATAACAGCAGCCAACAAAAATACTGTTTTCTTTTTGAAAAAGGATTTTGGTCAAATAGGTTTGTGCTTCTTGAAGCAGATGGGACATGACCAATTTTAATTCTGTTCATTACAGGAAAAGCTTGGTTATGGCTCCTTTTTTGCATTATATTTTTGCAGAAGAGGTTAATACTGAATTTCAGAGTGACTCAGCAGAAAGAAAATGTGTGTATATCTACACTATATGCAGAATAGGAGACCTACATCTTCAGGAAGATCTCAATATCTTTCACCTTATAATAGCTTTGTAATTCCACACGTCATTTAATGCTTATGAATATTGCATCCCCAGTGCAACTTTTGTATCCTCACTGTGCCCAGAGAAGCAGGGGTCATCCAGCTGAATGTTAGAGGGTTGCAAAAGTAAAGTGCAGTAAGTATAATGGAGATATTAAAAAATTTGTATTTATTATTCAACGAAATGAACTATCAGTTTGTTTTGTCTAGTTGGTGAAAAAAATATCCAACGTTGTATAAAATTTACTCTGTTTTAAGCAGACATTGTAGCCAGATCTTTAGAGCTGTTCACAGAAATAACGTTCTACAAATTAGTGTTGGTAGCACAGAAATACTGGTCAGCAGTGGTAGCAGCGAGAGACAGAAGAAGGAGAAAAAAACTTCTTTATTTATAAATAAATAAATATTCATTATTTATATATTATTAATATTTATTTATAAATAAAGTGTGCATGTTTATTTATAAATCTGAAGAAAATATTTATCTGCATAACTAATAATCCAGACTTCTACATAGTTAGCAATCTTTTAGAAAACCAAGAAATACTTAACTAGTATTCTGAGTATGGAAGAGAGTAAGCAGTTACTGCCAGTCATAAATTTACACTTATTTCCTTAATGTTATTTCTGAGTTGTGATAATATTCCTACTATTTCCTCCCTCTGCCTCCATTTTCCCATTTTGACCTTTTACTTATATCATTATAATCTATACTTGTAATCTACAAAAATTAATTATTTTAAAATCAATTCTTTGATTCGTATACATACATTTTTTACCCTCAAATCCCACACCATCCAACATGTTTGACAAAATCAGATGGATATATGGTTCACAATGATATTTTGGTTTTCAGAAGATTTAAGTAGACCGTGTGGGTTGATTTATTCTTTGTTGTGTGAAGAGTGGCGGGTGTGGAGATAAAAGGACGTAGCACGGTGTTTGGATTTTCCAAAGTGGATGTGTCCAATTGTATATTACCAAGGCATAAATATGGGCTAGCAAGATTATCCTTCAGTTGCTTATGTATCAGTTTTAGTTTTTGGAAGGCTAGTTTGCATATTGTCATGTTTACAGTATGTTGGTCTTCACTCTAGTATTTGCAAGAACTCTCTACCTCAGTGTTCTAAGGTAGTTGGAATCTGTTTCATGATCATAAAAATATGTATAGGGCAGGTTTTTCAGGCAGGGCTGAATATTAGAATGCAAGAGTAATGGACTTTTTATCTGGCTAAAGCAGGATTTTTACCTCCTATCAAGTGCAGTCTTCTGAATTTTTCCACATTTGAAGTATTAATGAAAATTGTCCTGTGTTTTAAAGAATTTTCCTCAATAGACTTATATTAAAAGGTAGTAACTGTAGTCCTTGATTTGAATGCAGTGTATTCTGACAGTAGCAATTGATTTTTATAATTCGCCCTTTTTATAGAAAATGTTGGAAAATCAACAAATGCCTGACTAAGCTCCGTGCAAATGTTAATACTTGCGTTCCGTCCTGTAAACTTACGTCGGTTCAGACTAGTTCAGAACTGTTGTCAAGAGATACCAGTACTCTCATTCGTAGTATATTAAAATGTCTTGTTTGTGGCATGTCCTTCTTTGTTTAGATGTTACACAGCTGGTTTTGCAGGCTTAATTTGGTTCCCAGTGAAGTCAGTGTCAAAAATTCTTTGGTTTTTGTGGAAGTAGATTGTCCTTCATGGAAGGGTTTAAACATGGAGATAAGATTGAAGGAGTATTAAACCGATGGGGTAGATATCTTTTTATATAAACATCATATTATTTGGCTACTTGGAATAACCCAAAATATTTTTTAACTCTTGTAAACTACACTGGAAATATGTTAATTAAGATTTATTGAATGTGAGTGCATAAGTCATATTTCTAGACTGTAACGATATATTTGCATATGGTAAACTTTTGTGAAAAGTAGTATGAAGTCCATCTTTTGGAAGGTAATTGACATAATTTTAATATTAATGCTCTTTGAATTACTGGAAAATTGTCTCTACTTTTCTTTAGTACCTTTAGTAAGAGTCCAGTTTCATTTCACAGATTATAAAAAAGTCGAGTAGTCTTCGTAAAAGTTTGTGCTTTATTAGCATTTCTGTAAAGTTGAATTTATTTCTTTAAGAGAACACATTTTTCTGTGTTGTAAATATTTTCTGTATAACCATCAGGCTCAGGTAGGGCGGATGACTATTTTACTTCACGGAGACTCTGATCTTTGTAACTCTGTAACCTAAAACAAGTATCTGCGTAACTTTGTTCTGTGAGTATCCAGAAGCATATGTAATTTTGTTAATTTTAAAATTCTGTTGCTTTAAATTTGCAGCTCTTGTATTTCATCTGTGTAAATAAAGCTCCTCCTGCAAGCCAGCCAGGAAAACATATGATACCATTTGCGATTGCAGAATGCGCCATGCTGTTCTTCTGTAATTATAATGGCCGGAGCAGTGAGGGGTTGGTTAGCCTTCCTTAACAATCATTAATCTATCGAGTCTTAGTTACAGTGGCCCATCTTGGAGAACAGCAGTCCTTGGCATGAGGCACCTTGGGCTGCGAGTTTGTTTTGAGCAAGGGATGGCTGTGTTTGTTACATGCTGCTGCTCACTGGTCCCTCAGGTGTCTGGGCAGAGGCTTTTTCCGTGTCTTGGTTGCTGCTTGCCCTCTCCCTCACTCTCCAGCTTGTCCCTTTATTTCTCCTTGTTGTGCAAGTTTCTTTCTGTGTGACTGGGAGTCTGTTTAGCAGACCATATTGCAAGTGAAGGTGCATCGTTTGTTGCTTGATTTTGGCAACGCTGGGCAGTCAGCTGGGATGTAATTAAGACTCTGAGAACAGGCTGTCTTCTCCACAGGAAGGGCATGTTAGATGTTGCTGGGATTTGGGGCTGTCAGTTTGGCCAAGACTGGAAACCGAGAGCTAGGGACAGTGATCTTTTCTTTCATTTATAATCCCTTTATGTACAGTGTATGCACTTGGCAAAGTTTACATATAACCTAGTGGCTGGAGCTTACAAGCCAGTGTGGCTAAATTAGCATATGTTACATGTATATTTTAGTAACATTTTAAAGCAAGTGAAAATTTCCAAAGTGAATTATGCATGTATGACAGAAATAGGGTTGTGTTGCATTGGGTGTCAAATCCCACAACTTTTTGTCAAGACCATGGATTTTACATTAAAAAGGCAGAGAGACTAAACGAGGTAAAACAGTTTTAATTTTTAACAGTTTGGTCCAGCCCAAGGAACTGCTCTCTGACAGTTATAACTGACATTTGAATAATTGGATTAATTCAGAGAGGGGCAAATCCTGTATTGATGGTTGTGCTTGTTCTATATATTTTTAAAGTTAGCTGAGTGGTTTAATTATTTAAAGGACATTTCATGCAATATGAAATACTGCTGTTTTGAAGCTTTGGTCTAAGTTGAAGGAGGAAAATATTTGCATTATTTCATTCTTTATATTTAAATGTTTAATAAAAAAAACAGCAAAAAACAAACAACAAAGCAACTTTTTATTTTGTGCTTTCTAAGTCAATGTAAAGAAAACTGGGAGAGGTGGAAATTACCCTTTGTGCCCCAAAGCATTCAAATGGAGAAGAGAAGATGATTTAGTCAACTAGATCCCAACCTTTTATGGAAGTGTAAACCCTCAGTAATAATCACATTACGCTGCAAGTGCAGATTATTCAGTCAGTGCTATTGCAAGAAGGATATCTTCGCGTTTTCTTAAACCAATAAACCAATATTAAGCTCTTCTTTTGTTCAGATTTTTTATTTCATGAGAAATTTAATACTTATAAAAGTAAATGATTTTACTGTGCTGAAAACCAAGGGGAGGAAGGCTGACTATTGTCAGAGAGTTAAGATCTCCGTTTTGCATCTGGCTGTTTACCCAGTGGGACATTAATAGTATTAACACCAAAAGTGAAAATGTGGATTCAGGGCTTACAATATTAACACCCTACAAGTGAAGTATGAAACTTGCCTAAAAATACTACATGCATCTATGGATGCATGTATTGTTTTAGACAAGTAGAGGTGCTTTTTAAAAGGATTGTGACATCTGCTTTGGTTTTGTTAGTTTGTTGAAATATTTTTATGCTGTAAAACAAGCAAATAACATATTTCCTAAGCAGTACTACCTGCCATCCTGCATTAACTTACTATGTTATCGTTAATTCTGTAACACAGTTTTGTTTCCAAAAAGGTTTATCTCAACAGAGACAGTACAATTTGAAAGTGTGTGAATGAGTTCTGAATTTGTATGATTAGATGACAAGGAAACATATTCTTTGCAATAATTTTGCACATTGTCATCCTAAGGAGTTTCTAGACATTCCTGAGATGTTTTGTGATTTGCTTTGTAAACAAGGCAGTTCAGTTTTCCTGTATCCAGAGTAGAATTCCTTTGGGAGTTCTCAAAGCCTTTCAAAATTATGGAGGTTTTGGTGTCGGTTTTGTTTTGGGCTGACTTTTTTTATGGGGCAGTGTAAGGAAGTCCCAGGAGTGAAGCTGCCATCTGTCCTCTATATTAAAAGAATCCTCTGTGTTATATACCTGATGTTCTTGTCCCAGAGATAAATGTTGATAATTAAAAGGACAGCATTTGTCCTTTATTCTGAATAAAAATTATTTCTTAAAAACAGTTACAAAACCGATGAACAATTTTTAGGTTATTTAAGCTATTTTCTTCTATGTGCCCCCTTTTTTTTTTTTTTCATTTCAAAGTTTTCATAAGTATTAGCAAGTAAACTGAATAGTTTATTAATCTGAACATGCGCATATAGAATTTGAGGAAAGCTTCAGCAATTCTGGATACAGTAGAGTTGTAGAGAAATTAATGTTATAGATAAATCTGTCTTGTGGTAGAGAGGAGGGAAGGCAGTGATTGAAAATGAGAGATGTACTTGACCTGGACACCTATTTTGGGATTGTTTCCTCCATAAAATTTGTAAGTTAGAGACCTCACTTTCCCCCTTTAGGAAAGCAGCCTACTTCACTGTATGAACATCCTTCCCCAACACACGTTTGCCCAGGAACAATTCTGCATCTTTACACTTCAGTTGTAGCTCATTAATGTCCATAGTTTGTCCCAGTGGTCATTCTATGCAGTGAGTATCATAGTGCATGCATGGTCTGAATACCAAGTACCTATATTCTGGCTATCATATTTATGCAAGGCAAGAATAATAATTTTTAAGTAGCATCCTTGTTTGTTTTAATAATATCTGCATTTGTGGTTTTAATACAATAAAGAATGTGGCTATCAATAAGAAGAGTAGAAAGAAGTGTGCTGATATATTGCTGTAATAATCTGTTGTCTTGCTGTCCTTCCTCTATGGTAAGCCACCATACCATGTCAGACCAAAGATCTGTCTAGCTCAGTGTCATAAAATGCTGGACAGTAGCAGATAGCAAAAGAAGAAAATAAAAAGTGAACATGAGAAGTATCTAGTGATCCTCTCTCTTGATATTGATCTAGCTTCAGTAATTTGTGGCCAGTAATTTCTGATTCAAAGGTGGTATGTTTCCATTCAGTGGTCCTGCATTGATACTTCTTTCCTGTGAATTTATGCAAGTATTTTTGATTTACATAGGCTTTTAATATCCTTGATATTCTGTTCTGAGCAGTTGCACTATATACTAAAGATTATGACCACATGCCAACTCTTAAAAAAAAACAAACAACAGTCAAACCACCCAACCCAAGAATCACACCAAACCAAGAATCCTATCTGCTTTTGCTCATTTCTTTTATTAGCAGAGTGAAAAGAAATTCCCTAGGCAAGTTTGGATTTGGTTTCTTTTTATTCATTCATGATTTTATCAAGTTGCATTGCATCTCCTATTTGTAATCACTTTTCTAGTCTGAACACTCTTTCTCTAATTATTTTTCATACAGAGTCCTGTCCATATTCATGCTCTATGCCTTTCTTAAATGTACTATATCTGCTTTAAGGAGGGGAACAAAAACTGTTTCATTCTTCAAGCTTTGGCATCTAAGCATATACAAGCATCACCATATTAATATAAATGAGTTAAGTTTTCTTCCTAGATTGAATGTTGGTTTGGGGGTTGTTTGGGGTTTTTTTTCTTCTAATTTGTCTAAAAGAGCCTGTGTGGTTTTTTTGAAGTGAAGTGTGGGAATTGTCACATAAATTATTAATAATTATTGTTTTCACAACACAGATTCCTAGCATCTACTATTCAGATATAAAATTGTATTTTCATTTCATTATGTATATCATTAAACATACAAGGTGGAATAGAAATCAGATCAGAGTTTATTTACCTGCATTGGATAAAAGAACAAAGACTTTTATGATCTCTGTGCTGGGCAGAATGAGGGTTATATTCTGTCTGGAATACCTTGGATATAGAAAAATTGTGCAGAAGTTAAATTCGGGAGTAAAACTCCACCTTATAAATAGGCCCTTGAAGAATTATATAGATCATTTTAGGGCAACACTGCCAGTAACCAGAAGTTTCACAGTGACTCTCAAAAACTTTGCTTTTGTGCAGCAGTTCTGTGTATTTCTGTCACAAGCCAGCCTTTTGTTAAGAGAGCAACTACTGTTAAGTTTTATCAACTAGTTTTCCAGTCCCTCATGCTGAATGCCCTTCCAGAGCCTGTGCAGAACTGTTAAGTCTCTTTCTTCTCAAATCATCCTTTGCAGATTTTCTTTTATACAGTTTGCATCTATCTGGTGCTAGAATCCATCTGATTACAGAAAACTTAGCTACTAATGCACCAGGTTTTGTTACCTTAACATTTTTCTTTCATTAATATTGATTGAACTGTAAAGGGTTTCATTGCTGTTAATGGGGGCACATTTTAAGTTTTAGATCATTAACATTTAAAAATATTTTAATTGTTAAATGTAACAAATTTATGCAGGTAAAGGTTCAATTTCTTCAATTAATTTACATTTACACATTCAGAGATCTTCTACTAAGTCTATTCCCTTAAAACTTTAAGGGTCCCAGAAGGATCTCTCTATACTTTTATTCTTTTTGTTTTATCCCCGCTCTCCATGTCTTTGAAATTGTTCGGCTTTCTTCCATGTGCTACATACTTAATAAAATGTCTTTTAGGCAGAGGTTTGTTTCAGTACATTCATATATGAGAACCAAATGAAATTTAAGTATGTGACTGAATTCTAAATTTGTTTTACATATTTTGGAATTGATCATCCTCTCCATTATGCCACACGTGAGAAAAATGAATATCTGCTTGTTTCATGTAACATACAAATTAGTCAAAGAAACAATTCCAGGGAGCACTTTTGCATCCCCAGACATTCCAGAAGCCCTAATGAAAATAGGTAAAGTTAGTTTGTATTTTATCTCATCCTCTATAGGAAAATTCAGAAAGGTTGTATTCTTACATATCCCTTGGTCTGTGTCTGGCATTTCTCTAGAAGCATATTGTCTTGGATGTAGCCACTTTACATCTACATAGAGTATGAATATATACAATAAGTTTCTAACAGTTCAATGAAAAGTTATGTTTTGCTTTACCAAGCTAATAAGTTAATACTGACTTGCATGATGTCAAGATAAAAGACAGTATAGAGAAAGGAAAAGGAAAGATGGAGGTGAGGAACATCTCTGACTCTTAAGAACAAAAGGAGAAATGTGTCTTGCAATTTTAAAGTTCAGAGGGAAGGGAGACAAATTTCTTCATTTCCTTAGAAGCTGCCTGATGATAATTGCATATGTATGCTCCCAAATAAATTGTGAAGATTAAATGTAAGACATTTTTTTGTTACTATATTTTCATTGTGTGTCATGAATTAATTTTCTGAATTTCCTAACCCTGTATGCACAAAAAGGTTCTCAAGTGATTGTATAATATGGGATAGTCATTTAAACTTTTTAAGTTCATAAGAAATTGGCAAAGAGAGATGTCAGGGGCATGATGTGAGTTTGACAGTGGGGTCAAATCTATAGACAGCAAAGAGTTTATTATGTTGGAAAGGAAAAGTCAGTAAACTCCATATGAAGGAACTGGTCGTCATTTGAGATGAGTGGACCAATAATTGTTCATGGGAGGAGAAGAATCTACTTGAAGTCATGTGGAAGGGAATATTGAATGAATCTTAAATGCTCAGACACAAACAGATTTTAAGAAGTGTGAGTCCAGCAAGATAAGGGCAATGAATATGTAAAAGAAAATGTAAAGTGGAAAGGTTCTAAAACTTTTCAAGGAAAGTATCACACTGTTTAGTGGAAGAGATTTCTGTGAACAAAAAGTGGTCCAGGCTGAGGTGGGTCAGAAACGAAGTTGAGAGGAGCTTGACACGATGTTATAAAATGACATTCAGCATATACAGGAGGAATAAAAATTGAAGTAATGATTGAAGAAGGTAAGATCTAAAATACCGGAGTTTAATGAGCATTGGTGTTTTAGGAGGGCTTTGCCAATAAGGAGTGAAAAGATGTGTGAGATAAAAGAGAAGGAAAGATGGAGGGAAAAAAAGAGATTGAACATGAAGGGAGAAGTTGGTAGCTAGTTGACATAAAATACAGTCAAAAGGACACACTACTGGAGCATACTGACCATTAAGGAACAAAACTGTATACATATCTTGAGGATGACTTGACTTGTTCTTACACTATAAAAGGGAGGAGATGTGGATTGTTTTCTTTGATTTGTGCTGTCTGACAATATTGATTTTAATTGCGTAGAAGGTATTTTACAGAGGCCCACTATGCTGGCACTTACCGATTCACAGTTAACACATTTGCATATAGAACTGTTGGCTTCTGTTCTGCAACATTCAGAAGTGGAATTATTGTTTGTGAGGGGGAAAAACTTACTTGAAAGTGTGATGACTTGGTAATTGGGGGAAAAATAAAAAATTCTTCACTAGGTCAGTTTCTTGACATTCTGATAATCATAGTCTTCTATGTGGCCACCTCCAAAAAAAATACACAGCTATATATAAATAGAGGGAACTAAGTTGGAAAGGGATGTGAACTGTGTCAAAGCATAAAAACAACAATTCAAAACAAAAAGGTATTTCCCCCCACAGAGATAAGGATTTAGACAAGTTTTTCTTCAGCATTTCAGTGAAGAATTTTCATTTCTATGCAGTGGTTCTATGTTTATGGTTCTATGGTTATGGCTCTACATCTGTCCATCACATTTTATGTGTTTGACTCTGATTTTAAGATGGGAGAAGACAATCTGATTTCCAGGAAGAAAAGTCTTTCAAATTAAACCATATGTTAGTTTCTGGCTTCTACTAATGTGAAAATACGAATATTTACCACTGCATCTACACATGAAATACCTCTGAAGGAAATAAGTATTTTAAAGTGCCAACACTAAAGTTGTATTGGTCCTTCAAAATAGGGGCAGAAGCTGATTCCTCCCTTAGAAGTGTCAGTATTCTAACGTGTATTACTGCATACACTGCACCTTTCATGATGAAGTAACTGTTGTTGCTTTTTTCCAGTGGAAAAAAAATCCCACAAAATCCTTCTTTGTTTCAAAAGATCACAAGATTTCTATAAATAGTAATGTAGGACTTCAGTATTATGCAAAAATGTAAGTTTTCATAAAATTATTTATTCTATGCAGACCTCACAGAAGAGACCACCAGAATGACATCTGCCTGGCAAGTTAATTCATGTTTCTTTTAATGAAGATAATTTCTTTAAAAAGAGTAAAAGCCATGCTTCTGCAAGATAAATGTATCTTTTTTCTCCTTGATCCATATCTAATACCAAACCATGTAAAAATGTACTTCAGACTGTATGTAATTAGCCTTAGTGCATAAAAGGAGAGGTGTGCAACATTATGTATTTGAAATCCAGGAATTCCTGCAATCTCAACAGCCTAATATTCCTGTTTGTTCTAGGCGGCATAAAGGATACAGGGCACCAAACATTTGCTTCAAAAACCTTCTTGCACCTGATGTTGGTGATGTGATTTGATCTTTACAAGGTAGACTGCTAATAATAGGACTTTCCAGTAGTCCTATTTCTTTCTGATGTGCAGTGGCAGTACAGGGAGTACCCATTCTATTTCTTGACTTTGCACATTCGCCAAAATTGTTTTGTGGAATATGTTTTGATTTCAACTTTTTGTTTCAAAGCCATGTTTTTGTACAGAACTGAAGTGTATATTATGCATTAAGTAATGGTCTGTAAATATTAAACCTCTGGTAGTGATGCATGGATGCATACAAGCAAGAGAACAGTAGACTGTTAATAACAATAGAAATGAAGGACTAGATTTTGAGGACCATGAACTGGAATTTCATTTGGGTCCTGAGCTCCATGCATTCTGGGTACCTGTAATTGAATGCTGAGCAATCTGAACTCCTGTTGACCTGATTGGAACTAAAGTTCTTCCGAAAGTGTCTCCTATCTGTGTAACAACCCCCAAGTTTATGCTGCAAATTACATATAGTTTTGTGTAAGTGGGAAGGTTAAATAGTTTGTGGTCTTTACTTAACTTGTCCTCCTGCCTTCATAGTGCTGCTAGATGAAACACATGTTCAGCTGTGCTGTTCGTTAAAATTTGCTACAGTTCAATATTAAAATTACACAACAAATAATGAGGGGCCAAGAGGGGTCAGCTGGAATCTGGTGAGACTGCTGCTGCTTGTGATGCCATCAAAATAATCTCAGTGCAAAAAGCAATTCCTAGGTGGAGGCTGGATGTTTGAATAGAATAGGATAGGATAGAATAGACTCGATAGGCTAGGATAGAATAGTTAGGGTTGGAAAGTACCTTAAGATCATCTAGTTCCAACCCCCCTGCCATGGGCAGGAACACCTCACACTAAACCATCTCACCCAAGGCTGTGTCCAACCTGGCCATGAATACCTCCAGGGATGGAGCATTCACAGCTTCCCTAGGCAACCCATTCCAGTGCCTCACCACCCTTACAATAAAGAACTTCTTCCTTATATCCAGTCTAAACTTCCCCTGTTTAAGTTTTAACCCATTACCCCTTGTCCTATCACTACAGTCCCTAGTGATTCACATGCAACACATATAACAAGTAAACAGAGATGTAATAGAATAGAGTTGCTAGCAAAGTGTACATGAACACACAAAGCCTACAGGGTAGCTGCTTCATGGCAGTAGATAAAAACTTCACTATGTTAAATCCACCTACAAAAGTCTGTACAATTGGCTTGGAAAGACAAGCATGCAGAAGACAAACCATAAAATAAAGTGTGAAAAGTAAGGTAAATGCCTAAAGGGGGCGACAAGAAAACTGAAGGGGGACTTTGTACAGGACAAGTAGTGACAGGAATGGCTTTAAACCAAAAGAGAGGAGATTTAAATTAGGTATTAGGAAGAAGTTCTTTACTATGAGGGTGGTGAGGCACTGGCACAGGTTGTCCAGAGAAGCTATGTCTGCCCCATCCATGGTGGTGTTCAAGGTCAGATTGGACAAGACTTGGAGCAACCTGATTTTAGTGGAAGGTGTCCCTGCCTGTGGAAGGAGGGTGGAACTGACTGAGCTTTAAGGTCCCTTCCAACCCAAACCATTCTGTGATTCTGTGAATTAAAAGATAGGATTTATTGCAGATAAAGATATACCTGAAATGATACTCTAAGTCACAGCTATTTGCACCTAATGGAAATATATTAATACAAAATGTTACCACTGTCTTAAGATCATGAGCATGACAGCAGGAATATGGAATATCCTGCATTTGTACTTCCTTTTCCTGACTATCTCACGTATGCTTAAATGTGCCTTACCAATGCAAGTAATCCTTTTGTATTTGTGTCTAGGCTTTGGAATTTTTCTGGTAAATATTTTTGAATGAAAATTATGTTTATTTTCCTTTCTTTAAGGACACAGGAGAGTTGATTCTAGTCTTTCCACTGTACCCACTATATTTTGGTTAGTCCCCCAAATTTAGCTCTTGTGAACATATGTTTGCATAGAGAGAAATAGAAATAAATATGTTGTCTCTTGTCAAAGCTGCAGTTCTCTGCTAAAAATTAAAAAAGCACACGCTGATTGCACTGCTAGGACATGATTTCTGAGTTTTAGTTCAGACAGGTCTGCCTTAAAACTATAATCAGGTTGATTGTATTGCACTGGTATTCTAATTTCCAGTTTGGGATTTTGCTATATAATCTCTAGTAGAGTACGTCTAATCTATGAGACCCAAAGTCTTTGTCTGAACTCTCTGAATTTTCCTTCATGTGTCTCTGCTAAACTGAGATGTGTCTTGTGGCTGAGTTGTAGAGACAGTAAATTACTGAGTAAATCAATACAGTGCTGTTATGTCACTGTATCTTTTTCAAAGACCAGCTCAAATTTTGTATGCTGCAGCTTTGATCCCTTTCATTTAATTCTAAGAACACTTGTTATTATAGTAACTGTTGTTTGTATGTTATTTTAGCTTTTTACTTAAGTAGCTATTTAGCAATTTAAATGAAAATTTAATTAGGTTACATCTGTTTTACATGCATGTAATGCCACGCAGATGTAAACTTATATTAAAGCCATATTTTCTTTTTGGCAAAAAGACATAAGAATAGAAATGTAGCAATCATGCAGTCCATTTTTTTTTAATAGTGTACACAAGATGTATTTCAATGTTTATGTTGTGATGGTAACAGCCCTTTCTCTTTTTGTGAGACAGCACGGGGAGCTAACTGGTACAGCCTTTTATTTTAGTTATACAAGGATGAGTGCACTGTTATGCTGATACAAACCCAAAGGAACTCCACTGAAGTTAGTTAAAATTCCATACCAAACTCATCAGTTTCAATAACTGACTGTTTCCAGAGCCAAAATCCATTCCAAGGATCTCTGCTGAAATAAGGAATCTTTGTGGGTTTGCACCATTATGAACGACAGTGATATTTCGCTTTCAATGGCTTTATTTTAAAGAAAGATGAACTTCTTGCTGGGCTGATCTTGCAAAGTGCTGAGTGCCCTCAGCTATTGTTGACTTTGTTAGGGGTTTTTCTGTGCTCTGGAAAGAGAGATAAGAGGTTTAATTCCAGCTTTCCCTTACTCTTTGTATAGGTATTTAAGGAAAGTACTTGATGTCTCTGTACTACTGTAATCATAAAACAGGATTCCTCCTGCCTTATTTGTCCTTTCTTTGGACTGTAGCCTCTTCGTGGCTGATTCTACTTTGTTTATATGGTGTCTAACACAGTATCAGGACAAGGAGTAGTGTCCATTGATACATATAGAAGTCCTAAGTTAAATATATGCATTAATTAGGGTATCTGGCCATTCCCTAAAGGTGACTAGCATATTTTAAGACTTTGGTATTTCTGTGGAATAGCTATGTTGTCTATCAATACGCTAAAAAATATTAAGCATGAATCTGTTTATTCTGTAGTGTAGCAAAAACTTTCTGATAATGTAATGCCTTGAAACATGCATTGATAAGAGTTACTTGTTTGGTTTTACTTACATAAGTTCAGAATAAATTATATATATTTTACTTGGAGCAAGGGTGTATTTTAGTAGGCTTTTATTGGTTTAGTATATATTTCTTTGTGATAACTGTGTTTTTAGAGAATAATTGTGAAGGAGATGTAAGAAAACTGTTGCATGTCTTTCTTCTTACTTTTTTTTTCTAAAAACATGTAAGACCCTGATTCTACAACTGTGATGATAAACATATGAGACATATGGAGGCAGAATCTGAATATAAATTTGCATTTATTCCAGTTCCTTATTATTAAATACTTTAGGACTAAACCTTGGTGCTCTGAAGTGTGAATATGGCCAGGTAAGGACTTCAAGATTGTCTCAGAAGAATATTTAAATGGATAATTTAATGCAAAGAAGACAGGAAGTCACAGAGAATCAGTGTCATGGTATTGTTTCTCATTTGTGCCCAACAGTTCTGCTACTGTTTATGTTTGGTACAAGGTTTATATTTCAGGAGCATGTAACTTAATTATTCTGAACAGTCTATAATGACCCACTCAGAACAGTTTCTCCAAATCTGTGATTTATTTGTATTCTCTTGTTTGTTTAAATTAACTAAGACTGGGACTTATCCAGGAAAAATCCACAAGCCAAGTCTTGGTCAAAAATTGTTACTAAGTAGTTTTGTTTTGGCAAATATTGTTATATATATAAGCATTTACATCTAGTTTTAAGTACTTTTTCCACATATACTGCACAGCTCTGGGTCTTCTCATTCCATAGAGTTTATCTTTTGCTTTTGTTAACTGAGCTGGTCCAATTAACTTTTCTGTATAAAATACTACAAATTTTCTTCATTACTTTGCCAGAGAAATTGATGGTTACAGAAATCTTTACTTCCCACACACAGAATTCCATTGATTGGTTGGCTGTTATGCAGGGTTATATATACGATATGGATGTAGGTTTATAATATTAACAACATGGAAAGGAGAAAGCCTGAGAGCTGCGGTCTGAACATACTTCCCCCTCCTCTTCCTTTCTGCATCGAAATATTTTATTTTTTTTTCCCTTTTGGGAAATCACTGCCATTCTGCTTTCCTGTGGACTGGGCTGTGAAGCGCTTGCCCTCAAGTTGAGATAACAATTTGTAGAGAGATACATGTAGATGTATAAATATATATGTAGAGAAATGTATATATACAAATGTATAAATAATATGGAGAGGTGTATATATATATATATATGCACACACGCACACATATTTAAAACCTCTTGAGTTTTCAGTATTTTTGTGTGGCCCAAAGCCATGCACTCAGTACTTCAAGAACTGTCTCCGTTTCCAGACTGCTTGTGCCAAGTGCACCTCAGCTGCCGAGTATAACTCAGCTTTCTGCACCTCTCCTAGTATTCACAGATTGTGTGGGTAAATTCTTCAGAGAATGATTCAGTGTTAACTGACATGGCGACTGGCTGTATGATTTATGATGACTGTAGTTAGGAACATACTATGTACAGTGGGTTCTTTCTGTCTGCTTCTGGACAGTCCTATCTCCATTTATTACATGTAAAATGTAACTGGCTGTGGTTGGCAAGGAAAGCAATCCCAGAAATGTGGTGCTGAGTTCTGTAGCTCTTAAGTACTTTGTCCTGAATCCACAGCGGGTCCAGCCTTGCTATTCAAGTATTTCTTCCTCTCATGACAGTGCAGTGAATCATGCTGTTCATTGTCCCTGACCTGCCCAGTACAATGTAACACTTGCAGCAAATAAATTGTAGTTGAGTTATGATTCAACATTAACTTTGATTATTGACACCCCTAATTGACGAAGATAGATCTCTGATTATTACTATTTTTATAGTTTAAAAACAGTCTTGTGAACTAAATATACTGAATATATTTCAAATTCAAAATATTGTGTGAAGGGGAAGAACAACACTACATGATTAATAGCAATTATTAAAGCACTTGATGTAGCGTGTAACATCTTTCCCTTTATATTACGGCAGCTTTCTTTGCTGAAGAGGTAAATGAGTGTCTGTTATGAATGCCAGAGTGAGAAAAGAGCATTGAAACCTGGACTCAGTATCAGATCATGTTTCACTAACAGAACAAGATTGATTTATTGTGTTACAACGGGGTTAGATGGACCTAGTACTGCTTCACCACATGCTATTTCATTCCCTTGTCTACTAAGTATGCAAGTACAAACAGCTTTAACACGATTCTTTACCTAGAAACAAGCCTGAGGCTTCATCCAAATACTTTTAACATATGAAAATTGAGCTGCTTTGAACTTGTATGTTTTTGATAACTGCTTGGTATGCTTCCTGGAGGATCACCTGTAGGCTTTTCTTTCCAAATCCTAATCCCTTTGATTAAGTGCCAGGACAGATAGCTCTCATTGAATAACTCCAGTCTCATAATTCTTCCTTCATTCAGAGTTGAAAGGGAGCTGCTCAAGCTTCAATAGGTAAATCCTCAGATTTAGTTAGAGTAATTCAGACACTTAGAAACTGAAATTGTTTTGTTCTGAAACGGGATTCAGATGGGCTACTGAACATTTACATACCACTTGCTGCCAGAAGCTGTAGGATGAAAAAAACAAAACAAATTTTTTAGCAAGAAGGATTAAGAGTAGGAAAACTTTCAGAACCAGACATTAAAAGACAACCTGGCATGGAAATTTAAACCCAGGAGTAGGAACGTAGTTACTTTTCTTGACTGCTCTTGTTTTCTTTTTCTGCAAGATCAGACTGTGGTGCTGGTCTGAACATTCCATTCTTTCCTTAGCTCTTCTTCCTGTTAATAACTACCAAAATAGGAGTAAGCAGGGGGGAGGGCAAACCTTATCCTTTTTATCTTTATAAGTATGCCTGCTGGGAACAAACCTGAGCCAGTTCAAGATTCTTCTGTTTAAGTGTTTGTGGCAGGGATGTATGATGTGGAATTGGAAATGAACATGTTAGTTGCAGATATCTTGGGGTAATAGAGATACCTATTGCACATACATCTTTGCACATGTCATTTTGCATATGTGCATAATGAAGCACTTTTCTCTGTGAGGATGTACTGTTCACCTAGGAAATAAGAATAGTTCCACATGAATAATTTGCCTTGGTTAATTCTTGTACAGCAAGAAATGGAGCAGAACGGATAGAGAAACTACACTCCATTTGTGTGATACAGATTTTCATAGCTCCTTCAGCCTGAAAAATTATTACCTTTAGCAGAATGCAACCTGCCAAAACAGAACATAAAACTGAATTTTGTAGCACTGTGCTAAAGAGCTAGCTCATTCAGTGCATGAGAGATGGTGTTTCCATGGCTGTTAACTACAGTTTCTCGTTATACTTACGCAAGAGCCATGGGGTGACTATGCACTTTGCCAGCAGTAGACCTTCAGTCAAGTCCTTTTGCCTCTTGGATACCAAATTGTTCAAAACTATTCATGTCCACTTTATCTTGTAGAAAAATTATGTGTAATATCATACGGTTTTGCAAGTTCTTAGCTTTTAGCTGTTGGTTGATTTCTTAACTAATTTGGTAAACAAATCCAGTAGGTCTTCAAATTATTATTAGGGCAATGACAACTGGAGTGTTGTGGTTAATAAGATAATAAGTGAAATAGTTTGGTTTAATAAACTTTGAAGCAGAAAGCCTAAAGGCCTCTTCTTATTACCTCATTAACAAGAAATGCCATTAAGTTATTATTATTATCCTGTAATTGTTCTCCTTATCACTTGTGAATTCTGATCAGCATGGATATTTAATGAATTAGCAATAAATATTAAGAAATTACATGAACCGAAGCAAGACTATAAACTAAAAAATGAAAACATCAAGATTTAACGTTTGAACATACACTTTTGAAATGGAGAGAGATTCTGCATGTTCTTACGACAAAGCTTTGGAATGAAAGCAAAAGTTTATGACACATTTTATTACACCTGTAAATCTGAAAGCTTAGCTATAGTTTTTAATTTTTATTTTGCCTCTATAACTATTTTTATACCCTTTTTATAGTTGACTGGTCCAAGGTTTAAAATAAGTTCTGCTAGGAGTCTATGCCCCATTAGTCTTCTATAATAAAATGTGAACCTGGCTAAAATAAAACATGATGCCTTAAGAGCAATTAAGAATGGTCTTTTGTAGATAACTGTAACATGAAATACAATCACTGTTTTTATTAATGGATTTGAGAAAAGCAGCTCAGTGATTTATAGCAGAAGAGTGGGTTATTTTACATTTTTATTTCTTTTATTTTATGTCTCACTCCTCAAAAAACCTTTTAAGACCCCTGAAATAATCAAATTCTGTGTTTAAAATGTTTATCATGTTAATGTGAACCTCAGTATCTGTTTTATTTAGGTAGTGCTATGATGTTAGCTAAGAAGGTGTCTTTTTTTGCTGTTTCTCCAATGCAAAAAAAAAAAAAAAGTTATTTTTGAAAGAAAGTCTTGTTGGATGTTTTATAAGAGCGGTAAAATGTAAAAGCTGTGCTTTGTACTTTATAATGGCAGGATTTGTAGGACACAGGCATAATCCACTGGGCATTGTCTGAACACTAAGCATAGCATCTCATTAACGCATAGTTTCTTAAAAAGTATAAACACAGTTGACAGATGTTTCTCTAATAATATAATAATAGTTTCTTTGTGATTATTAGATTAAGCTTCTATGAACTTGGAGTCTTGAAGGTCAGTGTTTAATGTGGCTGGAAATGGAATTTATGCTTTTAAACTTAGAGGGGTTGTATTTTTTATGTTTAAAACATTTAGAATGACTTCAAGAGCAATTCTCTTCTACCTGGGTTTTAACTGCGCTTAATACGCTGCTTGCAGGCAAAAAGTGGAAATTTGGTGCCATTTGAATTAGGGGAGAAGCACAGAGAAGGGAAAGGATAGGCTCAAATGACAAATGTCTTTTTTTTGCCTCCATAAAAAATCTGAACGTGTACAAGTCCATGGGTCCTGATGAAATCCATCCGCAGGTCCTGAAGGAGCTGGCAAATGAAGTTGCTAAGCCGCTGGCCATCATATTTGAAAAATCATGGCAGTCAGGTGAAGTTCCTGACAACTGGAAAAAGGGAAATATAACCCCCATTTTCAAGAAGGGGAAAATGGATGACCCGGGGAATTACAGACCAGTCAGTCTCACCTCTGTGCCTGGCAAAATCTTGGAGCAGATTCTTCTGGAAGGCATGCTAAGGCACATGAAAAACAACAAGGTGCTTGGTGACAGCCAGCATGGCTTCACTAAAGGGAAATCCTGCCTGACCAATTTGGTGGCCTTCTATGATGGGGCTACAGAACTGATGGACAGCAGTAGAGCAGTTGATGTCATCTACCTGGACTTGTGTAAAGCGTTCGACACTGTCCCACATGACATCCTTGTCTCTAAATTGGAGAGACATCAATTTGATGAATGGACCACTCGGTGGATAAAGAACTGGCTGGATGGCCACACACAAAGAGTTGTGGTCAATGGCTCAATGTCCGGCTGGAGACCAGTAACGAGTGGTGTCCCTCAGGGATCAGTGTTGGGACCGGTCTTGTTTAACATCTTCGTTGCTGACATGGACAGTGGGATTGAGTGCGCCCTCAGCAAGTTTGCCGATGACACCAAGCTGTGTGGTTCGGTTGATAGGCTGGAGGGAAGGAATGCCATCCAGAGGGACCTTGACACGCTTGTGAGGTGGGCTGATGCCAACCTTATGAAGTTTAACCATGACAAGTGCAAGGTCCTACACCTGGGTTGGAGCAATCCCAGGCACAGCTACAGGCTGGGCAGAGAAGAGATTCAGAGCAGCCCTGTGGAGAAGGACTTGGGGGTTCTGGTAGATGAGAAAATGAACATGAGCCAGCTTCATTGTGTGCTCGCAGTCCAGAAAGCCAACCGTATCCTGGGCTGCATCAAATGGAGTGTGACCAGCAGGTCGAAGGAGGTGATCCTGCCCCTTTGCTCTCGTGAGATCTCACCTGGAGTATTGTGTGCAGTTCTGGTGTCCTCAACATTAAAAGTACATGGAATTGTTGGAACAAGTCCAGAGGAGGGCCACGAGAATGATCAGGGGACTGGAGCACCTCCTGTATGAAGATAGGCTGAGAAAGTTGGAGCTCTTCAGCCTGGAGAAGAGAAGGCTGCATGGAGACCTCATAGCAGCCTTCCAGTATCTGAAGGGGGCCTATAGGGATGCTGGGGAGCGACTCTTCATTAGGGACTGTAGTGATAGGACAAGGGGTAATGGGTTAAAAGTTAAACAGGGGAAGTTTAGGTTGGAAATAAGGAAGAAATTCTTTCCTGATAGGGTGGTGAGGCACTGGAATGGGTTGCCCAGGGAGGTTGTGAATGCTCCATCTCTGGCAGTGTTCAAGGCCAGGTTGAATGAGGCCTTGGGTGAGATGGTTTAGTGTGAGGTGTCCCTGCCCATGGCAGGGGGGTTGGAACTAGATGATCTTAAGGTCCTTTCCTACCCTAACTATTCTATGATTCTAAATCCTGTTAGTTATATGTGGAGTAGGTATTCCTTTGAAGGCCCTGTTTTTCAGTAGACCCCAAACCACCTACTGGCTTTCTCCTGATAATAAGTTAGCTAGCAAGGTATTTTACATGTGGCATTTGCATTTCAGTATCTGGGGGTGTGGGGGGTGGTGGCTGCAAAATTTTGAGGCTTCACAATCTTGGTTCCACAAATTTAGAAGCATGTTTTCTCTCTACTGGTACGTGCTAGTAAGTGTGAGAAAAATCTTTGAATAAAGGTGGCTCATTGTGTCTTTCAAACCTGTTTTTCCACAGCAGAGCTCTGTGTAGCTTGAGAAGCCATTTAGCACATGAAAAGGGCCACAGCATTATTCCACGCTGGGTGACTGTTGGCATTTAGCATGTGCATGATCAAGGTAGACAGAATGTGTGCCTCCTAAAGGATGGGTTTATGCTCCTCTAGGCTAGATAGATTAGCAAGCCTGAATTCTAGCTGATAAAGAGCTGAAATTCATGCCCTATTTTGAAATTTGGAAAAAAAAAATCAAAAACACATACATACATAGTGTTTATGTACATACATGTGTATGTGGCAGACAATTACATGTAGAAGAAGCTCTTTATGCTTCTGAAGGGTAGTACAGGTATTGCAACTGGACCAATTTTGCTTCTTGTTTCATCTGCCACAAGAAAGAGCAAGTTTTTAAAGAGCTTTTTTTCCTCAAGAAATACTGCTTCCACAGCTGTGTGGAAATATATAATAAAAATCAGTAGCGTAATGCTTCTGTGCTTACGATAAAGTGTAACTGCAAATGTAACAAATTATTTGACTTTTAAGCACATTTGTAAATGCTGTTTTGACAGCCTTGTAGTTTACACCGCAGATTTTGTGGTAGCAATGAATTCTGGGGTTAAACCTTCTGGCCCAAAACCAAGGATTGGTCTTAACCATCTTTGAACGCTTGGCCCTAAGTATTATTTGGGAGCTGACAGACACTGTGCTAGTAATATCCTCTGTCTGCTGTAACCAGATCCTTCCCTAGCCAATGCAGTGCCCTATTTTTGGAATGTGCTGGCTGGCAGTACAAAGTGAGCAGTTAGTCACCTTGAATTCCATCCGCTTGACTTTCAGTCCCCAGGGACTCGACTCCCACTCAGTGCTAGCTGCTGTTGGCACAGGCACTCGAGTCAGTCAAAAGTCTGGTCATTCTTCAAGATAAGATCTGAAATAAGTGTTCCTTTTGAAAACTTGTATGGTTGCCATAGGCATAAGAATGCAGCCTTCATTTAAAATCAGCAGCACATCAGAGTCGCTACCTGTGTGTTCAGAAAACATTATGTGGATTTATCCAGAGATTCATAGTCTAGAGAAGGAGGAGCTAGGGCATGGATTTCCTTAGCTTAGCCTACTTCAGAAAGGTAGCAAAGAAATGTTAAAGGCTATGTCAAGAAGTTTCAAAGGTGGGGGACAATCTAGTTTGTAGATTCTATTTATAAATTATAGAATTTGTGCTCTGAACTTATCTAGTACAGATCTGAAATGTACCATGAAAAATCTAACAGGACTGAAAGTTAAGTAGCCTGAGGAAAAAGACTGTATTGAAAGACTCAGGAATCCACCTGTTCAAATCCATATACTTCAAATCCGCCTCCAGAAGAGACAAATGAAAATCAGACTGGCTAAAAGGGAATCTGTAAATATCCAGAAATGTCTTTCTGCTCTGTGGGACAGTCCTGTAGGAACAAATTCTGTTGTCAGATGGTGTTGCATGATCTGAGGTATTTGGCAATGAAGTACTCAGTTCTGTCTCTGACAAATCTGAATATAATAGCATTAATCTAGATGGTATACACAGAATGATCCCCACCAAATTAACACCGATATAAAGTTTAAAGAAAAATACTTAACTTTGGCATCATACTAAAGGATCATGAACTTAATGGTTTGCAAAACTTGCATGTTAGATGCTTTTCTCCTGTGTGGCTCTGAAAATAATCATTGAAATGAATGATAATTGTCATTTTGCTATAGCACTTTATCTTGCATTAACATAATTGTTTTAGTCAGTTTTCACTGCTAGTATCAACATGGCTGATTTCCATAGGTTGGTTTTTGGTTTACTCTGTGCTGTGACTGTGCCTTCATATGACGTTCCTCTTACTGAAACTGTCATCACAGATGGGAGATGTGCGTGATAATTTAATTATCACTGTTTTTTTTTCACATTAAAGCAATTAAAAGGAACTTGCAGAACAAGTCAAACAGTTAACTATGCTTGTACAGGCTAAAAAGGATTCTCAAAGACAAGTAGTTCATGTTTTGGAGACTGGAGTGGCTGTGGCTGAAGGGAGTGTATGATTACTATATGATTACTGGTTATCACAGATGACTGCTTTTTTTTTTATTTTATTTTTCTTTGCTAATGTAGTTACAAAATAGTACAAGTGCATTAATTAGTCTTTTTTTTCCCTGTGTAGTTTGTAGTTCTCTTCCTACCCACTACTCAGCCTTTTATCTTCAAAACAGCCAATATGATTCAGCCAGTATCCCTGTATTTTAGTCTTTACTGGACCTTGCTGTTTTTATTCATAGTTTGCATAATTTAAGTTTCTGCATGTGAAAAAATTCAAGGCCACCTTGATGTCCATGGAAACATTGCTATTAACTACAGCAGACCCAGGATTTCATCCAGGAATTTCACAGAGATTTTGCTGTTTTCAGGTGCAGAGCTACAGATGCTGTCTAGGATCGTAGAGAGTGCATATATCACATTTCAGAGGAAGTGACCTTATGGAAAATCAGATGCATGCTTGGGATTAATTACGTAAAAATGGATGTTGGTATTGGTCAAGTTAAGAATTAAAATTCTAGATACCTGGTTGCATTGTTTTCTCTTAATTGATATGGCTAACCAGCACCAGCTAATACCTGTTATGGCATAATTCATAGGGTGGCTATTCACAAACGTCAACAAGAACTGTTATCACTACCATGCATTCTTGATGTTTCTGTTGGCATTTATATTCTTTTCCATTCACCATGTGTAAGTATTTATTATGGTACCCCATAAATTTTTTTAAGGTAAAAAATCCTAACAACAACCAAAAAAACCAACAACATAGAGGAGCATAAGAAATGTTACTTTTTGAAATCAATAAATATATTTGTATATTCATGGAGTTTAGTTATATTTTTAATTCTGCTGCTCTGAGATGTTCTGTACTGAATAAGCAAAGCTTATTTTGACTTTCATTTATAGGGCTCATCACTGACTGTCATCACTTCTGTACAGTAACACATGCCTTCAGCTCTCTCTTTATGTACAGTAGATCTCCAGTTAACACATCTGCAGCAGCTTTATCTTTAGCCTAATGTGTTGCCTCTCTTAACTCTATATGCTACTGCTGCATGAGGCGGGATGTGTACTTTTTTAAATATTTGCAAGTACAAAGTATTTGGTGTAAATTATTAAAATCTTTATCTTAAAAGGAACCTATGCTTTAATAGAGAAAATGGAAAATCTGTATTTTCCTGTCCACTTAGTTGCTGAGTATAAGTAGAGCAAAAATATTTTTTTAATCAGCCTCTTTCCAGTGTTTCTATTCTTTGCCGGGAAATTCTTTTGCTTCTTCCTAGAATGTACCTTGTGCTGCTGTGTGCCAGTGTATGTGACATTTGGTTCTGTGCTGATAGTATTGAGACACCTAATGTTGTCCATGTTTTCGTCTTACATACTGTAAGTGGTATGAAATATGCACAGAGGACTTCCACAGAGAGAGAAATACTACTTACAAATTTAGTTTACACAGTTTTGGGATGGAGCAAACCACAGAGTGGTTGCTGAGATTGCATAGACAGGCAGTTGTGCTTTCCATAATTTTTAATTGCTTTTTAAATTAAGGACAAGAAGCTGTTTGTATTAAAGAAGGCTGAGTCTTTCTGTGGTTTGTGCTCTGGTTTGGGGGCTGTCATGGTTTAAGCCACAGGGGCTCTGGCTGAAATTTCGTAGTCCTTTCAGGAATTCCCTCAGTGAATTTGGATGAGTCTCTTAGTGAAATGTGAGAAAGCATTAGTTAGCTAACTGCAGAGAGCAGCTTGTACAGACAGGAGAATAGATGTCTCCAGCCTCCACACATAAGGTATATTTAAACTCACATTTACTCACAAGCTAAATGAAATGTTTGCACTGCACTAGCATGTTATGTTTTAACAGATGCTGGAAACACCACCAATAATCAAGAGATTTTTAGTAAAATGTGCTAGTTAATTCAGGGAGGCTGGATGAAAATACTCAGTTATAAATGTCCTTTCAGCAGGAGATATTAAGCTTGCTTGTGTAAGGACATTGTCATGTAAGGACAATCATCAGATCATCTTTCAATCATGCTAGAGCAAGTAATGTTGTGACAGTATTTCAATGCTGCTGGTTTTTCCTGTAAGTTACATAATGAAAACATTTCAAAGGTCTAAACCATTTACTAAGAGGTGTATTTACTTTGCTTATCTAAATCCTTATATTTCCATTGCAAAATTTCTTTGAAAGTCTGTAAAATCATTTTGTGTATCATGTGTAAATGATACAGAAGGTGCTATGTTTGTACAGAAGCAGATGGGGGTAGAAGATTTCAATTCCGTAATTAATAGAAATCCTTAGGTCCATTTTTTGGAAAAAAAAATAAATCTGTATTTTAAAGCTTATTAATAGTGTGGCACACTGAGAGTTTAATTTAATCTTTGTGTTTTGTTGATGTTGCCTGCACTGGTTCTGAAAACTTTTTTCAGAGCATAGTTGCTTCAATTCAGTTAAAAGGGGTACTAAGAATGTGACAATGGTAAAATGGAGTTATTGGGAACACTGCATTATGCTTGCTTGTGAACTTTTAGTAGTTTGATTTTCTGTCAGGATAAACAAGGGCTGAAAGATGGCTAGTTCCTACTGATTATGTGCAAACTTTATCACTCAGGTATTACCAGCTGAAGTCCTGCATAAACAACTGTACCACAGGGGATGTCCTCTGAAGCAGGAGGTCCTCCTGCTTTGCCACCACAGAGAACTTGCTGCAAGTCAATCTTTGTCAGCTCGTGTTAAAGCAGACCCAGTCCCAATGTTAGGTCATGTGTTAGAGATACATCTCTCTCCTAAATCAAATTAAGCTTTTCCTGGGCATCTGCTTTTTGTCACCAAGATTTCCAAACTGCTAACACTCATTGCCATGAACGGGGAAAGTCATGTCATACTGGAGAACTGAGTAGGGGTGTATATAGTATGGGGGAGCATGTGGAGTGTATATACTATGGACATGGTACTTTCATGCTGCACCTTCATGGCTTTGAGGAAGGAGACATTCTGTTGATCTGGTTGGGCTCATGCTTGTGTAATTACTGCAGAGGCTTTTAAGAAGTAAAATTTCCTTGTAATCTTCCCTTAAATGTTGAAGTTAAGAAGACATCTTTTCCCCACTTGTAAAATTTACTGCAGGATCTGCCTGCTAAAAGTACTGAGCAGAACTGGCAAAGAAAGCTAGAAGAGAGCATAGTTTTGTCACTTCTCCTCATACCCTATGGAAAACCTATCGAAAAAGAATGTATATGGTGAAGTAAAGGTCTGTGTTTCTTAAGTAATATAAAGGCAATTTTAAGTATGTTATATAGAACTCAGAGTGGGTTAAAAAAATAAATAAGTATAAGGAAGTAAATAAAACCTGATGTTTACATTTGAATCATTCTGGTTTAAAAGAAATATGTAAAAATAAATATGACAGTGTTATGCTTAGACTGCTTAAGATTGATAAAACCCATTTGTAGTACAGCAGTAATCCAGCAGCAAAATTGTTTACAGGCAAAGTTTTAACATCAAATGACTGAAAGAGTTAAACACCTGGAGTGAGTCTGCTAAACTGCTAAGCTGGCCTTTGGCAGCAGTGGCAGCAGCAGGGAGAGTTTTTCCTCCATTATGGTTCAGTGACTAATTCATTCAAAGCTGAGAAACCAATTGAGAGCTGAAAATGCAGGAAAGCTATTTCCTATTCTAACCTTCAAATATATTGATACGTACGAGGACTTGAACTACAATTTTAAACCCTTGCTCAACATGGCAAACAAAAAGAATTATTTTTTGTAACGTATTCAATGCACTAGCTTTGTTTTTATTTTAATTAAAAAACAACTGTTCAAAAAATTATCATCTTGTACATTTCCAGTTCTTTTCCAAATGTAGACCTAAATTACATTACTAGTCATCTGTACGAAGTATATAAATAATAAGTAATTATTTCCAAAATACTAAAATGTATAGAATTGCCCGAAAAGATAAGTAGTAATTATATAGAATTCATAAAATATCTTATCAAGTGTTGCAGCTATTGTATTGAGTTATAAAACAATTTATTTTTTTGTAGTTACTAGTCAGTTGTCAGTATTTTTGTAAGAAAACTTAAAGGTGTAATTAGAACTTCTCAGCTTCTTATAAAAAATCCCTTCCCTTGGTGGTTCCACTTCTGTTTACTTAGCTGATGTTGTTCCTCTGAGTTAAAACTAGTCTTCCATGACAACATATAAAGCTCACATGTCAGATCGTGGGCATTTACAGGTAGCAATAACTGATCTATACAAGTATCTCAGGTTTGCTGATATGAAAATAAATACTTCTTTTAAAAGGCTAGAGGTTGCACATGTTTTGATAAATTACATTCTTTAACCAGATCTTTGTATTTTTCTCATACTTGTAAAGGCAAGTTTAGACAAGGAAGAAGTCCTGTGTATGTTCTCAAAATAAACATGATATAACCCAACTTCCTAATTTGTTGAGTATGCTTGGGAAGTTTGGAATAGTGGTTTAGACAAACAGATGGACTTACAGAGAAGGGAATTACAGGAAATAATCTGTTTGAAGTTTTAGTTTTAGGTTTTTCTCACCTTTCGTTTATGAAAGTCAGACATAACACTCTGTTGTTAGCCATGATCTTATAGGTACCTAAACAAATTCTTACAGCAGTGTTCACAACCATATGTTAAGTACTGGTTGAGTTAGATTTCAAAGGATTTTTATTTTTCTTAATTGGAGAGTTGCAATTATGGATTTTATTTTTTTTTATAGATTGGTAAGGTATATTTCATCCCTCCATGTTTTCAAGCTTCATAACTTTTTTCCAACTTATTTCAAAAGATATTTTTTATTTGAAAATATCATGTCAAAACTTAGCTCAACCCTTCATCACTTTAGAAAACCTAAGTTAGAATTCTGTTTCTAAGATAAACAGATTTGAATCAGAAAGGTTTTCAACTAGCTAGTATTCATTTTGGCTGAGAGTTCAAGCAATGTCTTTAATCATGTTTTTGTTGATTATTTATTAGTTTCTGTGGGAAATCAAAGGACAACCTAAAATATGTCTTCCATAAGATACATCATGAATCACAAGCTATAGCAAAGAGTTTTCTAGGAAGTGTCTTTCATGTACTGATATGAACTGATTGAGAGATAAAATATACATCTTTGTGTGTGTATAACATGCAAATGAAGGCTGACCCAAAAACGGAAGACTCCACAGTTTGGCTGGAGGAGAATCTGTATTGCATTACTAGAGTAAGGAGATCTGTTGTGAGAGAAAATACTATTTCTGTTCTGTTTCTTGTCATCTGAAGGACAACAGTTAAAATTAATACGAAACATAAAATTGGCATTAAAGTGCATGTCAGGAATATGTTGGCCACCTTTGGAAGCTTTGAAAAATATGTGTTTCCATAACTGGCATGTACTTATACCAGGTAGTAATAAAATTAGCCATCCTCCAAATATAGCTCTGAAATCCCAATCAACTTTTAGCAATCCCTGTATATACTTTGGTGATATTTAAAGACTAGCTTTAGTGCTAACAGTATCTTATTGTAGGAATGTAAAATATTCCATGCATTTATTTTATTGCAGACAGCAACAGTAGGAAAAAGCGTTAGTTATTTGAAAATGTAGGTGACTCTTAAAACTAATTCTGGATTTTGAATCTGGAGAAATACCATTCTAAGATTTTTATGGTGTTAGTAACCTGTATTTCATTCAGGAAGCTCTGTAGCCAGTGGGAAGCACCATTATCTGAGATTATGAATGAGAAGACTTTAACTGGTTTCTAGATGACAATTGTTGTCTCTGAACTTTTCTGGCTTCTTCAGCTTGCAGGGGATTTCTGCCTGTTTCTCCCTTCTTTCACTTCACCAGTCCTTCTGCATGCATATTATCCAGGTTTCCTACTTCTCTAGTAACAGGCTACCTGTCATCAGCAATGTAAATTTTTACTGCAATAATTTGTTGGTACAGAATGTTTATCATCAAATGCTATTTCAGGATGCTGCTGGCTGCCTAAAGAAGGATGAAAAAAAATAAGAAAGTGACAAATGCCCCCCACCAAGGAAACTAGAGGGAAAAGAATGACAAGCAGATTCATGCCAAATTTATAGTGAAATTTGGATTTCCTTCTAAAATATACTGACAGGTTAATAAAAAAAGTACTGAATTTGATCATTAAAGCCAATTATTTTTACCAGCTTTATTTCCACCTTGAGTGGCATACGTATATTTCTTTATATCAGCGTGGCAGTAGAAATCTGTATTCTTTTTCCCCCCACCACAGGATAAAGGAAACTGAAGGACAAATACAAAATTCTTATAAATGAATAATATCACACTTTCTTCATTTTGGATTGCAAAGCAATCAAATATCTTGTGAGAACAATACTGTTCATCTGAAAAAATATATTGAGCTTTTTTAAAAAGCCTTTGTATATAGGGGAGAAAGTAATGATTTCATTTAATTCTTTAGAGTTTCCTCATGAAGATTTCTGAAGGGCAGAGTCTGATAGAGTATTAAAACAGAGATTTCGTCCAGTATTTGGAGTTGGGTGGTATTTGGCAGTCTAAATATCAGTGCTACCAAATATAATATGATTCACACACCACTAATAGTTTCTGCTTAGCCATATGTGAGATTTTGTAAATGTCTATGGAAATTGTGCAGTACCAATTTTTGGAGGATGATCTAAATATACAAACATGAACTGTGTCCTCATGCTGTGTCCTAAGGCAAGATCTCTGAATAAGAGAAAGTACAAGACACTGACCAAAATACAACAATGTATTTGAGTCCAGTATCTTTTTCAGTGGGGAAGTTGTGTCTATCCAAACAGTGAACTCCATTACCTTGTCCTCTACTTTCATCCAACAAGCCAAATGCTTGAGGAAAGCACTTTACTATAAATAAATTAATTGCAGACTTTCAAATTAGTTTGTTCACATTTGCTTGCCTTTGTCAAGAGGGTGAGAGATGTTACTGCAGTGTATTTCTTTTGTATCTCAAAGTTAGAGCAAAGCCTGTTGTGTTTCTTCCTACCCTTTTTGTAAAGACTTTTTTTTCCCTTATTGAAGTTAAGTGATTTAAGGACACTTGGGAGCAAGGATTTTTTTTTTTTTTTAATTGTCGTTATTTAGTTTCTAGATGTATTGGTGAGGAAACAAAGATTACCTTGTTCATAAGGGAATTGGTGCCCCAGGTTAATGTCCAGGTGTTCTTTCAACTGATGTCTGAGACTAATTTCTTCCTGGCCCTCTGGTAACCAGCTGAAGCAGGAGACCAGCTGGTATATCTTCACTCTTGCATACCAACATCTTTCACTGATTCACAGATTTCCTTATATCCTTAGTACTTCCTCTACTGCTTAACGATCTTTGAACAGTAGTTTGAAGATAACTGCTGTTGTGCTTTGCAATGGCTGCCTCCGAATGAAGAAGTCAAGGTTTTAAAAAATAAAAATAAGAAATCTCATCATGATCCTAATAAGCTTCAATTGTCAAAAGGTCATAAATTTGAGAACCCATCAAAGGTTTGCTAAAGAAGTGCTTAACACTGAATATTGTCTGGTTTGAATCTTGTGAGTTTGGATGGCATTTCAGCAGGAAATGCTACAAAGAAGAGTTCCTGATGTATTTAATTCAAATATTCAGTTTCTTATTTTCTCTCTCACACACACTTATATGCTGCCACCTGCCAAAGTTCACAATTTCAATTACGTTTTGCCTGTAACAGGTAGACATCAACTGTGTTGATCTAAAAATACACCAAGCCACAGAGACATCTGATGTTTCTTTCATGCAGTCTGAACTTTATGATGCATATATTGTGTGTTTATTTTTTTAAGTATCCATGCAAGATTTACCGATCATTAGTGTTCACCATTTGGCATATACCAGTTTGAATAGGGAGGTAGTAAACATAAGATGGAGCAGGCAAGAGGACAGCACAGGGGCAGCCATCTATTTCAGCTGCATCTTAGCAAAGAATTTACTTAGGGAACATGAGAAGTGGAAGCCTGAAAGTTGGAGTTTCTTGTTGGAAAAGATGGCAAAGTATGATCTTTGCAGGTGCTGTTGACCTGTGAAGTAGGAAGAAAGCAGGTTAACTGCATGTGGTGGAAGATATTAGGTAGGAGCACACAGCATAGAGAAAAAGAAATTTAACCTCATATAGTAAACACCAGTTTGAGGAAATAAATAGACCCTGAAGACTGCTGTCAGGGAAGAGCAGAAGGATTCACTGATAGGCTTTCAGTCTGAAGTAAAATAACCTCAGACTATTCATGTAAGCCAGGATAAAACTTCACGGTTCAAAGTGCTCCTCTGTACTGCTATAGATGTATTGGTGTGATGTTACTTCTTTGTGTATAATTGAATCATACTCTGAAAAAACAGGTTATGTACATTTGGACATTTAGACTGAGTAATTGAACTAAGAGCAGATAACATGTAGCTGCATCAGTTATGAAGGACTGGTAATTAAGATGCGGAATGAGAAGAAAGTCCTTATTCACCAGAAGGTCCACGTAGCTCCATGTAACTTCTTTCATTGTAGTTGTTCAGAATTCCATCACTGTCAGCCCTACAAACATTTAATTCACTAATAGCAGCAATGGAAGAGGGAAGGGGAAAGCCACTAGCTATGGTTTGTGTAAAGGACTGTTTTTTGAACAGCTCTTTCAAGATAACCTCTGACACATTTCCTTTTGTATTGCCTGTATATACTAGAGTGGAGGTTGCTGAGTTATGTTAATTATCTCATCTGCAGTATCTTCTGGAGTTTCTTCAGCTCCACAAAGGCTTTCACAGCATTACTGCATGTTCTTATTGTATAATCACATATTTACACCAGTTACGTCATCAGTTATAATTGCACTTGCTAGGTGAATGTGCCAGATAGGGCAGAAATTACTTTGAGAAAAATGATACACCATAACCTTAATTAGAATTTCATTAAGTATGCAAGACATGCTTACCAAAATAGAGTACATACCAAAGTCTAAAAACTCCCCTGATGCACAAGTATTTACAAAATCTCAGTGTTATGCATGAAGTTGTGAGACCTTTGTCTTAATATGGATGTATTTTTTGCTGTGTATGTTAAACTCATCTAATGTCTGTGCTACATAGAAATAATGAGTAGTTCAGAACTGTAGATCTGGATGTAATGAGATAAACCTTTGTATATACATTCTACCATAATATTTAGCTAAGGAAGTAGGAACTAAATGATTTGATAGTTTTACAAGACTGCATTACAGAAAAATATGGTGCAAGAAAAGCTGGTGTGTTTCATAAGTCTGCAGGTGGTACTCCTTTTTGTTGCTGGTCTGGTAGTATCAGTGCAGAAGTATTTGTGTGAATCCTAGGATATTGCTGGAACAAATGTATTTTGGATGAGACAATGTTCTGTCTTCAAGGTCTCATGAAGATGATTGGCACATATGCCACAAACACTTTAGTGAACAGAAGGGTCTTTGTCCAAATGGCTATCCCAGGCAGCCGTATTCAGACTCCGTTCCCCAGACTATTTCATTTGGACTCAGATTTATCTTTCCCTAAACGTGCTGATCTGTGTTAAGCAGCTGCTGCCTTTTATCTAGACTTGGCTGGAGTTCCGTGATTTATCTTAAGTTATAGAGCTAGTCTAAGACAACTCATCAAAGGCTCAATGAAAACAATTTCTTAATGGGAAGTAATTTTCCAATCAGCATAGAACTGTAGTAATACACTGGAGTATCCTTTGATTTAGCTTAGGACATTTGGTTGCCCAGTAAGAATGCCTCATGGTATAGGTTTCTTTATAAGTATCTGAGGAATAATTTGCACTTGTTTCTAAGGTATTATGAGATACTTTTGACTGAAATTTACATGCAAGATTGTATATAATGAAAATGGAGACGTGCTGCATTAGCATAATTACATCTCCCTAATTCTAAATATTTATATAACAATACTGCAAAGACCAAATATAGCAATGTGCTTTTATTGCAGTTGGTATAAACGTTCAAGAAAAACTAGTTCTTCAGCATTTCTAGGAAGAGTTACTCATGAACTTATAAATGAGCTTTTAGAGGATTTAAGCTCACCTTTCTGACATAGATTTTTTTAAATGATTATTTATTTATTCATTTAAAATATTTCACTCTTGTTTTTTTTCTGGTATCCCTTGACATTTCTTGTACTTGGAGGGGAGGGGAGGGAAATAATGCACTTTTATGCAACAGTTTGTTGGAAAAAACATGTTCTTAAAACTCACCTGTAAATTTCTGTTAAATTAGAGGCGTGGGGAAGGGACGTTGTCTGCTAGGTATCTGCCTTAACATATGGGCTGAATTACTCAGCAAAGAATTGAGCCACACTGTTTCATATTGGTTACGGTGATAAAAACTGCCTTGCACTGCTCTGCAGCAGAGGGATGGATAAAATGCTCTTTGAACAGTCAAGATTTTTTAAAAATGTCAGTGCAGAGGGCTTGCATTTGTATTTGGCTTTCTAGACCTGCCTCTTGACCTTCTAATTACTTGATTTGAAACAGCACTGAGGGTATAATAAAACTGGAGGTTGTCTCTCGTTTGCTTTATCATAAATTAAAGCTGTTAGTTTGGTGAGGTGAAAGTAGAGGCAGAGTGTTCATTACTGCTCAAGTGACGGCTTGTCAATAGCACTGCCTTTTAGTTTGTTCTAGTCAGCACTTGCTGTGCATTTTGTTGGACCACTGGGAAATAAATACAACAAGATTATACATTTGGAATGCCACAAGAGTTCATGAAGGGAGAAAAAGTAAAAAAAAAAAAAAGAAAAAAAATCCTAAATGATAAATTATACACTTGGTAGAAAGTGACATGCTATCTTGTGCTATTAACAACCAGAGATAATTGCAGTGAATTGTAATTGCAGTTTGCAACTTACAGTACAGTGTGTCCAACATCAATCTTAATAGTGCACAAAGCAATTTATATTAAAAGTTAATTCACTTGGTAAGTTTCAGCTGTATACAGATGTAGCTTTTCAGAAAGTTCAAAGGCATTTGGAACATGGAGGGAAATGCTAATGTAGTAAGCCTTAGAGAAATATTGCATTACTACTTGTAATGAAAACAAATGTATGCCATTATATCCCAGTTTGTGTTTATTAAATAAACTATACAGTTTTGTACATTGAAGAAATTGTGTTTCTGAATGTAACAGAACCAGATATTTACTCATAGATTACACAAGAATAGCAATTATATACGTATAGAGTAAATTTGGTCTGGATTTTCATGTATTTGAATGTATATTCAATTTTTACTTAATTCTTCTGTGAGACAGTACTGGGTGTGTGTGTTTATGTGTTTATGTTTATACATATGTATTATTGGAATTTTTTAATCTATACCTTTATTCTGGAATTGTTTGGTAGTTCCCAGGGTATTTTGCTAGCTTGCCTGTTTATAATTACTCTAGATTTTTAGAGAGATCTTTAATCTGTTTTAATTAAAATGAAACTTTATTTTGTGAAAGCCTAACACCCCTTCTAATGGAGATTACAATCTTGCTTTTACTGACCACCTTGTGGTGCCCTAATGTCTGAGAGAGATTCTGCATACCACTGGCTTCTGTTCTGTGAGCTGCATCACTTCACATTTATTTAGCAGGTATTGCCATTTTCTCAGTGTTGTGGTCAGTCCTTGGTGCTCATCAAAGGACAGAGAATTCCCTGAACCGGAGTGTCATGAACACTCACTGTTCTACTCTAGGCTTCACTGCTCATTTGTGGGTGACCATTGATACAGTTGGGAAATGTAGGGTGAAACTGCTGCTGTTTTGGATAGCTATTTGTCAAAGTATGAAAATCTCCACATTAAATCATACTTAAATTTGCCTAATGGAACAATTGCAAGGGTTTTTTAGAATGGGGAAAAAACTGAGAAGGGAAGGGGTTGAGGTTTTACTAGTTGCATCACCTTCCATATCCAGACCTCATTGCAAGGATTCATCCAATGTAGAAAGGAGTTTGGTGTTCATTTTGTACCATGCTGCATTTTTGTAAATGTCTTATGAGACACCAAAGTTAGTTAATATATAAATCTTGGGTAGATTTTCACCTAGGGAGAACTACTATAGTTCTACTGAATTAAGTGGAACAAAGACATTTAATGCTAGGTAATGACTGAGTCTTACAGTAGTTTTGGGAGTAGCTGAAAAGGTGGACTGAGGCTAATTTTCTTCTTTATGAGATTATTTTCACTGAGTAGCAAAGAATGTGCATTTCGGAACCAGCAAGCTTGCTTAAGGTATGGCATGCATCTTTACTCATCTCTGCTGAAGGAGATCCAGAGTTGCATTAAATTTCCTACCTCTTAAGACAATATACCCATGTGCTTCAGCCAGTTTTGGTCAAGGCTTCAGTAAAGATTTATCCCACTGAAAAGCATAATTTTAAATTATTTGGTCATTAGTTTTATAATGGGGGGCATTAACAAGCAATATTCAGTACCAGGCTTTTAAATTCGGTGGTAAATACTTGGCTGGAATTTTTGGAATTGGATATAGATGATCAGAATCTTCACTTTTTTTGCTGGCAATGAATTTTCTGCTGTGAAAGAGTGTACTGTATATGACATAAATTGGCAGGAAAGGTAATTTGAGAAGCTTAGTTTAGAAACGTTACTTATAGTTTTTCATTTGTTTTAGCTAAAACCATCTATAAATCTAACGAGTGCTTTGACAGCCAGTCATTCTCCAGGTACAGTACTCAATTAAAATTCTTTTGTTTAATTTCCCATTGGTAAAAGGGTAATTATTAAAAATATATAAAGGAATAGAATCATAGTATGATTAGGGTTGGAAAGGACCTTAAGATCATCTAAGGTCAACCCCCCTGCCATGGTGCCTCACCCTAGACATGTCACCCAAAGCTCTGTCCAACCTGGCCATAAAGTCATGTTATATTTTACTTGTTTTTATTGAGAGCAAGCCCCTCTGCATTTGTGAATGTACCACACCAATGTAATTCACTTTACAGATACAAATGAAGGGAAATCTCATTACAGGAGACAGGTTTTCACAGAAGTTCAAGTACACTACATATATATTTACTTTGCTTACATACACATTCCATAAAAAGGTATGCCTATCTTTATTCCCTATCTTTTTCCCCAGACACTTTTTGAGAAATGTCAGAAGTGCAAATAGACTACTTGGGACCCTCCATTCACCTACTAATTACCATAAATCATAATCTGGCAGCAAACCTTATTCCTAGTCTTTATTGTCTCCCACCAAAACAGTTCAATGACCAGATATTTAAATTACTGGGCTGTTAGTAACTCTCTGCTTGAAACAGAATTACTTGGGTTTTAACACAATAATATTTATAGAAGAAAAATTTCTGAATACCAGTCTCATGAATCTGATGTGGCTTAGTATTACTCTTTATGTAAATTATGTCACTTTGTCAGTTAATGACTATGTTTAGCATTAATTTGTCATATGTTTAGCACCTACAACAGAGAAAAGGTTGCAAAGAATTAACAAAAGAAACCTAGTGTTAGAAATTTATTAATAATGAAACCGAGCAATATGTGAAAAGCTTGAAGAATTCTACCAGATACTGTAAATAAGCATGCCATGAAACACCTTTTCATGTAATTGAAATAATTTACAGTATTCCTGAAATAGAAGAATGTAAGTAACAGAAAGATCCAGTGCGATATCCTCAAGACTTCTTTAGAACTGAAATATATTAAGGAGAGGAACAGAAAGCAGAAGACATATAACGAAGGTTAAATGCAAGACTTACAGAAAAAGGACAAAGGTCATAAAACATGCATGCAGGATGATCTAAGAAAAGAGGATGAGAGAAAGAAATGTTTTAAAAATATTTTTGTACAAAACTATTAATAAAACTGTGAAGCCACTGATGTATAAACTAAGGAACTTTGCATCATCATTATTTCTTTACAACATCTGTAGAAAATGTGTGCATCCAGGGAAATAATTATACATTTTGGTACAAATTCTGAATCTTCTAAAATACAGTTTTATATTTGTATTTTGTGTTCTCTAACAAAAACATCATTATATTGGTTCCTCCATAATACTTTTTGTTGGCAGTAGATTTCTGAATAACTTACAAAAAGGTAGATAATATTATTCTCCAGGAAACCGATGAACAGAGAAATGCAATAACCTATCCAAAGTGAGTTTTGAAGTATCATCGTGTGTTGTTTTATTTATATTCTTAAATTCTTCTTTCAAACTTGAAACCCAATATTTGGTCTGATACTTGGATAGTGTGCCATTTAATTTAAATTGAAAGTAGATAAAGCAAGAACTAAGTTTACAGAAATGATGATCTGAAAACAGTTTGCCAAAAGCGTTTAGTCTCATCTTGTAAAAATAAGGATGTGATAAAACAAAACTGAGACTTCTGTAAAGAATTTTGATAAATCCTCTTCAAACTTGAACCTGATCGTTGGGTGCATGGGAGAAGAGTGAGAAAATGCTCTGTTGGAGAATTTATTTTGGTGAAATAATTGTAGAAGCTGTATTTCCAGTTCTTAGGTCTTTTGGAGGGGGGAAGAACAAGCCTAGCTCATCAAGACAAATGAAAACTCCACCAGTATAGTCTTTGAAAACAAGATCCAGCGCAGCTACTTGGTGTGGTGCCTGTACTAGGAAGAAGTGTGAACAGTTCTGGTAAAGCAGTGAAAATAGGAATTTTGGGTTGGTTTTTCTTTGTTTGTTTTTGTGAAACATGTAAAACTGCTGAAGTTACTGAGAGCTTGATGTTTGCTGCAGTGCATTTGTTTTTTAAGGATGGCAAGTAGCTCTCAGATTTCAGGCATTATAAAAGAGACATCAATGTGTTGGGGTTTTTTTCAAAGTAACATACAAATAGTAGGATTAAACAAAGAAAAGTTTAGGTCATTAAATAAAGTTTCAACACTTCTTACTCAGAATATTTGCAGCAAGTCCTATGAAGTAGAAAATGAAGAGAATGTGCCATGCAATTTTTCTTTAGCCTTTTTGCAATGCAACAGGGCAATCAATACAAATCTTTGCAGTAATCATATATTGATTTTCCTAGAATATAACTCCATTTAAAGCATTTTTATCCCCAGGAGTGAAAGCATTGGAGGCTATCAAAGGAGGAAGTAGCTTTCCTTGACCCCATCTGCAGTTCACATTGATTAACAGAGGCTAGGTAAAATAAATAAATATGAAAAAAAGAGTCACAGAAAGGTTAATACTGACTGGGGAGAAACATAATTATAGTGCATTACGTTTTTTGTAAAATTATTAGGTCAGGATAAGCTAACAAGTGACTTGGAGATGGAAGATTCTCTATTAAATCAGAGCCAAATATTACAGTAACTATTTTTCACTGACAATGCTGCAAATTCAGGTAATGGGAAGCTTCCTAATGATGTACCCATGTGCACATGCAGGTATCAGGGTAGCAAGACTGAGTTGAAACTGGTAGGTTTGCACTTTACCTTGGAAAAGAAGGTCTGTTGTGATAGATTCTGGGACAAACTCATAGTGAGTGTGCAGAGGTAACAGTGAAAGAAATTTGATAATTCCAGGACACTACATATTCATTTATGATAAAAATGCCATTGTCGTAGATATTTTCTAAAAATTGCAGAAACATGATGGATTTTAGTTTTTTAGTGTTGAATTTTAGGACATTATAACCAATGCAAGGTGTTCTTTTTATATCATTTTAGTAACACTGAAGTAAGTGCCTTTTCCTAACATAATGGATTAAAGACAAATTTCAGATTTTAACCATTCATAGGAATTGTTAAGTAGATGAGGCACTGGAATAGGTTGTCCAAGGAGGTTGTGAATGCTCCATCCCTGGCAGTGTTCAAGGCCAGGTTGGATGAGGCCTTGGGTGGCATGGTTTAGAGCAAGGTGTCCCTGCCCATGGCAGGGGGGTTGGAACTAGATGATCTTAAGGTCCTTTCCAACCCTAACTATTCTATGATTCTATGATATCACATCCTCTGCAAGTGTAATGTATTACTGCTGCATAAGACAGTAAAACCAAGCTGATGCAATAGGTAGGTGAAGGCCATATGCCATAATTTTGGAACTAGATTTTTCCTCTAAGCCAGGGATACTTGGATTTCCTGATTCATCCTAGATGCCCTAAAAGTCCTCACAGCCCATCCTGTGCAGCTTCCAGCTCTGCACTTTCATTCTGGCAGTTTTACCTCCTCTCCTGCTGTTTACTTCTGTGATTTCCTGGCCCTTCTTCTCCATTTCCTATGAGTTTTTTTTGGCTGAAGCTAGGTTCTCATAGATCAGCCTTTATTGAATTAAAAGGTGTGCATAGCCTCATTATCTTTGTTGGTGCATTGTAGTTGATACTGTTTATTTTACCAGCAGCTTCAGAGCTTTTTTGCTTCAGGCAAAGCAACTACTACACATTGTCAGATAAAGTGCCTTATCTGTCAGCAGCACTCTTGAGAATTAATCATAATTCAATAGGTTTACTAATCAAGATTTGAGATGAATGTTTTGATAGAGCAATCAGATTTGTCTAATCTATCATTACTTGACAGTTGCTTTAGGCAGAGTGCTAACTTGGCATTAGTATCTGGTTTTGATCAGTTTGGCATGGCCCACCAGTAGGTAGCATCAGTTATTGCAGCAATGGACTTCTGTGTAGATACTAATTGTAGTTCTTTTTCAGTTTCCAGAGAGGCTGCAGTGAAGCTGAGATCAGGCAGCTCCTACCTCTCCTGCAACACATTATTGAAAAAAAATTTTGAAACAGGAGTTCACTTTGTAATTTTCAAAAATAATAAAAGTCCTCAGCACTTGTTGATGAAGCTGAGACATGATTTATGGTAGCATATGCAAACATTGCTCAGAACTCAAAGGGTCACTGGAATAGAAAGGAGATAAACTTAATATATTGTTAAGTGTTGCTAATTATGAATCCAGTCACGTTTGATGTCACTAAAATTTGTTCTCTATTTTGCCCAGTTAAACATTCTTGGGGGTAATTTACAACATAGCTTGCAGCAGTTTGCTCAATTTGAAAGCATAAATGAAAGCTTTCATTGTGTATTGACATATTTTTCTTGTTAAGCAATGTTTAAAGTACTGGTACAAGGTGCAGTAATACTGGGTTAGACTGCAAGTGCAAGTTTGGTACATTGTAGTCAATAATGCATTAGTGTGGGAAAATGAAGGATAGAATTGATGTTTGGTTTTGGTATTTTATTATTTTGGGTTTTTTTAACATGGGCGGAGTCTGCATGTAGAAGAAGGGAAAAAAACATCAAGCATGAATGGCTAAATACAGCCCTTTATTCCCATTTAATTAAATTTAGGGTATGTGTCAGCAGTATGAGCACAATAGATGTGTGGGCCTCTAGTTTAATCATCAGTTCAACATACAGTTATGCTAATCTTACAGTAGCTGTGATTTCTGGGGTCAGATAGCCTGTACATGTTAATGTGATGAGAAGTCTGCTGTGGATGATCCTCTGTACAGATGGTGGTTATAGGTGATGCTTGTTCTTGTGCAGCGGGCTACCAGGAGAATTATGTACCATTTAAATTCTGTTGAAGCCCTTAACAGAGCTAAAATCAATTCCTTACCAGTGGGATGTCAACACTTCTGCCTATTTACAGTTTCTCTCTTAATCATTCGGTAATTTTAAATACATTAGGTAAAGAAAAAGCCAGAAAGTACCAGTTCTCTGTACAGATATTCACCCTTAAGCCCAGAAAACAAAAATGTGCACATGTAACAGTTTATATAGGAGAAATTAGTGTGCAATGCCTTCACTATTCTAGATATGGAGTGTAGCGCAGTGTAGTGGCAACTTGCAGTGCTAATATTTTTATAACAACAAGATGGGATAGGAAATAGACTTTGGAAAATCAGTTAGTGATGAGCTCAGAAGGCTATAGTTACAAGTATTTGCAACCATGTCATATTAACTAAGCAGTTACAATACTAGATCTTTGAGATCATGCTTTAGTTGTTTTCCTGCAGTTATCCATGAGCTAAAAAGCTCACTAACTCACTGTATGCCTGCACAGGTGCTTGCTGAAGTCCTAGTGCAAATAATTCTTGAGAACTGCTATAGAGTAGGGTTCCAGTTGCACTAACTCCTCAAGTATCAGCAGGTGACTTGAGTCAGAGTCTAACTCTCATCCAGTCTGTACTGAATCCATTGCAGACAGTGAGGACAATAACTCCTCTCATAATGATCAAAGAGATACTTTCCTGGTTAACACGAACACCAGTGGAATGCCTTTGGTATGTGCTGCCAGTCAGAGACCACTTGTGTGCCATTCTGTAGTGCAACATTGACTGGTTAAAAAGAAAACAACCCCAAGTGCAAAGAAAAATGCACTTCTAATTTTACCTTTTGGGAGCGTTTAGCATATCCTGACAAATTAAATAGGAAAAAAAATAAAACCCCTCTTCTTTATTACTTTTCTTTTAAAAAGAATTTTTGTATTTTTGCCAGTCACTACTCTGCTAAAAGCCAAAGTGAATATTATTTGTACTCGCTGCTCATAAAATACCATAGGCCTATTTCTACACAGTGATGAGAATTACATTGACTTTGCCACCACAGGATTCCTTCTAATATCCTGTCAACAGTCTTATGCCCTGCATTTACTGCTGTGCTCAAATCCCATCTCTCCGTAACATTTAAATGGAATAATGAAGGAGCATCCTTTCCAATATCAAGCTACTGTGTTATTTCATTTGTGCACTGAACAGCTGTTGATTACTTTGCAAGTTCCCTCTACCTGGTAAACCAGGAACGTTTTTTTCTATACAAGTTTAGATGAGGAAAACTTTTTGATGATCAGTGAAGTACCATGTACTGAAGGGGTTGGTTAAATTCCCTTGCTCCCTTCATTGATGTCTGCAAGTTATAAATCCCATTCTGAGGTTCTCCACTCACTCAAAGCCCTGCTGCCTTGACAGCACCTTTGACTTCATTTTCTTCTTGATAAAATCTGTCATGACATGCAAGAGTGCCTTGCTCATGTGAGATGAATGATGGTCCTGCAAGCTTACCACAATAGCAGATTAACATAGATCAAAGATTTTCTAGAGTTACTAAGAGTAGGAAGCCTCCACATATTAAGTCATTTGGATTTTTCCCTTTTGCTAGTTAACATATCAAACTAATAAATACCAGTGAGTCATTTGGTGTTTTTTTTTTTCTTTAGAGAGTTAATAAATGTATTTGAGTTGACAGTTTTAGTTTTATAATGGTGAAGAGATAAAAAATGTTCATGGTAAAAAGATGCTGTATGTGAATACTTGTATGAGCTTCTGTTCACATGGTCATATATACAACACCTGTGTGATCCCTCAGGCAATTCAGTCACTCATTTTTCCTGCCAATTTGCTTGCTTCATTTTGATCTATGTTTGCTTTCATTTATCAACTGACACCTTTAGCATGTTTTCACATCAGCTGTTTTGAGAACACGAATGCTGACAATTACATAGTACTGCCCCATTGCAGGAGAATAGATTAGACAGTCACCTAGGACTGTTTTTTTAGCAGTTCCTTAGTAGCTATTAATTTATTATTTTCATGTGTTGCAATATTGCTGCTTGCTTATCCATTGTTCTCATTGCATTTGTAGACAGTAACTAGAACTCCTTCATTAAGTGCACCTCCTCATGGCTTCACTATTAGAGCTTGGTATTTGGGTGTTTTCCCCAGTTGAACATGTCTTGTCTTCCCTCATAGAGACGTCATATACCTAAAGAATAGACTCAGGTTTCCCGTGCCTCAGTTATTCTCAACTTCCTTAGCCTGTAACAGAATTCCCCAAAATTTGGACATGCTTATGACCACCATCTCTGCATTCCAAGATTTCCATGGAAGACCAGTCTATCTTTATCTCAACTTACTGAGATTCCTTAAGGGCTTCATGCATATATTCTTTATAGTGTCAGACATTCCTTATTCTTTCTGTGTTGTTTCATCATCTGAATCCAGGTGCTGGTTGTTGTTACTTTCTTGAGGGCAGCCTTCCCTCTTAGCACTTGCTTTTATAAAGAAGTTTAGGTGAGATCTAGACAGTAATTGTGGTTCCCATTCATGTAAGGCCTTGCACAAACAGGGTAACCCAGAAGGCACTTTGCCAAAGTTAATTTTAATTTTAGTCAACTGTTTCACCTAGTTTCTCCCCCTAAACCTCATGCTTTGAGAATGGAAGCGTCTGATGCAAGGAGTAACTTGTCTTTCTTTGTACATGGGACTAAACTTTTCACCCAACTGTTGTCTTTTTATTTAGACAAAGATCTAAAGACATCATGAAATAAGCTAGAAGCTCATTGAAACGGAATCATGCCATCTTAACAGAAACATGTTTCATATTTATAACCAGTAGGTGAAGGTCCGTAATGCAAGTCTTAAAGAAAATCAAGTATTGTTCTATTAGTGTTAAACAGTGCTACTGCTTTAAAAGGAACTTACCCCAAAGGGCTTATTACCACAATTTTCCAAGTCTTTAATTTATTATGTGCTCCATGTTTTACTGCCTTTCCCAGATTTTAGTTATCTCAGCCCCACTTTTGAGTGCTGAAAGGTCAAAAGGTGCGCTGCAAAGGCTGTGAGCGTAAAGGCACATCAACTGCTAACATGTTTAGACTATTTGAAATCAAGGAATAAAATACAAAGGTCTTTATTTCTGAAGTACGTGTCCAAATTATAGAATCCAGCATAAAATCTACTTAAAAATTATAGTGCATCATTAACGTTTTCTTTCTATCTATGCATTTTTTTCAAAACTGTCTAGGACAGGATTTAGTGGAAGTTCAGTATGTGTGTTATGGCAAAAGGTCTGTCAGGTTTTCAGCCTGAAATCTAAATGTGTGGGGTGGGGGGGGTTGTTTTTCTTTTTGGCTTGTTGTTTTGTTGAGGGTTTGTTTTTTAAATAAAATTCCTATTTTAGTCTGTCTCCCACAAGGAGACAAAGAGATGAGGTATGCACAGCTGCAAAAATGCAGTTTCTTGTGCAGTCTGCAGGCATGTAGGTATACATATGTTATAGGCGAGGCATAATTTTGTTATTTAAAAATATACATCTTACATTTATGTAGCACCTTTTATCCCCAAGGATCCCAAAGTACTTTAGAAAACTCTTAACATATGTTGGATCATCTAGCATACCACTAGAGTATTGGCACCTGCGGTACAGAACACAGTGGCCTTGTAAAGAAGTAAAAAGTCTTTTAAAAGCTATAGTTACAAAAGACAGTAAGCATCCAGGTCATCTGCCACTGAAGACTTTCCATTGGTTTTGGTGGAAGGTACACAAGGAAAAAAGAAAAAACCCCAACCAAAAACCCACTAAAACAAACAAAAAACAAACAAAGGAAATGTCACCATTTTATTTAGCAGATTAAAAAAGAAAAGCACTTTACTTTTTTTCACCTCCATAAATCTGTACTTTCACAGAATCACTTGTATACTGCTTAGGTTTTCACATTTCGGTTTAACTTCATCTTGGATGTACCTAAACTCAGTAATATTTTCTATTGTAATTGAGTAGGACTGGTTACTGAGGAAACTAGAGTTTGACTAGTAGAAGAATGGATGCCATTACGTTGAAGAAAAACACGCCTACAATATTAACACCAAATTTTGCTTATATTGGCTGTGGAGAGAAATTATGGTGGTGACTTTGATGAGCTTTGATTAAATGAATAAAAATATTTTAACGTATGTCAAAATACGTTATCTGTCTACCTTTCTTTCTCTGTATAGATGTAGTTTATGTTGATATGTATAAGAAATGCCTCCGAGCTTGTAGAGGGAAAGAAAGTGGAAATAGTTTTCCTCTTCTGTGTTTACCCTACACAGTTTATTTCACTTCTATGTGCTAACGGCCCTGGACAGGTCCTAGTTGGACTGTTTTTTTTTCCTTCTGTTGCTATTTTTGGATTGCTCTAACTTAAAAAAGATAAATGCCCAAGGCTCTACCCCTGAATGCACATGAAAACTGCTATAGCAAAGTGTATGAATCTAAAATTCACCTGTATGGTTTAACAGCTGCTGGTTTTCACCTGAAGGCGGAGATGCCCGATGTTGTTAACGCAGCCAGGGAAAACTGATGGTCTCAGTTCAGGTTGTGCCTTTTCATATGTAAGTTGCTCAGAAGCCAAAGCTGTGGTCTTTTAAAAACCTCTGCGCTTCAAAGTGTGTGTTTACTGTCCAGCTCCTGCATCTGGGTAAGTGCCAGCACCCCAGCGTTTGTGTTAGAGGAGCTGTTGGCTTAAAGTGGAGTTGCTGCTGTAGCTGGTTAGTAATGCCAGCAAGAAGGAGCTGCTGCATTTGCTGGCAAGCAGCACTAAGCTTGTCTAGACGTAGAAGTGGTCGGCTCTTGTCTTAACAATACCAGTACCAGTTTTATGCTGCCAGTACTGGCTGTGCTTCAGTTAGGAGCCCGAGTCATATCTGTGCAGGTTTGTCTTTCTTACAGGTACTCTGCTGCCACAGCAGCTAGTGTTGTTTCACAGGCCCTGCTAATCTGGGAATGGTACTGACATCACTGAATGGTTTCGGGTTTTTTGTTTAGTATATAATATTTGCAATCACAGTTGCTGTGTGTAAACTATTTCATAATTCTGAGTCATAATAAGTACTGGAATATGTTGTGGTATAGCAAAAAGTCATCCTTAGGAGTATCATTCAGTGGTCATACAAGCAATGATAACACTTTTCTAGAATATAGTACTTATATCCTTCATTGAGAACATGTGATCTTGATGAAGACCTGATAAGTACTTCATTATTCTTAAAACCACATCTGACTTTAATTATTCGTCTTAATAACCATTTGTTGTAAGAGACCTGAAAAATAATCTTCTCAAAGCACAGTGGAATTATCTTAGCTTGGAGAAGCTTGGAATACACAGCAACAACAGCCAGCCCATGCACACTTTTAACTCCTGGGAAACATGTCAGTGAAAGAGCTTTTAATTGTTGATGTAAAGGTTTTTGGTTAGGGAATATGACTTTTTTGGCAGTTGCATGAATGAGTTTAATGTTTATAATTAAAATACTTTGTTTCTTTTGAATAAAAATGAAAAAGTTGATTATGTTTAGACCTTTTTCAATCTAAAGTTAGCAGTAAATATTTTTGTAAATTAATTCATCTGTTGTTAAGTGAGCATACAAATGTAAAAGAAAGCAGAATTAATTTGTTTCTTACCCCACTGACTGTCCTGCTATTCACCAGCACTTTGTACTGTGAGTCCCACGATATCTAGGATTCTTTTTTTCTAAATCCTACTCCTTACAGAAGCAGGGGCAGAGAGAAATAAGGCAACCATTGCTATAGTAAATAATTTGAGAAATATCCATAATTATGCATTATCAATTTCAGTGATTTCATGCAAACTAATGGATTTAATGTGTATGTTTTTAGTAAGGCTAGGTGGGTCTCATAAGAAATGAATATGCTTTGAAAGATGTCCAAAACTTAGATAATGCTCTTTTTTTTTTAAATACTAGTTAGTAAATATTTTATAGTTAAAATAGCAGCTGAGTGTTGATTACTGTGGGATAAATCAGAACAAATATTAATAACTTGCTTGTGTTCTGCATGGGCAACATTTCAAGTCAATGATAAAATATTGTTAATCAGTGGATTGTTTGGACCATAAAGCAGTTGTATATTGGTGCAACTGAAGCATTAAATTGGAACATTGTCATTTCTGGGTGTGTCAGATCTGAAGGCTACATTGCAAGTTATAAATCCCCCAGTATTGATAGTAATCAGAGAAGGGAATTTTTAAAGGAGATACCCACCCTCTACAGACTAGAAAGGGTAAAAAGCTCTCTAATGAATATGATGCAGGATGATCAAAACAGATCATCAAAGTACTCAGAAGCTACTGTACCAACCATACATCTGCTAATGGCTCTTGCTGTCTGCCTGTCACAGAAGTGTAGAGAGAGGCAAAGTCGTTCAGAGGACAAAGTAACATGGTGGGGGGATTATATTCCCAGACACATTCGTGATATTTGAGTCTCTGGGTCACATCTGTAACTATAGGTTGGGTTCTTATGCTGTAATACTAGAGTTATGGCTTTTATTGAGCTAGAAGTTGTAGTTCAGGAGATACACTGAGGTCCAGGTTTAATTCTCCAGGAGGTACTACTTGGCATAATGTTCGGTGCTCCAATATTAGCCGTGCATGGATTCAGAACCACAAGCTCTGTCAGTCATTGTGCACAGCTGATCTTTTCCTCTTAGCACTGGGTTTTCATCAAGTGATCTTTTACAAGGAGCAAATTAAACCAAGATTAGAGGACTATTTTTTAATTTCAAAATAAAAGGACATTTGAGTTTGGGCACACGGGAAGATATCTTCTTGCCTCTTTAGCACCTCTCACATTTATTGGAATGTTTATTAGTTCTCTGAAATCTGAAAAGGCTTTGAATTGTCAGTGGCACTTGTACTCACAGATATCTGAGAGAAGCTGAAACTTTTTGTTTTGACTGGCACTTGCAACACATCACCTAAGTAAAATGCAATATGTAATGCAGTATGTAGCTGTGAACAATTTCCTCCTCCTTTTTTTTGTGGTCATATTTTATTTGCTATATCTTGCTCTCAGTGCTCCAAATAATCTTAAAATAAATCTGATCCTATTTGATAAGACCAACAGCTTCTTCCCTTCTTCTCTCTCCCAATTAAATAGCTTATCAACCTAAAAATAATCAGAGCAAGTCTCTTAAGAATTCCCCAAGCTATGACCTGACTTTGCCCAGAATGTTTCCTCAAATCTTAGGGAGAAGGGAAGGCCAAGAAAGACAAAAATGCCAGCAATCTGGCTTTAAAGAAAGAGATTTCACTCACCAGTGTTGCTTCTCTTAGGCATTGCTTCTTTGTAGAGTTGCAGCAGTTTCTAGAGTGGGCATATGAAAAAGAGGGCAAAGGCATTTAGAGAGGTAATTTCCCCCAGGATTTAGAAATTTGCAGGATAAACTGTGTTTTAAAACATGCTTAGAAGGCAGTAAGTGGAAATTTCCATTGTGAAGCTTTGCAATTTTTAGAGAACCATCACTTAGTAAACAAATTGCATGCTGGCTACCATTTCCAAATAGACTTATTACAGATATGAAACATTATGGAACTGTCATTACTGTGTTTTCTATAGTAAATGAAGTAATCATTCAGTAGAAACCAAAACCAAACAAAAGCAGGTGGTGTGGTGTCTGCTGCTAGCTAGGAAACAATTATGAAGCATTCCAGAGCAGCTTCAATAAGCAGAAAAGTTCTGTGATATCTTAACCCACTTATGTATTGTACCATTACACATCTCAAGTGAAGTCAGGACAATTAAAGATGGAAAAACTGGTGTGGTTTTTTTGTTGGTTTTTGGTTTTTGGTTTTTTTTTTTTTTTTAATCTATGTACATTATAATACTGTATAGAACCCCACCTCTAATTGGAGTAACATTGTGTTTGGTAAGGAACAGATGCCTAAGTGACTGAAATTAAATTAAATGAATGGCCCCTTCTGTAGTCACAAACCGTAAAGGAGAAAGATTGAGACTTACTGAAGGCCATCTAGTGAGTTCTTGGCAATGCCAAGGTGAAGCATTACCATCTTCAGAATCTCAGCTTAAGAGCTCTGTAAGCTAGAGCTCACTGACTACCTTGTGTAGGGATACTCCACCTTCCTGCAGGCCAGCACTTCATGAGCTTTGAAGATATTTGAATGGTACTGTAGATGTAGGATGTAAATTATAACATTTTTACTTTTATAAAATATAATTCACTGAAAGACATGAACTGGATGTGAAAACTAGCCGCTTTATTTGTGAATGCTTGTATCCTGTTTTGGGCTTAGTAAAAACAACAGTGAGGGTCAAGTGATTTGATCACCACTAACTAGTCATTTGTCTGAAATTATTTTCTTGTTGTGATTCTGAAAACATGACAGAACAGGAAGAGGAGACAATTTACACCTGCTTTTAATAATTTGTTTTAACATTGACATGAAAGAAAATCTCCATTTGAGCTCAGAGGTTGAAAGATTTTCATAGCAAAAGGCAGTAACTTGTTTGCACTGGTTTCTTACTACAGAGTATTTGAAGCAACAGAAACTAATAAAACTGTATGGAATAAATGCAAAAGTACCGAAGGGATCTGGGAGATGCAATGTATGAATAAGCCTGTTTGAGGACACAAGTGAAGCCTGGAGTATTTGGGTACAAATTGTTCCTTACGCTGCAAGCTGGTTTTAGGTCCATGTGCTGCTCTTGCTCACATATACAAAGAAGTCTGTGCGCAGGGGAGAGAACTTATGATTAGTGAAATGAGAGCTTGACTATACAGAAAACATTGTACTATTAGCACAGACCAAAACCAAAGGTATTGCAAATTAATTGAGAAAAAAAAATTGTGTAGAGTTGGCTTGTCTGTTCTTACACGAATCAGAAGGAAGAGTTGGGCAGAGATCCTTTTAGGAAGAAAAGAAAAACATATGTTAGTTATTGTATTGAGAGGATGTTTTTATGAGAAAAGGGGATGCTGCTTCATTAATAACTCTGACATGTCACACCAATTCTGGTAGGTCTGATAGATTAAACATGAACCTCTCATTATTCAAGCAGCTGAAATGTATTGGCTGCTTTACCCACCTAATATTTATTCCTTGCACAGTATAACTACAAAATTGACATCTTCTTTTAAAATTGTTTGGCTGTAATAAATATAAAACTTTCACCACTGATGTAAAGCATTGCTATCTGGCATCATTTCCTATCCCGTTTTAATTATTCTTGACACTGTGGAGAAACATCTAATATAAATCTGTAATGTGCTCCGATGACAAACTACACGGTTGGAAGACCATGTAATCTCTCCACAATTAATTAAAGTGCACAGAGCTTCTTTCTTTTTTTTTTTTTGCCTCTTTTTATCTCTCTCTGTTTTTTCCACCCCCCCCAGCAACCAGATGCCACTGACTGGCTCAAATAACATTGCTGTCAAATGTAAAAAATTAAGATCCAAACCCTAAGAAAGGTACTTAAATAAAGAAACCAGATGCCAGGTTATTATTTTGATATTATGGCATACATCTTGGTGGAAGGCACTATTGTTCAACATCTGTAGCTTTACATACTTAATTACTCACATAACTTAGCAAATCTGTCGGCAGTTTATTTTCACAAGTATCTGTCACTTCTGTAAATCCTTTATTGAAAACTGAACGATGCCGATCAGTGTGAATAGTTCACTGGCTGCTCTTTGTTCTATGGACATATCCTTTTGGTTTTAAATGGGTATGAATCTGCTTCAGATGAGCTTTAGCTCTGTACTAGGAACAGTTAGCAATGCTATTAGGCTCATAGGACACATGGAGTCGATCAAATGCTAATTAATAACAATTTTTAGGTAACATAAGAATGTTGTTGTAACATTTACTGACTGTAATAATACTGTGGATGGAAGACAGGTTAATAAAAGGTGTTTATGAAATATTACCTTACTACCATATGACTTTTGGTGGTGAAGTCTATAGCCACAGTAAACTGCAGGTGCAGGTTAATTTGCAAGATAGCAGCAAAAGTTCAGATACTGTTAATTAAAGTTAACAAGAAAAAATCGCATAAATGCACTCTTAATTTTTCATTCACACTACAGCATTACAAAACTCACCCTGGTGTTAGTATTTAACATGGACATTTTCATATAAGTTTTTGAAATATGTATTTTATGCTGTATCTATAAAGAGCAGAAAAAGAAGGATGGTATGCTAGTGTCAGTGGTTTTCCTACACATCTAGTAAGTATTTTTAGAGCAATAAAGTAAAATGTTCTGGGGTTACAGTTACTTGGCAAAAACCCACTATGCTGCTTCATTATTTCTCAGTTAGGATTGTTTTATTACTTAAAAAGACTTTTTCAAGCATCATTAAATAAATTATTGTTGTTGTTAGTTCAGCCTTTTATGGTTGGAATGTGCAACTGTTGTGACAAGCAGCGAGTTTCCTATTGCCTACATGCCTGCTATGTACAATGCAGATTTGCTCTTTGTGCTGCTCTATGCACAGTACCAACTTCAGGGCAGATGTCACAACTGGTCTCTTCAGGATTAGGTGCATTTTGTAGTAAATATTTAGTCACAGAAATAACAGTAAAGATACACCTTAACTATTTCAGATGATCATGAAGTGCTGATGGTATAGGGTGCAGCGGGAGATCTGTGGTTCTGTCGTATTTTGGAGAGGTTTCATATTTTGAAATAATGTTTGTCAACTGTTCTCTACATTACTAACTTTCTGGTTCATGTTTCACTCTGCCACCATTCACTCACTCCTCACAAATAACATAAACTAATAGGTTTGCAGTACATTTCCTTGTTGCATGGCGTATTTTTAAAAGGGATTTTCTACTGTTGCTAAAGATGGTGTTGGGTCTTTTTCTTGCACTGCTGGAGATTTGGCACAACTAGAACCTAAACTATGCTGTACTTGTTAATGCTCTCAGAGAGAAAACTCCTTTTTAGCAAAAAGTACTGACTCATCAGCTTTGTAAGCATTCCGAGTGAGCGCACAGTGTTTCCACTAAAACATCTTGAAAATAGAGCAGTTAAAACTACAGAGCAGTTTATAAATGGGGAATGTCGATGCAATGTGGCGACTTAAATCCATATAAAACTGATACAAACAATGTGTGAGCTTTTCTGTGCTGATTATTTTTGCTGTGTTTTTTAACATACTTTGTGTCCTGTCAAGGGGTTTAGAGTGTTCTCAATGATTACATTTTTTGAATCTTTTTATTTGGAGTTATATGCAACATAATCATGTTATTTATATTCGCCTTATAGTTGAGGGTTTGAAAACTGTGTTACAAACTATGGATCAAATTTCACTATCAAGTACCTCCAAGAAATCCCATTAGTTTCACCCATTTTAATGGGCTGTAACTGAGAGAACATGTAGAGATCCATATGAATGCGTTTACATGCAAGACGCTTCTTGGAACCATTTGGATGGCAGCCGCTCCTGTAGCAGAATGTGGTGGCAGTGGGTTGGCTCAGCAGAGAGCAGGCGGGAGTCCTCTCTAAAGAAATAATGAGTAAATCTAGGTGGCATAAAACTGGTGCATTAAAAACACTCCAGTTTGAGCAAAAGTCAACATTCTGAGGGTACAGTAAGCACCAGGGGATTTTAGTGACCACAAATGGTTAGGAACTTGGGTTTACATCTCATCTGACCAATAGTTTATGACACACTGTGGGTTTTGCTTTTCTGTAACAACATGTTTCTTGGACCGTTTAAAGTATTTGGCTTGCAACACCTCTGAGGCATGGGTTAGCTCACAGTAATGCATACTTTGATGTGTCTTATTGTTAAATTATATAGTGCATACAATATTTCATTTTATTTTATACAAATCATTTTTATTTACTTAAAAGGAGCAAGCTGTCTTATTATATGTGTTTGGCTTAGAAACAAAGGAATTATATCCTTTTAAGAGGTGTTTTATGGTTTATGGTTACTGAGAGAATAAATGGCCTTTTAATAGGCATTTATATAAGTGGGATCCATGTCTCCACTCTATTATATATTTTCAAATAATTAAAAGTGCTACACAAATGCCATATGATAGCCTCACAAAAAAAAAAAAAAGAACAAAACAAAAACCATGTGGTTTAAGATGTCAGAGGAAAAAAAAATTCCTATTTCTTAGGGAGGGGAGCAGGCAGAAAGGTTTATTACTGTAATTTAATTTCTACTGATGCTACAAACATGCATGGGATGAGGATGTGGGAGTTCAAATGTAGACGCTGCTTGTACTGTTCCCTATAGTGACCTGTTCTTCATTGAGACAGTCAATTGACACAGACGCCAGTGCATTTATTACTGAGTCTACTGTAAATGAGACTTTCAGTCTTGCCAGGGGTAGATATTTTTCCTGTGTTCACCACTATCACACATCACGTTCGAGGGAGGGGGTAAAGGACCTTTTAAAATAATAATATCAAACAACTTGGAAAAAAATGTTAAATATTACCATATGAAGAACTGATTAAATTTGTATGGTTTTCTTTCAGTAAAAAATGATATGTGATGAAACACAGTGCAGCTGGATAACTTGTTTTGGCTAACGTTCCAGTGTTCTCTGATCTCTTTACTCAGCTATATATAAAAAAAAAGGAACTGTATCAGAGTTCCTGTTCCTATTGTAGAAGCTCTAACATAAATGCCCCCTTTTCATTTACCCATTACCATCTGGACTGTAAAAATCTTAACATGAGTTTGCCAGTGAGGTAGTTTATCTACATATCTTCCTCATATTCAGACCTACTCTCAAATATCATTTTTGTAAGTCTACTCATCACAATGTTCATGCATTTAATTTGAAAAACTACTGTACGTGGGTATTTCCAATTCAGACATGATAGGGAACCAGTGAGAGATGCTGCTCATGTTTCCTTTTTGGTGTAGCCCAGAGGCAGGTATGTTCTTATAGCTAGAAACTGAGGGCAACTCACATGTAGTTGTCTTGTTCTGTCCGCGAGATTCCATGGGGTCTTATATACAGTCATTAATTAGTGAAAATGACAATGTTTAGCTACCTCTTCCTATTTTATTGCAATACTGTTTGTTTTATGGTCATGGTATGTTTAGTGTCTTGAAAAAACTCAGGAGCAGTTCTTCCATGAGGATAATGTTTTCAAGCAATCAGCTCACTTTTAGAAAGCAAAAAAGCCCTGTGAAAGTCATAAACTTATGCTTGTCAATATCAGAGGTGATTTTAAAATTCATATTCCTTACAATTGTTCCTCAGTACCTGAAATGCAGGAGTGTGAATTTAGGCTAGTTTGCTTATTTTAAATTCCTTTCTTCAGCCAAATGTCCTTATATTGCAGGCTTTTTGGCTGGCACACGAAGATCAGACTTCCTGCTCACTGATGTAAACAGAATTTTTCTTTTATTTTGGGAGTGGCAGGGGGTTGCTACAAAGTTTAATTTTCCATTTTGTTAACTAAGAACATATGCCAAGGGTCTTGGACTCTCTGAAGTACTGACTGACATAAAATATAATGGCAATCCAGCATGGGCTGGGGCTGGGGAATCTTGGATGTTGTCCCACTAGATACTGGAAGACCGCAGATTTTTTTAACTGGGATAGATAGCATGGGTAATTTGCTCTTCGCTTTGGCACACTCTGTTTAATTGCAACTACAGCAGAGCAAAACCATCTGCTAAAGTGATAAGAGTTTTTGAGTTATGAACCTTAGAGAAAGTCATAGATACAGTTCTTCTTGTCATTTCTTGTGGTGGTACCCCACAGAGCTGTACCCTATTCTTCATATATTGTGGTTGTCTCTATTGTTTGGTAAGTGCCAGCCATGTGTTCTGTCCTCCTGCCAGTACTGTACACCTGCAGCTGCTAGCACACCATGCTGCTTCTGCTTGCTTGGCTTGTCAGTGGTGTGCCTAAGTCTTCCATATTTTTCAAGGGTGTTTGGTGCAACGCTGTGGTGGAAAACAGGAGAAAACTAAGAAAAGCTTCATGACCATTGTAGAGACTGCACAAACTGGAACAGGTTTTCCATGCTTTGCAACAGCAAAGCTCCGTTTTAGCTATTTTAGTCAGGTTTTCTGCCTTTGTTGCTATCAGAAGGAGTTTTTTCATTTTTACAAAAAGTTTCTGCCTGTGGAATCCTTGAGCTGTCAATGAGGACTGCAAAAGGAATGATTCCTCTGTTCTTGTGTTCACCACTGTGCCTTGCTCTGTGAAGGCTTCCAAACTGTTCTTCATCCTCAAACATAAGCTTGCTCTGCAAACATCTCCACAGATTTCTTTTTTTTCTCTCTTTAGAAAACCACACTTGGAAAAGAACACAGCTTTCCTAAAAAAAGAAAAATTTAAAAACATTTATAAGCTCCCCAACAGAGAATTAAATATGAGTAGGGATTTATATCCCTGCAAGAATTATCTAGATTGAAAGAAAATATCTGCATTTAATGTACTATTAATACTTTAATTCTACAACAGCCTTTCCAGTCCTATTAATTAAATTCTCAGTAAATTCTGAAGAACTTTTGTATCAAAATAGGTGCATTTTCTGTTTTAAGTGAGGAGGGTTTATTGTTGTCTACAGAATGGCAGGAAAGATTGTGATATGCCTTTATCCCCAAAACACTAATAGCAGAATTCTGACATTCTGGCACTGTTGTAATCATGTTTGGACTTCCTGAGCATGCCTGTGTAAAGATATTATACCTTCTTTTTGTCACTGCTAGTACTGCACAATTATACACGTATGGACTTTTTTATGATCAGAGTTTGTACTGTATAACTCAGAATTATTACAGAACCTACCTTTCTGCTCCAAACACTCAAGTGTGGAAATGAAGGCTGATACTCTAAAAGGGGTAACTTCTACTATTTGAGCAAAATTCTCATGTGGTCATAGGCATTTTCTGTACATGTAAAGAAGCTCATGGCCATATATACTTACAAGAGTGGGTATTTTAGTCATAAGAATATGAAAGCTGCTATGAAAGTTCAGGTGAAAGATCCACTTAGTTCAGTAATCCAGTCTGAACCATGCCCAGTTTTAAAACCATAGAGAAACAGTGGAGAGAGACGATGGTGGAAGACAAAAAGTGGTTCTCTCCATTCAACCTTAGTGAATGTTTATGCAAAGAAGATCCTGTATAGCTAAGTGGGAGTTAAATTTGTTGAAATACCATAGAACATTGTAAAAGTATATTAAAAATTCACGTATACTTTTATGCCTATAATTTAATTCACGTCTGGGTATTCTGATTTCAGCATGGCATGATGTATGTGCTGAGGTCTGACTGACAACCTAAATTAGAATTGCAGTTTTTGCAAATAAAAACATATGAGTTAATAGTTGTACAGAACTGAGTAAGCAATTGTATGTGTTCTGTGATACCTTTGTTCATACAAAAGGAGTGCTGTATTGTGTTCTGTATAATAAGGTTCACTCTTCAGATTTATAGGATAAGTAATGGACTTCATAAAGTCAATAATTTTTGCAAGGCTCAACAGCTTCTTTCTGTAAAAGCATTGCTCTATAAACAGTAGATTGTAAAAGAACAAAAAAATCTGCAGAATTACTGCCACCCCCAAAAATATGCTCCATTGCCCTAAAACCCTGCCAAGCAAAGTATTGTAAGCATGTGTGTATGGGATGTTATGTTTTCACTGGAAAAGAAAAAGGTTTTTAGACTATTTTAGAATATCTTTTATATTTCTCCTTTAAATAACATCAGTCCATAAGTATAACTTATTGGAGGGAACATATTTGAAACTGGTATATATGTGGTGCTTAACTTCTGAGGAGTGGCTATTGCCTGAGCCTTGTGGCTACTACCTTTTTTTTATCTTCAAACACTGACTCTGACATGATACAGAGACAGCATAAATGACCTAGAGAAGGTATGAATCAGCTGAAACAAAGGAAAGCAAGTGCAAGGAAACACTAAAAGAAGTTTTCTTCTATCAGTTCAAAGTCTTGTCCATCTGCTCTTAATTTATCATCATGCAGAGGTTGGGCTCTGCATGTTGGGCCACACAATGAATCAAAACCTGTTTCTTAATTTCCACCATTCTAAGTTATGATCCTAGGAAATGGAATTCTGCAGTTTCTTACCTCTCTTCATGACAGCTGAAGGAAAGGAATGAGGTGAGAAGAGGAAGATGGCAGTCTAGACCTTTTGCTTGGAACATACCTAGGTCCTTAACTTGGCTTGACAAAGCACTGATTTTTTTTGTATGTCTTTGATAGCTTTTAGGTACAGAATTTGTGGCCATTGTGTACTGTCTTTGTATGTAACTGCAAAGAACTTGTTTTTGTTTTTTTGTTTTTTTTTTTTTTTGCTAGATGCTATCAAGTATTTTCATGATATTTCATAGAAATTAAGGTGAAAATGTTCTGTGGCTGAATAAAAAAGAAAACCCAGATGGCTTATTTCATGCATTACTTAGCATTACTCCAACAAAGACAAAATGATATGAAAACTTCAGAGCATCCCTTTTTAGTTTATTTTTTTTTATTTAGATGTTGTTGAATTAAAAATACATACAGTTGAGTAGGAATTTTAAATTAAAGCTTGGGTTCAGAAATCTCGAGACCAAGTTCACAGATTTGCTTGAAAATGAGTTAGTATGAAGTGACAAAAGTCTGTCAGCATATTAGGCTAAGGTTAGAAGCCCAGTTCACTACTCCCTTGTGTTCTCCAAGTGTCTTTGTATCAGGATATCAATTGCTGCACTTCACATGTGCTGACTAGGCACTGTGCAAATAAAAATAATGCAGACTTGAGATATTTCTGGGACAGGCAGAGCAAGGGAGGTTTTGGCAGATGGTAACCAGGTCTGGTTGGAATGCCTGTGTATGGTACGTGATTCCATGAACAGTATGTGATACTTGTTCTTGGTTTCAGGCTGATGAGGTCAATATCTGATACCTTTAGTTGCAACAACTGTTCTAAAATTGTAGGTAGCTTGAAGGGCCAAATAGAGGAGCATGTGTCACCCCACAACCCAGTCCCATTTGAAAGATAAAGGCTGCACATCAAGAAAAGCTTTGAGCCCTTGTGTTATATGTTGCAGTAAAGTATCAGCTATTTTGAAAATACCTTTATTTATTGTGTGGAAGGTCTGTAGCAGACTTCTTTCGCAAGAAAAGCATGTTGAAAAGATAATGGTTGTCTCAACTCTCAGAAGAGCTTTCCAAATTAATTTTTAAAATGTAAGTAATTAATTTACTTATTACATTAAATTTATGTATGCAGTTAAATGTAAATGCTTCACTTTCAAGGGGAACCTAAATCATTTGTACATTGTGGTGTAATCCTTTTCTATTAGAAGAGTTTTCCACAAGGCATGTCTTTCTCCCACACGGAGTTAGTATGCAGCCACTTTTCTTACACATCCTAGGGTGGGTTTTTCCATGAACACTTTTTTGCTCTTTAGTTATTTGTTGTAATTATCAAGTTCATTTTTCTCTAATAGATGTGATTAAGTATATTTAGCACTGTGTAATGAGTTTTCTGCCTGGTTGCATTCTGGCTAATAAGGAATTCCTCAGAGCCTCTTCTGACAGCTGCTGTGGATCCCAGGTTTGTGCTGCCACAAGAGACCTCTTCCATGAATTGCTAACATTAGAGAAATTAACTCGGTTAGACTAACCATAAAATCTGGGCTGAAATTTGATTACTAATAGATCTCGTGTTAGCTTTCAGCAGCACTGATATTGTTGTGTTCTCTTGCAGGGAAAGACCCTCAGAAAATAATCAGGATTTAAAAATACTTTTGCATTCACAGGTAGTGATTGTGTTAAGTTCTTTGTGGAGGCTGTACTGGTAAAAAAAGATATTGAAAATAACACCAGCAATAATTGTTCTGTTATTGTTATGGTATCCTTTTTTAGTTTTTACAATCTACCTGCTAACTAACTGTGGATAATACTTCTGTTATCCATGCTACTTCCTATTATTATACCAACTCCCAAATTTGTGAGGCTAAAAATGATGGGAAAATCTGTAATTGATGATGCAGTGCTGTGGTAGAGTTGCTTAGCAACTGTCACTGCAGCCTCTTCACTGAGTCTCCGGAAGGGGGATACAGAGACAGGAAGATGAAATAAATACAGTTTCGGCGTGGTTGACTTTGTAAGAGCATCCTAAAGGTTGTAAGTTATTTTTCTGCTAAGTGCCAGTGACTGTGGGAAAAGCTTGTTGTAAGGAGATCCTGGAAAAAAGCTAAAAAATGGAAACTGGCCACTCGACTTCCTAAATTACTAGAACAGAATAAAAGTAAGCAGTAAATTTGTTTTCTTGCTAACTGTGAGCCTGTGTTATATTATATTTTCTACTGTTGTGCATAATCACTACAGAAAATGAATAATCATAACCATGTGTCTTCTGTTATCACTACACTTGAGTGCCAAATTTGTGGAAAATAGGGATTGAAAATTAATGCCAAGCACCTCTTAAATTCCATGCTGGTATGTTAATTACATAAAGACAGTCCATAATAGGGTTAGTGGTAATGTAATAAATATGGATGTGTCTACAATTTAAAATTATTTCGGGATCTGAACAACTCTGTTTAGGGTCACACAGTACTAATTGCTAGTAACTATTATTGCAATCCTGTCCTGGTTTATCCAGTGGAATATTCTTACAAAGACATGTGATTACTAAGGTGTCGCAGTGTTATTTTCAGTACTGAATATATCCCACACCTCAAAGGCTCTGGAAATCTGCTGGGTTTGAAGCTTCTCTGTAGAGCGAGGTATCACACTTTGAAACATTATTTAGTACAAGATCTCAGCCTTTAGGAGGCATAACATGTAAAAGGGAGTAGGAAGTAAGTTGATGTGGTTATATCCAACTTTATTAAAAAGCTGTTATCTGTGGTTACCAGCAACACGCGGGTTTTTTGCAAGTGTTAGTTATTACTGCTAGTAAGTGCTGCTTGCAATTAGTCTTGGAGCATCTAAATAAGGTGGGATGTATAGGAACTAAAATAATATAAATACAAGCAAAAAAATTTAAACCTTTTGACCTTCTTTGTACTTGTTTATTTCTGAACTGATTCTTAAACAAGAAGAGCAAAAGGAGGTTGCATTTCAGTGTGATTAATTTTGGGGAAAAATATGTTTAAAAATTTTGAAAGAAAGACCTAATTACTTAAGAGTTTGTATTGCTTCACTTTAAAATTGATGTATTTTGCAAATGATGCTACACTTATCATAAGCCTGGTCCTAAAATTCGTCATAAATAAGACACTGTGTATCATAAAAGTGAATAGTGTTTGATCTATGTGGGAGTCTGCTGGTTCATTTTTAGAAGGTCAGATTGATAGACAAAATCTCACAGTCTAGATAGTGGCTCTATCAAACTAATTCTTAAACACATAGTACTATAATGAATTATTCCTGTCTTGGAAGCATGGTTTATGACCTTTCTGCCCCAGGTATTATTGCTGATTATTATCTGAGAATGGGTAGTAGCATGCTTTTTGTTTCATTGGATTTTGTGGTTTGTTTTTGTTTGTTTGGTTGGTTTGGGTTGTTTTTATTATTATTATTTCAACTCAAGGTGGCTTTTAAGCAAATATATTTTATGAACCATTTAATACAGCAGATATGTGATAAAATAAATTTCTCTTATAGCATGGTAATAAAGAACAAGGCTTCACCTTGCTTTTCTCTTAGAGGTTATTGTTTTAAGTAATCTCAGGTTGTGCAAAGAATTAATGACCTTTTGTTTTTAACCTTTTGTTTGCTTTTTATATAATTTATGTATAATATATATGAATTAAATAAATACATCATATAAAATTATATATTATATGTAAATGAAATATATATAAACATATATTTTATATAATTATTTACCTTTTGGTTTTGACCTTTTGTTTTCTTTTTTTTTCCCCACACTGATTTGTAGAAAAATGTGAGCCGTTTAGAATATTTTAGTCTATTTTGCAAAATGCACACTTGCTAATCACCAGCTTTTCAAAAACAAAATGGTAGAATTCTCCTTATGAAACTGCATAAAAGATGGGCTTATTTTGTATATAGAATATTGCCTGTCCTCTAGATCTATGTGTTTTGCTTATGGAATAAACCAAAGTAGGAGAGATAAACTAATATTTTGTATAAGCTCAGCCAGACAATACACATGATAAAGATGTTTCATCTTCTTATGTATGCAGAAAATATGAAAAATTGTAGTTTACACATATTTTCTCAATTCAAGTGTAAAATTGGGCCCCCAGATTGCCCTGGGCCACGGTGGTTGTGTTAAAGAAGCACTATTTACCTAGCAGCTGAGTGAAAAATGATCAGAATATTAGACTCATCTAGGCCACATTAAGGAGCCATTGCATTTCCCGACAATTTTATGCTATCTCAATATGAAAACAGAGCAATTTCAGCTCATATCAGGTTATGATCGGCAATTACAGTTGCATAATTCACCTAGTCGTCTCTTTTCAGGGCCTTTATTTTCCCTCTTGGTGACATTCCTGAGAAAGTGCCTGATAAAAATGTCATATATCATCCTGGCTTTAAAACTCATAAGGGGGTAATCTGCTATGCCTTGCTGAGCCTATATTCATCACTAGATTTTTGACTTGGAGGGGTCATGACACTCATAATTTCCTTTTTGATATTGTCCTCACTAGATATGACAAGGAGCTGTAAAAGCTCACTTGTATGCTGTGGTTAAGAGCCATTCCAGTGGGGCTCATCACTGGCAATAACAGTGCATTACTGTGGATTGTGCAGTAGTTGGCCGTTTCGAAGATAATTAGATTTGATGTCAACATTTCTTTATCACCTGCATCCTTTTGTGCATCTGCGTGTCAAGTTGTTATTTCTGGATTTATTAGCACCCTCAGAGCTACTATCTATCTGTCAGCCTGTGTGGTGTTTGTGTTGACAGTTGTAAAGTTAATTACTAGTACTAATGAGCATCGGGCTTTTGGTGGACATGGCATTTTGGGCATTTAAAGCTGTAATTAGATTTTTTTTTCCTTTGTGTACAGCCACAGGAAAAATGCATAAAAAGAGAAAGAAACCCAAACCGAGCACTCTGACCTCAAATCTCTATCTCAAATTTGACATTGTTTGCAGTATCTCTTATTCAAAAAACTTCAAAAAGGCAGCTTTGTTTGCTTTGTATTATTTTTTCTTCTCATCATTAACTCCATGAATATTTGTTTTATCATGTCATCCCAAAGAAGATCTCAAAAAAGAGAAAAGGTTTTATTTTCAGATGACTGTATAAAAACTTGTCCAGATAGTGAATGTATGAGTTGTTCCTTTCTCGGTAAAAGTATTTGTATTTTAGCAGTCAATGTAAGTGTTGTGTTTGTAAGGAGAGCAAAATTAGCCCCTCTTCTGATCTCTCTCATTTTAATATAACAATGCATTAAACCCAGTGACCACAGAGACACTTATTGTTTATTTACAATTGTAAATCCAGAGTAATTTCAGTGAAGTGGGATTAACACAGATGTTACAGAAAGAAGAATTTTGATACTTATTTGCCTTGCACACATGTTAAATTCCCTATCCTGTAAATCATATTACCAGATCTTTTATGTGATGTTCCAAGTAACATATAACTCATAGGATTTAGAATAATGGCACTTATGTGTGACATAAACTTTATGTAAGTATATTGTTTATTCTGCTGCTGCAACTAAGAACCACTCCCTTGCTGCTGTTTCTATTTACTTTCTATTTATCATTATCTGCCATTTTGTTAAACAACTACCCTTCCCAGACATAAATCATCTGTGAAAATGCTCTGGCTCAGAGAAAATTTCACCCTGGCACTGAAGTGATGAGATAACCATTTTCATCTCTTGTTGAAGCATTGAGATTTATTGGGCTTTGATGGGCTACAGACCAGACATCATTCTGTGCTAAACAGACTCCCACTTGCATTTATTCTTATTGCATTTAGCAATTCAAAATGGAGCTCCCCAAGTCCCTGCAGAGCCCCTTCCCAGCTTAGGTGGGGCATAGGACGTCAGTGTTATTATTCTATATTAGATAAAGAAGGGACACACAGTGAAGCATGTGGTGATTCAGATGATTTTTTATTTCCGTTTAGCAGTGATGACAGAATGTCATAGTGAAATGACTTCAAAAGTCATTTTTCCCTCTGCCCTGGTTCTGCAGCCTTGTCCCTCGAGGGCACTTCCATTGTACAGTTATATTAATTCTGCTAACTTTCAGACTTCATTGCTGACAATAGGCCTTTTGGCTTTCCCAGACTATTACATTAAATTTCCCATCAAACCATGTCAGCCTCTGAGGTCAGAGATTCCAGGAGAAGCTTCAGATATTTTGCCTTTTGACTTCATGGGCAGGTATTTCTAAATTGCTTTTAGGTTTGTTTTCCCAGTGTCAGAAATCATATTGAACCTATCTGAAAACTCAAGACAATGAACATTCATCGGGTGAAGGACAAATGGTCTGAGGGGTGAGGAAGGTGTGCGTGGATGCCCAAACACATGTTTGCTAGAACACATCTGTCCTCAGTCTGCCAGTGTTAGCAAGGATCAGCCACCCCCAGTCCAGCTGCATTTCTCAAGATGGAGTTTGACCACAGGTTTCACACCACACCACACTGCTGCTGTTCTTTAAAGGTTCATTTTCCAAACAAAAGGGTTTTATTTCAACTCCGTGAACATTTAATGTTAACCAGTTTTACTGCTCTGCAGTTTGTTCGGCAGCTTTATAAAAAATGCAGGTATAACAGTCTCCAATTCACAGGTAGGGAAACTGAGGCACAGAGAGGTGAGATGTTTTAGCAGGGTGATGGAGGCACAGAAACACAGGGGACTGTCCTTCATGGCATTCTGTCAGCTGGTGTTGTCTGGGAACGGTTACTCTGATGGTATTTTGAAAAAATGAAGCACAGTGGATTTAAACAAAGCAAAGCTTATTTGCATAAAACATGATTCATGTAAGAATCATCAAAATCGTAGATTGTACTGTGTGACGATGAAACAGTCCTTAGATTATTGAGCAAGCTTTGCTGCTTGAAGCATTCTTTTTTTATATTTTCCTGAAGATTTTCAGCCTTCTCCAGATAACATATGAATTGTTTTAACTTGATGGATTTTTTCTCTTTAGAATATTTTAAATTATGGGGGAAGAGAGAAATAAGAATTTAAACCAGCACTCATCAAACAAGATCTTTAATTTATCAGAGATTTGCACACAGTGTTCAAATGGAGCAATGTTACTTTAAAAAAATATGTTAACTGCATGCAGAATACAGTTAAGGTAAAAAGAAAAAAAGAAACAAAATTGTAGGCAGGAAGAAAAAGGCTTTACATGATAGAAACATGTCAAGAAGTGTTAGATTGTATATAGAATTCAACAAAATTTAGTATCTACAGCTTTCTTAATATTTTAGGTTTGGAATCACCGTTTCTGTATTTAGAAAACAGGAAATCTGCAGTGTTTTTTTCCCCTTAAACTCTGTTATTTTTTTAAAAAAAAAGGCAGAGGAGCAGAGCTTTTGGAGAAAAATATTTCACCCTGAAAACAACCTCACTCATTTTTCATGATAATTTTAAAGCACAAAAATTAGAATTGTTTTAATTCTTAAAACTAAGAATTACATGCGTATGAAGATGCGTGTGTGTAGAGAATAATGGGCAGGCGGCAGGACTGGAGAAAGATGAGTTTAGAAAGGCAGTGTCGATGTGTTACTACCTGCTTGCAGCCATAAGGCTAGGGAATCATTTGTGACACTCTGGGGACAATTTTGTCACCCTGACAGTAATGCTGTTATGCACCAACTTGACACACAGGAAGAATCCATAAAGACAGATAAGTAACTGTGAAAGTGGCTGGGGATCAGCCTGAGTGCTACCACTCACCTGCAGTGACAGATAGTCATGAAGGATTGAAAATCCTGCCCAACACAGAGATATGTCAGTGCAAAGCTAAAATACTGCATGGTTACACGAAGGTTGTAGTAAAAATACACATAAGGCACGCGCACAGAAGAGCCCCCAGGCGTAACTATGAGAAGGTTAACTTCGAAGTATATTAGTTCTTCTTTGTAGCATTTTCTTTCTCAAGAATACTTGATGTTTTTCACAACTGGGCAAAATTCTTATAATAATTACGTCTGATTGGGCCAATTTCTCAATTTAATTTGAAATCAGTGTAGGTAATGTTGACATAATGAAAATAAGAATTTGGCCAATGTGAATTTTGTGGGAGCCAATGGGTCTGTTTAAGATGTTGGGTTTTTAGTAATTATTTTATACCAATAGAGGTCCCCATCTGCAAATCAAATGAAGAAGCTTATGACTTAAATACATTCTGCTTTTAAAAATTTTGTAGTTTAGCTGTTGCAGCCAACCATAAGTGCTAAAAATCAGTAGCAAACCCCTTGCTGTTTATTGTGTTCGAGAATGTGTTAATTCCTACTCCAAATGCTTTTCTTCTTGTAAAAAAATAATAGTGACTTGTCAGTTTTTAAAATATTTGTTAGAAACTCAATGATAGTTTTTGTTTTGTTCGTTTGTTTAAGACAAAGGGATGTAATGTAACCTTGAAGACCACTTCTGAATTCACTCTTCTTGACTTTCTTTTCATTATTTGCATTTCATAGAATCATATCATAGAATGAGTTTGGTTGGAAGGGACCTTAAAAATATTTGATGATTTGAAGTTTATTTCTCAGGAAAAAAAAAATAGTTACAACCAAAGGCAGATAATGTGCTTGGGTTTTTATTTTGTGTAGTTTATAATCTCTATTTCCCCCTTTCTTCTCAGTCTGGCCACTGGCTTTCACTTTTAAGAAAGTGTCCTTTGGAGGTAGTCTGTGAAGTCGGTTTGATCCTTGGAACAGAGAGTAAAAAGAACTACCACCCTTCCATTTCCTTAAATCCTACACACTAAGGATTATTTTTTATCATATCTTTTTCCTCTTTTTTCCAAAGTGGAAGTTCTTTGTTGTGTCCTCAATTCCCTTTCACACCACCAGCTTCTGAGTATCTGCTGCAGTGCACTGAAACAGTGCCTGTTCCCTTCACTCAAATACCTAGATCTGGCTGGAAAGCAGACAGGCCTGATTCTGAGACCAAAGTGCTAACCTCAGCTTCCTTGCTGAGCACTTATATACATCACTTATAAACCCAAGTCAAGTATTAAATTCATACTCTGTTTTTCTTTTTTGGTCTTTGCCTCTTTGGCAGAGTGTTGGGCAACGGTTCTCCGGATGATTAGTGCAAGGTGGGACATGGTGGGACAATTGGCCTCCTACCCACCATGATCTGTGCTAACTTTCCTCCAGCCATCCTCTCCCCGAGCTGCTGTGGCATGAACATTTGCTTTTCTTGAGGTTGTGTTCCTCTGAAGGTCCTGAAGAATATGAGTCTGGTTTACCTCAGGAACCAGTCCCAGTAATGACAAGACATATAATGAGCTTCTGTGCAATTTGATACATCTGTCATATTACCAGCACTTTCAAACTACATAGCAAATGTCTAGCTTGCCTCTCCATGGCCATATCTTATGTGAGGCATACATCAAACCCTAATAAAAAGATTTGGATACCCATTTTTTGCCTTGGCGCTTCATGTCTCAAATTCCTCATCACAGAATGTTTTTTAGGCTTAAGTCAAAATATGTGTAGTGCCCAGGATCTTTCCTTTCATTCCTGCACCACTTTTTGCCTGTCCCTTGCAGTAGAGTCCCTGTTCAGACAAGCATCCATTGCTCACTTGTCTTCTGTTGCTGTCTACCAGCCTATAAGAGTGGATTCTTTTTCTTGATCTGCGTGCTTCTCCTTGTCCAAGGCTGTAACAAGTTTTGTCTTTGTTAGAGAAACCATTTGTAGCCATTTTAGCCTGGTATAAGGCTTTTATTCTGACTGTTACAGCACTTTATGGAGTAGAGAACAGTTTTACAGTACAAAAAAAAAAAAAAATCAGGAGAAAAACAAATACAGATATAGACAAATCTAGGTTAAATACACATCAGTTTATCTCACAAGTGTAAAAGATGATGCACCTTCCTAGTCATTATCAACATAGATTTCTAAAAGACCATTTCTGATGTGTTTTTAGCTTCTATTTTTGAGCAGGTATGGTTTGTATTTCTATTGCAATCTTGAACAGTAAAGCCTTGTTAAAGCAGAGGTTAAGATTCGTGTGTTATTCAAGTCCAAGAGTTTCTTATTTAATGAAGACGCAGCGAATACTGTGAAAATTTTGTAAATGATAAGAACTTAGCAAAGCAGTAACTGACTCTTCCCATTTTACCATTTTTTGCTGAGGTACAATTATTTGAGCTAATCAAAAGTAAGGTCAAATGCTTTTTCACCTAAAAGTACAATTTTTACAAAGCGAAAGCTTTCCATGGTAAATATCACTGTTTTATTAAAACAAGATCTCTTTAATTTTGTATGAGTTTGATCTGAAGTATAATGCTTCAGGTTTCTGATTACTGAATAACTTTTTTTTTGTTTTTTGTGATGTGAAATTGCCTTCTAGAAGTGTAGATTAAACTCCCATTTTGTTCTGTTTGTTTAACTTCTTAGCAAAAGTACATCACATATCTCTGATGTATTTTGAACATAAGATAAAACTGTGTAGTGGCCTGTAGGAGTTAAATGACCACTGAATAAATTATAGGAGATGTAGTCTCCCATAAGGGATGTTGACTATAGTGTGAACGTGAATGTCATGCTTACCTGCCACAATTCCCATCAAGCTATGATGTATTCTTTGTGACCATGAAGAATACATGATGACTTTGTCACCATGAAGAAATACTGTTGTACTGACTAAAACCAAGTGTTTCAGCTCAGTTCTACAAATCAGAGTGAACACTGCAATTTGGAATTATTTGGGCATTATTTGATTAGAAAATACAATCCATAAAAAAGCAATGGAAATTTCAAAATTTCCTCTGGCACAGAGATTTGCATTTTCACTCAGCTTATGTGCAATATGCCATTGGCAAAGCAATTCTCTTCTGTAGTCAATTGCTCTTGTTGGTTGAACTGAATGCTAATGGAGGAGCTTTTATCTCATTCAAAACGTATTAGTCAGAACCCAGAGAGTAAGAGGATACTGCCAAAAGGTGTCTTCTGTTGAGATCAAAACTTCTAACTGTAAAGCTTGTCTCTCCCATTTCCATTCTAATCTTGGCTCTGAGATGAGGAATGAAAATATGGTTATTTCCTGTCACCACCTAGAACTATAAAATAATACAAATATTTGTTTCCTATTTTCATTCTCATTTTGTAGTGCCTTTACCCAGAAGGTACAAAATGACTGCAGTTCTTGTGTTCCGAACAAGTAGTTCTTTAATACCTCATGGATTTGCAAAGGGAATTAGAAGGTGTTTTTTATACTTTTGTACTCTTACTTGAACTCATTAATAAGTTGAGTGTAGTGATTCAACATATTAAAAACATTTTATGGTATAGAACACTGTTCATGGGGTATCTGTGCTTCTAATGCTCACATTTCTTTAGATAATGTTTGTTTTGCCTAGCTGTTACAAATCTTTTCAGTTTGCGTGTCAGTATGTTACCCATGAAAAGAATTTTGAAGCTGTGTTGACCTGTCCCTGTTTGACATATAATCCATGCCTATATAAAATATGTGCATGGTATACATTATAAACATTGTAATAATGAATGACCTATGGATTTAAATGTATGTTGTCTTTGTGCACACTGGTGTAATAGAAACTTTTCAAAGACTTTAGGATTTGTGTTCCTGAATTAATCTTAGTTAACCATACAGATTTCGGTAGTAAGTAGGTTTTGCATTCAAGGCTTAACACTTTTAGCCTGAGTATTTCATGATGCAAAGCTAAAACCGTAGTCTGACTGAACCTGCTTCTGCAGTCTGAGGTTCAGCACTATTTTATAACCTACAAAATCAGTATTTTGTTTAGCCAAGATCTTTTTATTAATGAAATATGAATCTTACAATGAATGCTGCTTCAGATTGGACTGAAAATAAGTAGAATGGTGGGGTTATTTGTTATCAGCAGATTGAAAATAATAGGTTTTGATAACCTGAAATTTAGTATGTATCATAACTTCCTTTCCCTTTGTTAACCATGATTACCATGCATTTTCTTGGTGATTGCAAGCAGATTACTTCTAGTTTTGCTGTATTTTCCTCTTTTTTAAAAAAATTGTGTGTCTTATAAGAATTAAAAGGCCAGTTAGTTTCCCATAACACTCCAGGATTTTGTCTGTATACATAAGGAAATACTACCTTGAGCTGATATAGTTAGTCATCTGTCACAAAGCTCAGTATCCAAATTTTTTACTGGGCATTCTGATCTAGGGTTCTCACAGAGAAATGAAAGAAACATTATTTGGAATTGGGAAAATATGGATTATATTTACTCCTAAGCTTGTGATGATTTAGTTGAAGGTTAGCTTGAAGTTAAGCTTCTGCATCAGCCATCTTACTAAGCATTTTCTGATAGATACCTCACATCACAATTTTTTAGTTCTGTAGGTCTGAAATCATTGACTACAAAAAATACTAATGGGGTCGCAGGTGGCAAATGTAGCAGATTTCTTTGTAAAAAAGCTAATCTGATGCCTCTGTTATTGTAGGCCTTTGTGGTAATAGCTCGTGATTAGCAAGGTAGCTATCTTGGGACAGTTTTTACTAAGAATGCCTGTGGAGAGCCAGTACTTGTATTATGTCTGGCTATGACACTTCAATAAATCAAATGTTTCTGCATCAAGATGATAGCAAGTTAAAATATTTTTTCGTTGCACAAAAGTACAGGTACATGCAGAGGAAGAATCCATATGGCTGAGATTCCCTCTCAGCAGTGACCGCAAGCAGCTGTGTAGGAAAGAGTAACATAGGACAGTTATATATTATATTTATTATCTTTTTATGGTATTTTTTTCCCTCAAATATTCCCTGTAATATTTGTATAGTTAACATTCTTCCTTTTCCTACAAACCTTCAGCCTGCTAAACCATATGTACTCTGTACTAGACTGTTACTCCAGCTGAGGCCTCTGCTCTTGGAATTGTATAGGTGTAGGTATGGAAGAGGCCATGTGTGCAAACATGGACCTTATCATGAGTTGGTGAAGTGGAAACCCTCTGAGAAGCAATGGGTAACTGTGAGCAACTTATCTAATGGGAATAATGAAAATCTTGAATAGGTTGATCTGGCTGAAAACCCTGGTTAATTTTACAACAGAATGAGCTTCTGGTAAATTAATTGCTAAAAAGAAATGGGCTCTTCCTTTACCAGTCACAAAAGGCTGAGTGTTCATTTTACAAACCTGTGACAAGTCCACTCATTTACGGTACCAGTAAAACCCCAGAAGTGTCTGTTGTGACACATCTGTGTTCCTTTCAGCTGACCCAAGCAAGGAGTGCTTTGGCTTGCTTAAGTACTTAGGCCTGTGGTATTCTCTCTGTTTCCCTTATGTGGGTTCTAAAAAGGACAAAATCCCTTTCTGTTCTTTAGGAGTGAGGATATTGAGTGTATGTGTCATACGTATGCCAAGACTATATAACATTGTCCTGGGCAGGGGGGTGGGGGGTGGCGGGGAGTGTGGGGAGAAGGAGATAAAACTGGCTCCCACAGTGTATCCAACCATTTAGAACGTGGAATGGATGAAAATTCAGGAAAAGTGCTTTCTTCTGAATAAGCAGTGTGTACACAAGGAATTGTTCCAAAGGAATTTTTAAGAGGACTTGAAGTAATGAGACACCATATATATCCTTCTGCAGAGAAGCCTTGGGTTGTGCATAAAAGGAGGAAAGTCACAGTGTTACTAGAAGGGCTCACAAAGGTCAAACCCTCAATTACAAACTCAGTAGATTGTAAATAATACACATGGGTCACAGGCTTGCCTCTTTTTCCTATGATTAATTATGCAAATCTGGTATTCTATCTGAGGTCAGATCTATGACCACGGTGTGTTTTTGGTGGAGTATTTCTGTGTTCTGCTCCCTCCTTCTAAAAAGGAGCTAGCAGTAGAGTTTCAGAACTTCCAAACTGCATTTCTTGCTAATTTATTTCAAGCAAAGCGCGTCTTATGGGCTTATCAACTAATTCTTTTGATTAAAACACAAGCAAAACTCAACCAACTTGAACAGGTTGAATGCCACATCTGTGCAGAAGATACCAGCACACTTATTTATGGCTCAAAGAAACAGTCTAAATTAAAGCAGCTATTGCTATAGAGTGGATAAGCGGCCATTATGAATTATCCTTAATTATAGTGATTTCCTAAACTAATAAACCTGCTAAATCTTTATTGCAAAGGTTAGTTTACACAGTGCATATAAAATCCGCATGTGCTACGCATCAACCACCAGCTGTCTGACAGTGTGTTGCTATTGCAGTGAGCGTGCACATAAATTTTATGTTGGTTATATTAACAGTCAGTCCATATCACTACCCACAGATGCCAGTAGACATAAAAATTGCTCTCCAGTGAGCCTAAATATCCCTAGAAGCTAGTTGTGTCTAATGTTCCATGTAGTATTTGTACGTGAAAGCAGCAGATTGAAAAGTTATTTACAGATGAATATTTCAATCCAGTTAGTTCATATTGGCCTACTTAGGCTTCTTTGCTGGTTTATTTGTATGCTAAATAATTCACTAAAGGTTCTTGTTTACTTTCAGAAGTAGTTTCTATGAAATGCAAACAGAACCAACTTTAGGTGCTCAAAAGGCTAAACAGCCCTGTTTTAAATGCAGGTCAGGGCTGCAGACAGCATCTTGCAGATGAGCTGTCACTCACAGTTTTACCCTTTTAGTTGCTGAGAGTTTAAAGAATTTACTGAGATTTGATGTTTTCATATAAATTTTTTGCAAGGATGGGTTATTTTTTCTTCATCTACCCTTTTTCATGGATAAACATGAAGCCCTTCAGGGTCGTCCCATTAAGCAGAGAGTGCTGGCAGCATGCAGCATGTTGTGGGCTGTTAGATGGATTCTTGACAGTGCACAGGGCTAGCAGGTGCAGTAGATATGCGATTCCTCCTGCTGTAGGACATAAATATGTTTTTGTATGAATTTCTTTGGCACAACCTTTGCATACCAGTTGTATACTTTGGTTTCTTGATAAACCAGAGCACCAGGCAAATTCAGCTGCTGTCTGTTCTTTACTGAGATCCAGGAACTTAGGAGCACTCGTAGCACATCACTGCCTAGATCACAGAGTTCATCTATGTGCTAACTTTTTGTTTTATAATATTGATTTTATAATTTTTTACTGTTTGTAGTAGGAGTTGCTTTATTGATATTTACTCAACCCCTCTTTGTGCAAGTGCTGTAGGATACTTTGTTGCAAGTATTGACATACATCTGCTGGTTGCTTCAGCGCCATTGGCTTATTTCACCCAAATGGTATTCATATGCTATAATTGTTTCTTGCTATTGATTTTAGATCGCATTTATAACATGCTTCTGCAGGCCGTAGCTTGCATGCTGTGTCTGGCTAGAGTTTGAATTGAGCATTTTCAGCAAGAGTGTGAATTGCACATATTAAAATTGCAAGAGTATAATATTTTAAGTACAGGTTTGCTTTGCAAAGATCTCCCAAGAAAGGCTGAGAGCAGTCAGTTCGTGAGATCATGAAGGACTATCTTAATGCTTCCTAAAGAACAGTTGCTTATTTTTGCAATCTGAGCTGTTAATGAATATTCTAGCATAATATTAGGGAAGCTTTTGTCAGTGGTGACCTATTTTTGCAAAACTATGTGGTTGCTCAGGCTTAGGTTCACAAAGACATTTAACATGTAAGTTATTTTGTTGCCTTCATGTCCTTCCATTTTTTAAATGAGGACTGTGGGGCAAATTTCATCTTCAACATTTGCTAGGGATGAATGATTTGCCAAAAAATCAGAGTATAGTAGGTGCTGTAAAGTATAGGAAAATTTCTTCTCCTGTGCCAGTAAAGTGTGAGCTAACTGCTGAACTGTTACTTACTGGTGCGCATTTTGTACAGCAAATGCTGTGTTACCATGCTGGTTAGAAAATTAGTTATTTGTCAGAGGCAGAAAAACTATAGTTTTTAAAATGAATTTGCATGCATATTTTTGAATACTAAGTTGCATTCTGTTTAATAAAAGGAGGGTGGTAAATTAAATGCAGAATACTCCAGGAAGGTTAATGGGGGTTTGCACCAAAAGTGTTTGGGCAGTTTTGAAAATTGCACCTTCATTAAGAAAAATAGTTTAGAATGTTTCATAAATATGTGAGAGTGAACGCTTATATGAAGGAAAACTTCATGCCTCAGGGAATTAGTTTTTCCAAAAGGAGACGAGTTGAGCATTGTTCGTATTAAAATACAAAACCCAGCTATATTTGCTGAAATGCCAGCAATCAAATGCAGTCCTCATGTGATTGCATCAAATAGAGAACTTGGCCCCACAGTGTTAGCTGTGAGTAAAGACAAATTGGCAGTACTTTTACAACAGACAGGCAAAGAAAAATAGGCATTATGAAATATAAATGTATGTGTTGTGAGACATCAGTATCTTGCAGAAACTGCCCTGTTTGTCAGTGCTGCCCTGGTTGCTGTAGAATTCACATATATAAGGATTTTTTTCTGTGTAATTTTTATATGTAAAAAAAAACCTGAATTCATTCAAACTCATGTGTGGCACTGAGAACCACCAAGTTTATGAAAGGAGTTAAATTACATGCTTTGTATTTTGATAAGATAGTATAAATGTTTTGCAAATCTCTTAAATATTTGGAATGAAGCATTTTACAGTGGGGAAATAGTGGCATCTTCAGACTAATTCCCAGCTCCCTGAGGACTTTTCCTGAATTCAGAGGATGTTTTTTCTGTGCAGTGATCTCAGGACTGGGCTCCATCATTGTCGGTTAATTGGGCAGAAGTCTGGCAATGGGAAGGTTTGAAAGAAGCATTTGAATGAAGGCAGACAGGCATCCTGCAACAACTAATTCACCCGCATAACACATCTTTGAACTGTCTAAGGCATACCTGTTTACATGCTACCAACAAGAGTAAATACTCTGAACAGAAGGAAAAGACAGAGTTGCTGTGAATAAAGAGAAAGATTACAAGACAGCCCATCTGCTAGAGAGTACCTGTCACCTCTAGTTACAAGCTAGAGGCAGCCCTACCTCGTAGCAACTAGAGACCAGTTTATTATTCAAACAGGAGAGAGGAAGAAGCTAACTCAGACCTCCACTTTCTGTCTGATATGGTGTCAAAACATCAGTTTCAGGGAATCTTGTGGACAGAACAGTGAAGATAAGTGAAACACTAACAAGAAAACAGCTAAAAGAATCTACAGCTTCAGCAGAGCTAAATGGCTAACCTTGCTAATAGCTGTGAAAGGGATTGGACACACTGGCTGTTGGGCATAGACAAGAATTCTGCCAAGGAAAATACTGCTGGCAATGGGGATGAGAATTAAATTAATAGCTAAGGTAATCTTGTTATCCTTAAAAATCCTGATTACAGTCTTTAAAAAACAACCACCTGTTTGCCATTTTACTGTAAGGCTGACAAAGGCACTTTTAGAGGGCCATAAATTAAGCCCCTTCATTTTTCTTTCTCTTTGGAATATTTGTTCTTTATACATACAGATTATATAGTGGGTATTGCAGTACCTGTTGGAAACCTATTGTTTATGCCTACAGCCAGGTCAAGTTTCACTCCTTCCATTAACATCTTCAAGGGCAGGTAGAGTGGTCACAGTCAGTTTTCATAGCTCTTATAATGTTTCTGTTTTATCTAGTATTCCTTGGAGAACACACAAATTGGGTGCATACATGTAGCTGGCCATCTTGACATTGATTTTTGAAGGTTCATTAGATAAATGCTGACATCATAGATTGATGTCTCTTTAAAACAGTGCCCAGCACAGAATCATTGGGGGAATCAAGAATATCGACTCACCATGTTTGTGCAGAAGGCCCACTGGACATCTCCTGTATTAATGGGTCCATCAATTTAGGTGTTCTTTAATTATTCTAATTGTACACCTTGCAGCTGTAAACAGACTTCATTAGGACTTCTAGCTAGGTAGTTACACCTCTTGCAAAGGAAAAATAGCATTGGATTATAGTGATTTATATACTCATCACATCTTGAATAAAGTAATCTTTTTCTTTTTTTTTTTTTTTTTATTTTTTCTTTATTATGGGCTAATTTGCCTGTGTAACATGGTGGCAAAAATGAATAGGGATGCAGTGATGGGCCAATGCGGAGGCCGAGAAGCTACTTTAAGAGAAATACATGCTGGTAAAATAAAGTTGATGGTTTTGTTCGTGTTTAACCCCTCACCCTGGTACCATCAATAGATTGAAGACATCATTTGTATCTGCAAGTGTTTGTTTAATTAAGACCTTCTAAAAATCTTTGCTATTGATTCATTCCATTATCTTATTGATTAACTGCACTGGATCATGTACTTGCTCTTTAGTGGAAGGCAACAGTTTCAGCCTGCTGTCATTTACCCACAGATGTGAACCGTAAGCAATGTTCAGCATCCATGTCTGCCAAAGTGTCTTGTGTTTTAATGAAGTACTGGCTGCAATTCCCTGTATTACATGAGAAAAGCCAGTTGTCTCCTGCTGGTGGTGTGACCAAGCATAAAGGCTTTCTTCCACTTATTCATAAAGCAGCTGCTTACCAGGGAATGCTAGAAAGTTGTGCTTTGCATTTCTATGTTAAAATCTAGAGGTTTGAGTCAGAGCAGCAAATTAACACAGATGACCTGCATATTTCATTTCCACGCTTTTGTATTTTGTTTTTTTTTTTTTTTCTTTACTAGAAAAATGTGTAAATCACAAATTTTTTTATGATACCATGTCATACTTCTACCTTGCAGCTTCACCCTGTGGAGTTTGCTGCATGACCTAGTATTAATATATGTGTCTGTCTGATAAAACATCCGACCACTGCCTCTCTGAAGAATTTTCTCAGGGAAATAATTCAGTAACAACATTCTGACTGCTCAGGAGTTGGACTGTCTGGCTACATTTGTGCAGCCACATGTGCCCTTGTTTGTCAGCTCTTTGTCATTTTTTTGTAGAGAGAAGTCCCTTCCTTATACCAGCGTGATAGCAATGTGCCAGGTAGTACCTTTTACAATTCCTGTGCAGGTTTCTGTGTTGGAAGTAGGAATCTGACAACTCTGACTTGCGGGGACCAGCTGCCACAAGGTCACACAAGTGTGATGTGCCTGTCTGTGTGCCCACCCATAGGCTGAGTGCTGGTTTTAGAAATGCTCATATCACCTCTCACATTTTTAGAGGCTACCCCTGGTAGCAAGAAAGAGGTGGTGATTGACAGCAAAATCAGTGGTAAGTTTAAAGCAAAGGGAAAAACCTAGCCCAGCTTTTTCTCCTTCTGTCCCAACATTTGAGTGACAATCCAGATTGGTCCATGGTAACAGCCAGTATTTCAGTGGAAAATTTTAGAACATTATGCATGCGATATGGAAGTATTTCATAGGAAATAGGGCATATATTCTTTATTTTCACATGTAACTCACTCTTGACATTTCCAATATACTATATGTACCATGGGTGGTCTCCTAGTGAATGCCAGAGGGTTCTTTGTTACCATTGTGAAGGGAGGGCTCAGAAACTCCCCCCATCACAAAATCACTACTTTTTTCCTCCTTTTTTTAATATAAAATTAAAACTTCTCCACTTGGGCTGTTATAAAATTCTAGCTCGATTGAGACTTTTGTGTTTAGTTAAGTTTATATATCTGCTGGCATGCGTTGTTCATTTAAGCCAAACCCTCAACTTTACCTTGGCAGAGGCACTGATTTAGTTGGGTTACCTGCACCCTATTAAATGGGCTAGTACCAAAACAACGTCCAAAGGACAAATGACTGTGTTCTGATTACTTTTCAGGGTCTTTGATGGCAGCAGTTAGACCTGACTCAGCCATTATGGTACCTTAGTGTGGCTATTTTGAATGCCTCAGGTTATATGTAACTACATAAATACTAAAATTAAATCACAGAGGAAAAGTTCTTTAAGTTCTTGTTCTGTACACCATCTCTGAGAACGTATCATACAACTTTTGTCTTTCATTTGTTTCTTGTTGTGGTTTTTTTTCCAGAATCAATTTATGTGCAAATAGTAGGTTCTCCTCTTTGCTATTATAAGTAATTTTAATATTTAGGGCTGTCTTGTTGCCTTTTCTTCCTTTCTGGTACAAAACCATTAATTTCTTCTGTTGATTTAACCCCAATGACTACGTCACTTTGGGGTTGCTGTTGTGACAGATCCTGGGAGTCTCTAAGGTTGTAACATCCTAGAAGGATATTTGTCTCAGAACAGACCTAGAACTGAATTTTGTATTTAGTGGGGAATCAGAGTAGGGACACTAATATTTGCCTGACAGGTCTATAGAAGGCTGAATGACTGTCACTGCTATAGATTTTAGTAACGGACTGGGGGTGGGACAGGATGGGACTTGTTCCTCAGTTTAATAGGGCTTTCTCAATTATACAGTCTTAACGTCTGTGTGGTATTATTTCTGTTCAATGTCTGGCTTGGATTTTTTTTGCTTAGCTTCAGTCTGCTCATTTTCTTAGGTACTGAGCACTTACTGTGATTAGAGAACAGTGCAAATACTCAGCCAGAATGTTTTTTTTCCAGTTCTTTACCAGTAATTGAAATGATGGGAGAAAAACTCTATGTGTCCCTTCTTATTTCATCTACAGATGGGCTGATTGGACCCACTGTTTGTAAATTGCAGTGTGGTGCAGAAAATTAATTTGCTTTAGATATTCATATCATAGGTGGCTTTCAATGAACTGCAGTTAGGTACTGGTGAAGCATAGCTATATAATGTGGGACCCCTTCTTGAGGTCCACTTAGCAAAATCAAAGGCATATACCATATACTGCCCACTGCTAGCTAAACTGTTAAGTGTATCCTGGCTAGTTCAGGGATGCTTAGAGGAACAGGGTCACACTTTGGACTGTGAATTAGGGTTTAGTAGTTTATATTCACAGATCAAAGAACAATACAGTTTCAGTGTGTTTCTGGAAAATTAGTTGGGTTGTTCTTTCGCTGTTCTAAGGTCCAATTACTTTGTAATCTTAAGTAATTCACCTGTACCTCCACAGGAAAACATAGGTAGTGGTAATAAAGATTGATATATTGGGCAGATGGGAAAAATATTAACATTCAGGATATTTTCTATAAGGACAAAAAGTCAAATTCTTAAAAATTTACTGTAACCTTCAATTAAAAAGGTACTTTAGCACAGGCTAGTGAAAATATTTTGTGTTCCCCAAACTTATATGAGTTTTAAGAGGTCTTTGGGACATAATTTAGCTGAAATTTCCAAATAGAAGTTACTTGCTTTAAATATGTTAAAATTAGATTTTTTTCTGCAATTTGGAACTGTCTTTCCAAAGTATCCTTGAAACATTCAATAAATTGGAACTGACCTTTTCCATCAACTTTTATGGTTTCGTGAAATTAGGATTTTTCTGGGGAAAACACGTTTCATTGAAAAGATCCTAGCTAAATCTATTGAAGATTTATTATTTATCATAGACCAAATCTTGCTTTCTGTACCTACATAAATAGTTAATGAAAGTGCTTCCAAGCATAAAGCATGAACTATTTGGACCAGTGTTATAAAGTGCCTTCAGCTGGGAGAAATAGAAGCTGGAACACGGAAGTTACATTATAAGCAGAGTTATTTTTGTTCTGTAGAAAAACTTTTAATTGTCAAAGACTTTAAAAAGAAAGCATTTTTCCTTCCCTTTTGAGTTCTGCAGCAGCTAACTTCTCACATAACTAATATTTTATTGCCATTGTGAAATACTCAGTGCTGGTGTTTTGATTCCTGAGATATAGGTGGAAATCAATTGAATAATTAAAACCTCCAAATAAAATTTTGTGGCCTCTCAAACTGAGCATGAGCTCCCAGTGGAAAGGAATTATTTTTAAAGTTGAAATTTTGTTGCATAATGTCTTTACCAGCTTACAGCTTTGCTGACTGGAATGTACAAAAATATTGCAAAAAGCATGGTATCTTGGTCTTTTATGGATGGTGAAATTACTACATTTGTATAATAGATATCTGAACTCATATATCATTGTCTAACATAAAATAGCTTATTTTAGAAGAAAAAAACACTTGTAGTTGCTGAAACTGGCACAAGTATCTGGAGTACTCTGAAATCTGAATAGAAAGAAAAGTGCTTTGAAGTAAGATCTACATTTAAGAGCAATGGTAATCCAATATTTTGGTAAAAAAATGTGTTGGGTTAATCTTGAAGACATATTAATATCATTTCTCCCCAGATTTGTTGTTTACCATGTAAGATATGTTAATTCTGAACATTTTTCCTATATAATGCTGAACACTTTATCAAAGTGAATGGGAGTCTTGTCTGAACAAGAGCAGAATAAGATTGTACATTAATATGAGGCATTGCAAACTGAAAGAAATATGTTTAGAAAAAGTAGACTAAAGTTCCACGAAGCTTTCTTATTAAATATATCTAGTGGAAACATATGCAGACAGCTTTCTCAATAGGTGGGGACCACTGGTAGTAATTAGGCAAAATATATACAAGAACCTAGGTACTTGGGAAGTAATCCTAAACTGAGCCCTTGGTTGCTGTCAGTATATTAGCAATTTCCAGGTTAATTTTAGTGTGAAATACTGCAGAATAGAAGTATCCTAAAATAAACACTTCATATCCACCCATTCCTTGATTACAAAACCTGTACAGTACAAATGCAGACTATAACTATCCTTGTATCTAGCATGTTATCCAAAAATTATATAGAAAACTTTTCTGCAAAGAAGTAAGGATTTCCACTGTTGTGAGTAGATTGTTGTTATTTGCTGTATTTGATTCTTCTGTTGGTTAACTTGGGTCTTCCAGCAGGGAATTTGGTAGGTCATTCCACACCAATGAGGAAAACTGTGCACAATAGCACAAGCTAAAAGTAAATAAACAAAAACCTCTGTGGAATTTCTGCCCCATAAAACATTGTATTGTGAAGATTTCTTTTTAATTTCTTTTATTTGCCCTCCAGTTGAGCCCAGATATATGCCTGTTAGGACTTACTGGAGGCTGTAGCAGGCTAAGACAGTCCCTGCTGTGATTGCTAGTACACACATGTTGACTCTGTCCCCTTTGTCCTACAGACAGCATAGATTTTTCTAGTGTTTGCCCAAGCTACCTCAGCACATTCTGTAAATGGGAGATCCCTGGAAGAAGGGTCCAAATCTGTGGAAATGCATATTGATTTTCACTCCCTCCAGAAGACTTCACTATCTGTGTGTTTCCCTTTCCAGTTACTCCATCTCTCTGTAGGTAGGCAGATATCTTTTTACCTGGAAATGCAACAATGAGCAAACTTGTATGAATTGCTTTTGTTTCCTGACCGCTTATTGCTCAAACACTGAAGTTTTACTTTTAATCTTGTCTATACTTTTACAAAATCCCTAGGGAAAAGGAGCTGATTTCTGTACAGCTTAGCCTGAAGCACTTGCGTCACTGTACAATTTTGTATTGCTTGCTTAATAGACCACAAAAGTCAACATCTCTTTGGAAGAACAATTTGTGCTTCAAGTATTCACAAATTCCAAGAGATCCTGTTAAGGCAGGATGTTGTGAGAAATCAAGACTTGGAACAAAACCTCTTGTTTCCTAATTATAATGTTAATACTTGGGAAACCTTAAGCCACTCTGAAGTGGTTTATGTCAATAAAGGTTTGGTTTGTGTCTTTCTTTCTTGCCCGTCCTGCTTTGGGAAGTTGGAAGTAAGTCAACATTTTTAGCTGCAACATTAGGAGGTTCCAGTTGTCTATTATTATGGAAGCAGATGTGAGATTACATCTCTCAAAAGAGGCAGACAATCAGCATTTAAAATATCTTTAATGAAGCAAGGTCAAAAACTTTAGTTAACGGGTTCATAGAATAGTGAGGTGGGAAGGGACTTTCAGAGTTCTCTAGGCCAACCTCCTGCTTGAAGCAGTGAGGTCAAGCAAATTGCTGAGGGCTTTAACCAGGCAGAGCTTGAAATCCTTCAACGATGGAAACTGCACAACTTCCTTGGGCAGCCTGTTCCACTTCTTGACTGCCCCCTTGGGAAGAAAGTTTTTTTCTTATTTCAGTTTGTATCTGTTCCCTCTTGTCTTCCTACTGTGCAGCACTCTGAAGAGCCTGGCTCCAGCATTCTCTTCCTAACTTCCTCATAAATACTATGAAGCTGCTGGTGAGCCCCCTTAAAGCTGCTACTTGTCCAGGCTGAACAGCCCCCATGCCCTCAGCCTTTTCTCACAGGGCAGGACCTCCAGCCTCCAACCACCTTAGCAGCACTCTGTTAAACTTGCTTCAGCTGATCGACACCTGCTTGGTATTGGAAGATCTCAAACTGGATGCAGTATATAGATGTGATATAAAATTGTTGAGAAGAGGGGGAAGATTACTTCCCTTATCTCCTGGCCATGCCTCCCTTAATACCATAGGTCACCTTTGCTACCAAGAGAGACTACTGGCTCATGTGCTGCTTGCTGTCTACCAAGACCTTTATGTCTTTTTCAGCAGAACTGTACCCCAGCCAGTCCCGTATTGTTATTCCTTCCCAAATGCAGAACTTTTTGCATTTTTCTGCATTAAATTTCATAAGGTTCCTGTTGACCCATTCCTCCAGCCTGTATGGGAGCCCTGCCCTTGAGCATATTGATTAGTAGTAATGATTGTCCCCCTGTCCCAGCTTGATGAGCATGCAGTCCTTTACCTGTTCCAGATCACTGATGGTCAATCACCGAGAGGTCCCGTTACAAACTTCCATTGTACTTTGCTTGCTTCCTGGCATCCAGGTGGAGTGCAAACCATTCGCCACTGCTCTGAACCCCAAATCATCAGAACAAGTTTTTTTTTATCTTTCTAGGTATCCATTCAACCTGGGATGATCTTTTTTTCCTGCAGTGGTTATTTGTAAATAGTATAGTTATTTGCTTATATCAGACGAACCCTACATTTGATCATAACATACAAAACATTTGGTTTAGTGTCTTAATTAGGTTCTGTATAGGTGAAATGCAATTAAATCATTAGTCTTACAGGAGCATAAAAGTGATGTATAGTCATATTCATGCCAAGTTTTAACTGGCACGTTAAAGTTTGTGTATTTGAAAGATTAAAATAATAGTAATTCCACATTACATCTGTGTAGTTTGCAGCATGAGCTCACTTAAAATAATCACTGTTAAGTGCCTGCCAATGTATATTTTTACATCAGTCTATATTGAGTGTTCCACAGATCTGGAGCTGGAGTTTTGTTAGGTTCAGTTCTGAACAAGTTTGTTTAATGCAAGGGATGGAACATTTTTTTTCTTAAAATAGATACTAGTTACACAAAAGAGGTATGGTATAACACTGCTGTCTTGATCACTTTATTCATGTTAACTTTACTGATTTTCATAGGATGCAGCATGTAGTATATTCTCTTACAGAAGGGCACAGTATACATTTACACAGGAAATTAGCCACTGAAGCTAATATAAGACTGAGAAAAAGCTCATTGTCATCATGTCATAGTATTACAAACTGTATCAAATTCATGTGTCCAGCATTAGGTTTAGAAGAAGTGCATGAAAAGCAATGTGTGGTTGCCTGGTTTCTTCTTGTACTATTACATACAAAGCCACACATGACCAATTTTGAGAGATAAATATAACCCCCCCACTGATAGTATCAAACTCTTGACTTCCTCTGACAGCAACCGATAAAGCTAGCTGATCTGCAGAATAACACATTGTCTATTCCTTCAGACAATTGAAATCACTGTCCTCACCTGGTCATAATCAAATGGTTTCATTTTATTTCAGGAAAATCGATTTCTAATAACAGTTTCTGTTGGGATGGATAATGTTTACTGATTTCAGACAGCAACTACAGCTTCTACACTCCTCCTATACAAGTCATTAATTGATCTATGTATACATAATAATCAATGTTACATGTGTTTCATTCCGCAGATTGCTGAACATTCCAAGCCTCCTTATGCAGGCTATATGGATCTCTGTGTAATCAGAGATCAGTAATTCTGTTGAGAGTCATGTCTGAAGATGAGTGCATGTTGAATCACTTTGGCGAGTCAGAACCAGAGTATATAAAAATTAGTGGGATTTAGTTAACAGTTTACTGAGGTGCAGGGTCAGTAAGATACTTAATTATGCCTAAGTAAAATGTCCTGATTTTATTTTGATCTTGGATTTTCCATCAAAATTTTTTTCTGCAATTGTGCTTTCCCTGTTTTTGAGGGGAAAAAGGAGTACCAGCTTTTAAAGATGGCACAAACAAGTGTCTTTCTGTACAAATCGTCTAGGCAGCTTGTCTGTTCGGGTCTTTCTTATGGAAAATCTACATGTTGCCATCTTTCTGGAAGATAGGAATCTGAACTGCAGTTAATCTGCTGGATTTTTGCTGTAATCAATATTAGCTATCATGTCTTGAAATGATAAGTGTATGTTTAATCTGATTGACATAAGCCCCCTTCTGCACATACATAATACCTTTTGATCTTAATATGAATATATAAAATTCATCACAATCATAGTATGTATTTAGTGGGTTGTTTTTTGTTTTAACTGGATTGTTTCTGTTCGTTTTGAATTGTTTTTTTCCTGTTTTAGCATCACCATCATGCAGGTTAATTTTAACATCCTGCTTTGAAAAACTAACATTTATCAATTTAACTTCATTAAATTTATGCCATACTTGATTTGCTCATTCTTTAGCAGAATGTGCATTTTGATAAATTTAATGCTCTAATGTTTTTCTTTTATTCCTTAGGAGTAAATTTGTTCACTGATGATTACAAACCTAGTAATTGCTGAGTATATAGTGTCACTTACCATTTCCTATCTTGGAGTCTCTCCTTCACTGTAAAAGAGAGTAGATTTGCTAATGCAGTAGCCTGTTTCCCAGCCATTTTGTCTCTTGCCAGACAGTGATGCTTGCATGTAACATTTCTCCTGTCACTCCATCACTTCAGCAAGGAAGTCTGATCAGCACAAGCTCTGAAGTGTGTAGTGTTTCTAGTCCTCCTTTCTTGGTGAAAGTGCTGAATGAAATGAATACAAAATAAACTCTTTGACGGATAAAGTACAGGCTAGAACACTGTCTAGCAATTAAGAACCTGTTTGAGGGTCTGAGAAATAAATGATTGAGAGAAGGTTAAGAAGAGTGAGTAGTAGATAATCAGAGCTAAAACCAGGTAAGAGATATTAACTGCAACAATGATGAGCAAAGCATGGATGTATTTGTACACCATACAAAAGGATGAAGACAGAAACCTTAGTTGCAGAAGTTACAGCATGTATGGTCTATTTAGAGGAAGACAGAAATGGTGCTTTAACGAGCTGCCTCATGTTGAGATTATTACAGGTGGGCAAACCCCCACCATTTTATAACAAATCACTGAGCAAACCATGAAAAAAAATCAAGGAGCAGTCAAAGTGGTCAGGAGCAACAAAGCACTAAGTGTTGAAAACATTTCTGCTGGAATATTAAAAGTAGCAAAGGGTAAGTTGTGTTTGAAGACTGTAAGTAGAGGTTTGAAGACTTTTGAAGGTATGGTTTGGAGATCCAAAATAAATTTAAATAGATGAGAATTGGGTTGTAACTGACAAAAAAGAAGGGTGTATAGAGTGCCACTGCAGTCCTTACTACAACCCATAGGATGCTCTCTTTGATACTCGTCTATAAGCCTGCTTACTATTTGTCAGATACAGTGAGAAACAATCAGCAAGCCTTTAAAAGTAAACATGTCCACTATAAGTAAAGTCTTTTTGTTATTTCATATTAATGTGGGGCCTCAGAAGAAAGCATACACAAATGACATTCATCAGTTTTTGGACAGCTTATAGTGTTATTTTAAGTAATTGTAGGACAGGTGAAAATGGCAAGAAAAATGTCACCCGGATTGGTAAAAATGAAGCTAGTTTTATCATATATGGCAACATAAGCACCTAGAGAAGCTTACAAACAGTTATTAATAATAATCATGCTATATAGTTTATGTAGCTAGAAGCATTAATTACTAACAATTTAAGGAGAAGAAAATGAGGCACAATCCAAGCAGCAGTGTGTGTTTTCCTCTAACTTTTATCTTTTGAACAGTTTTAGTTTAAATTATCAAGGTAAACAACCTGAAGATATGCAAAGATAATTAAAAATAAAAACAAAAAACCCTGTTGTTTTACATCTGTTGCGGCTTCAGTACTTACGATAAAGGAAACTGAGCAGTTCAGTAGAGTAAAATATTAAGGCACATTTTTTGGGTGGGCCAGAGAATGATTGATGTACTAAAATGTAATAAGGAACTGTGGGAGGTTGGTGAAGAAGCAAGTGTATGAACATGAAACCAGGCATATCTGAGGCCAGAAGAGGTAGCAAAAAGGTCAAAGAGACCAGCTAAGTGTCGTCTGGAAGCTCATTCTTTTGAGGTTTGATCTTACGCCAACCAAAAAGAACAGGGAGCAAAGAGTCCTGAAATACTTAATCTGAATTACTGCAATAGACAAAAGATACTGCTGACATAAAATGGATCAAATTATGAGTACAGCTGAGGACCTTTAGGGTTCATAGGGCCTAGCTATTGTATTTTATTTTTTTTTACTTCTGGTAGTTCCTGTAACAAGCAAAATTTTTACTATGGGTCATATATAGTAACTGGTTTTTGCACCAACAATTAATTAAATCCATTATCTACATTATTATAGGATACATGGAGGAGGGGAATTTATAGAGGGCTTTATAACAGATATGACTTATTTGGTCATTCTAAGACTGGGATCAAATTTGCAAGCAGTATTCTACTCAAATTGTTCTATGCTGCTGTGCTCTACCCTCTTGAAAGCTGCCTCATATTTCCTACCTATTTGTTATAGTATCCTGTTCTTGGCAATATGCCTAGTATTTAAGGTTACTTTCATTAATCAGCCGTAAGTTAATTTCTTTGCAGCAGAATCTCTGATCTCGTTATGTCATCTTTAAAGCTGAAGGCCTCAGGTTGGGTTTTTTTTTTTCACTTTGATATCACTGTAAAAACATATTCTTAAGTTAAAGGACTGCGTCTCTGGGGAATTATTTGTTAGTCTTTGAAAAAATGACAGTTTGTGTGATCATAAAGCAATATTCACATTTTTATTTAAAAGTTACAAAAATCAGTGACTGATGCAGCTGTAGAATGTGGATCATGTCCTTAAAATAACCTGCGCCTCATGGATTGCCTTGCAATGGTACATAGAAGAATTATTCTCTCAGGCTGCCTGGTCTCAGGGCTAAACACACAATCAAGTCAGCAATAACATGACAAAATAATTTTTCCTGCCCTGTTACATGCAATTATTTTTCTAGATGTTATGTGCATACTTGAGCTAACGCCTATTGCTTTCCTTGTTCAGCTCCTTTCTGATTTTTTTTAGTAGCAGCCAACATGTTTAAAAGTTTATATACTGATCTGTAACTCCTGTGTAGTACGTTTGTGCTTCAAGATGCTTCTTTTTAGAACAGGCTGATCATTGTTTTATTTTTTATGTTTTCTATTTTCTTTTCCCTATTTTAAGATAGATGGCCATTACCGGTACACAGGAGCAACAGTCAAACTTGATATGTTGCATATACTATGAATTTAATGTTTTTTTTTTTTCCATTGCACTTCATTTCCCTAATGCTACCTCAGGTATTTCAAGGCATATGCATCCCTGTCTTCTGTCTTTCAGAGTTAACTTCAACTGGAGCAATAAAATCTGGGTGCTTTTTAGAGCATTAAATCTGGCGAGTGGAAATTTGTCATGATGTCTGTCAGGACCACCAGGTGTATGTCAGAGAGTGGGAAAGTTGCTCCACAGGTAACTCAAATCTCTGTGAGGAAGCCTAGTACATGAAGAAGCCATTTGTATCCCACTGAGTCCCATAATGTTGAGAACATTGCTGAGATTTACACAAGTCCAATCTGTGCAACTGATAAGATGGCTGCAGCAGGGTAGCAAGCGTATGACCTGGATCAGTGTTTCTCATGCCTCAGAAACTGTGGCACTAGTGTGGGGGTTGGATTTTTATTTGTTTTGGTTTTAGCTGGGTCAAAGCTGCCGTGAAGGATGCATTTTATTAAACTAGGCAGCTGGAAATCAGCTAGTGGAAGAGCTCAGGAAAGGAAGCCACAGCCACCTTGCCTCTTGGGTATGGAGTGGAAACACTGGGTCAAAGGTAATATATTGGCAAAGGTCCTGAATGTCTCTTTATGTATCTCAATTTAGGATTGCCCCAATGCTTTTAGACAAAATTGTTGTCAATGGTATCGATCAGATGTTCTGATCATCTAGTAAGCTTCCTGATGTGTTAAATTTCCTTCTTTCACATAGTGCTAAGTGTGGAAGAAGTATATGTAGCTGCAGAAGTAACTCTCAATGGACACCACCAAAGTATTACTGCTTGCCATCAATTTTGCTGCACATGCCAATTCCCATTAGTCATTTGTAAGTCACTTTTAACACTTTCTAGCAGTTCTCTGTACCCCTACTAGTATACTATGTATTTCTAGATTTTAAATTTGTTTTTACCAGAATAGATTATATAAAAAGTTTCATTTTCATCAGACATTAAAAAAGTATGAATTAAATCTGTGCCTCACTTACAACATGTATTCTTAAAAATGTATAGTCAAACTCAAAAGTGGGCAAAGAAAATATGGAGCCTTTTAAATGTGTGTTGGAAGAAAACCAAACTTCACTCAAGCTTCTGATTTCTTTTACTTAATTGCTTGATAGTTGTTCTGTGAACGTATTCTTACTGTGGAAAATACTATCAAGTTTTCCATCTACTTTAGCTTGTGCTTTGAAGCAGTTACAGTGTGGAAAGCAGTGTGTGATTTTCAAGACTGCTTCCTTTTCACTGGTATGCACGCATGTACAGTAACAACTTCCAGGTTTCCCATTTTCTGTTGCCAGGAGCACAGCAGAGCTGTTACTGCAGACAAAATCAGATGTTATTACTAGTTTTGTCTAAAGGGTCCTGTGCGATGTCCCACCTAATCAAGAGCTTCTCACTTGTTTACGTAATGGAGAACAGTGGTAGGACAGCCTGTGAGCCTTGCTGCCCATGAGACAGCGCCCAAAATTCCCGACAGTCAAAATAAGCCTAATACAGCAAGAAATGGGTTAATGATTGTGTATCTACTTCAGCAAATGCACAGTAAAGAGGTAGATTAGTAGAGATGAAAAATTTATTGCAAAACTGCGACAGTAGTATGAAAACCAAAATGATTTCATTGAGGAGTATTTCTGTTATCATAATCCTAACGGTAAACTCCATTACAACAATAATAGGAGAAAAACTAATTGCAGCAAGGACAGGACAAATCTATTTTTAATCCTCATTGTCATCTCAACTAAATCCAAACCTATTTGTATTAACCTTTGCTGACAGAGTCACATGATGGACATAATTTCTTGTAATTTACCAGCAGTAGATCTAACCTTTCTTCATCAAATATTCATAAAGGCATGATTCTCAATGATTTTCTGTCTCTTTTCATATTTACAGCTTGTTGTCTTCTTCTTTTTTACTGTAATTTGAACACAATTGAAGTCAGAAGGAATTAAAGTTAAATAAGTGGCTACAGTACCTGAAAGCAAAGAATAACTAATTGAAATTTCTTACAAACAGAGATCATGCTGTACTCTGATGTGACTGCATTAAACAGTCCAAATGTCCTTTTGGGGGGGAGGGGGTGGGGGTGGGCGGAGAAAACAACCCAGATTAAATAGCATCCGTTCTTGTCAGTGGCATAACTGTTTAAAGTGTATGTGTGTCATGTATCTGCATAAAAACACACAGAATTGAAAGCATGTAGTTTTAATGGATCCTTGGAAAAAGTGTTTGAGTCATGAAAAGAAATTCTGTGGGCTTGATTCCTTAATTAGGTGTAAATAGGAATAACCATTGAATTCAATTCAATTATGCTACTGCAAAACTGATATAAAAGGTTAAAGATAAATCAAATTGATCAAGGCAGTGTAGAACTAGTATGGGACTCGGTCTGTGCATCTTTTTCCATCTAAGAACTTTAAATCTGAAACAGAATTACATGCTAGCTGTAGAATGACCTTGCTTCTCAGCGGATTTTTTAAATGGGGAAATAAGACTCTTTTAAGGAAATATAAGGTATAATGGCAAATATTCAACAGAAATTCGTATACTTAAAATATTATATGAGACATTCTCAGAAATACTTTAGACTGGTATATTTGAATATAAGATGACTAGGTAATTGTTGTTAACAATCTTTGCATCATGCCATGAACAGAAACTGCCTGTGAGTAGGTCTAATAGACAAATTGGTATCACCATGCTCATTCTCTCAGAATAGATTGTGGGTAAGTGGAAGCGATATAAATGATTTAAAATAAGCATAGCTTTAAAATGCAGTGCTTTTTAATTAAGCATAAAATTCATAGGCTTTTTTTTTTTAATGCAGTGCTTTTTAAGTAAGCATAAAAGGCGATGCATACTTTGTCTTCATCACTTTGTTGTCCAGTTCTGGGAGCATGCCAGCCAGTAACTGAGCTGTTAGGACCTTGCCTAACATTTTTCAGGTATGGCTGTCATTCTTTTTGTGAGCAATCCCTGCTGTCTAATGCAATGAGCTGCTGAGAGCCGTCAGCTTCCATTTTTATCACTGAGAACTGAATGTTCAGCACCTTCTAGCATTAAATCTCTAGAGGACAGAGGATTCTTGCAGCTTCTAAGTAGTGAGAGATTGCTGCAAATTAATGAACAGAATGTTCTGAAGATACATTTGTCACAACTTTAATTTCTGTGGAAAAGTAGGGTGGGTTCTGTTGTTTATGCCATGTTCCTGTATAGCAATGATCAGATTAGGATTACTGATGAAAAATACTTGTTTCTTTCCTCAAAACAGTTGTCATCTATGAAGGAGTGGATGAAGAGACATTAACAGACAGAGCAGTTTCTAAACTTTGAAGGAAGTGTTTTAAAATCATTTCACCACAGAATTACAGTTCTGGGACTTTTGCAGATAGGTTAAACACACCTGTACTCTGTATTTCCTTTTGCTTTTCAGTGTGCTTTATTTTCTTGGCCTATGGCATTCTTTGTAGGTTTGGATTCTGATTTGAAAGTACATGGCCTGTTATTGCCAAATTAGAAGACATCATTGGATGGTGAGAAGAAGGAAGGAGTAGTAGGCTGATGGGAAGGAAGCTTGTCCAGTGGGTTAGGCACCATACTAAGGTCACTTCTAAGTTCATTCAGTTCTTGCATAGTTCAAGCACTGATTTCCCATGCATTGAGAGCACATTGTTGTGACACCAGAAGGGAAGCGTGAGGTGTTTGGATGGAGCAAAGGTGAGGACATAGAAAGTAACTAAATACGCTCTAAAAGCAAATGAGCTTACAAGTGAATACTATATATTGAAGTGGTGGATATGCTTTTATTACAACATTAACTCCTCATTTTAAATTTGGTATGTTTAAAGTTAGGTGTGAGCTTTTAAAGATTTCCTTAACAGAAACCAAATATTGTAGATAAAAGTTCAAGAAAGCTGCCTTAGAACAAGTTATTAAAAAGGCATAGAAAATTAAGGAAAGCCGTTACTTCATTTCAGCTTTGCAGAGAATTAGAGCAAATAGTGGTCCTTTCCAACCCTAACCATTCTATGATTCTGTGATTCTAGCCTTAGTCAAAGAAAAGCACTTTCTATATCTATAGTAATGAAAGGGAATTATTCCTGATAAATCAAATATAGTGCACTTATTTGTATAGGGATTTAAATAAAGCAATATAATAGTAATTTGTAAAACTGAATTTCCTTTCAGGTGACAGCTTTAAGCATTACAGATAAAATGTTTATGCACTCCATAAGCAGGATAAACGGCATTTTCAGGTCTCTCCTAATATTGTCTGAACTCACAGCTCGATTACCTCTAGAGGTGTATCCAGATGAACATTTTAAAGCAGAGACAGCTTTAAAGAAGAGAAAGCTAAATAGTTAAATATAGCTAACATCTTCTTGTTATTTTTTGGTACCATGGTTTATTCTTTAAACTCATAAGACTGCAGCAACATTAAGTTACATGAGGTGCCCCAGGTCATACTCAAATCTGGGGACAGATTCAGGAATTACACAGAAAGTCCATAAAAGGTTGTGTGGGCTCTCTCACTGTTATTCAGAATTCACTTCTTTCTCACAAAAAGAAAAAAAACTAAAATAGAACACACTGATTTATTGGTTCAGTGTTCCCACAGTTGTAGAATTCTACTTAGAAAATGATGCTAAAAATACCATATTTTTACTATGACCAACATACGAGGAAAATCGCAGGACTTTTCAGAGATTCATGGCCAATAAACTTAATATCTTCAAAGGGCTTATGGCAGATACAGATAGAACAAAGTCCTGTTCATTTACTAGCACATGGTATGTAATAAAGAGAATCTGAAGCAGAATATTTTTGTATGGAAGAAATGGTTAGAACCTAGAGATTTTCCACAACTCCTTTTCCGTAGCACCTTATTTTGTGAGGCTCCCCAAGACCATAAGTTTAATGCAAACTATTGTTGATGCAGTGAGACATTTTCCAGTGTTCTAATGCCACTGGTTATTCAAACTTAAGATATAGAAAAAAAGTGCACTGGGCTCTCATAATTTCATCCTTTATGTTGTTTATTGTAGTGAGCTGATTATGATTATGTCAAACTGCTTGCTCTTATAGGAATAGGTTGGATGATTCTGCACAGAGAAAACATGCAGAGCTCGTAATTGTTGCACATATTGAAAGCATGGGTTTAGTCTATTGGTATTCTAAAGAGAGTGCTTAAAACTACCTGGCATGTAGTTACAGGTTATTTTCAAGAAGACACAATTCCTGGTTATTTGTTCCTATTGCTTGGTTTATGGCAGTGAAAAGGAATAAGACGAAAGTACCTGTGTGAAAGTTCCACTCTTCTTTAGCTGACTTGAGTCTTGACATAATCTTTGAGTTTAGACTGTCTTTGTATTTAGAGAATTTGTGATTATCAACACAATTGCAATGCTCATGGTCATTCCAGTAGACAGTGAACACTGTACAGTAATTGAAACTATATCCATCAGATGAATCTCAGACACTTTAGCTTGTATTTCTGTGCATCTAAAAAGCGTGAATACCAAGTTAGCAATCTGCTGTGAAAAACTTGACTTTCCATCAGTCCCTTTGCAAGGGCAGGAAGTTACTGGGACTAATCAAGTTGGTCTTGTTGGTAGCTGGTGAGGCCCTGTGGTTTCCCAGGTAACCTGGGTCGTGTAATGCACTGTGAAGGACTGACTTTCTCCATTAATTGTGAGAGCTGGAAGAGTGACCTGTAATACAGCTGCTTTTTCCTGATTTTTCCATAATAACATTTTGAACAAGCAGATGATGTCTTTTGATTCAGTGTGACCTTGTCTGTTTTGGTGATTCCTGGATGCTTCAAAAGAAACAAAGTAAATGAGCAATAAATGTGCTGTTCACTTACATTTTCATGTCTTGAGCATTCTTCGTAAATTATACCACTATATATGAAATTAATTTAATAATTTCATATAGTTTCATATATAGGGATGTAATTTATGTATTAAATATATGTGCGTGTGTGTATGTACCTTTTGCTCAATCCTCTTTTCAGTTAAACCTATGTATATTAAAAGTTTAATATACTTGTCTATAAAAAGTGCAATCGAATGGAGAATATGGATACTTCTAAAGGTTTTTATTCCCTGCATCAGTTTTTCTCTCCATAGTGGTATTGAGTTCAAAGGCTAAGCTGATACTTCTGGGGCTTTGACAATAGAAGTCTTACATTTTCTTTCATTCTCCTGGAGTATCCGTTCCAATTAGAATGTATCATTTTCCAGTACGATGTATGACAAGGAATTTTTAAAGTCTTACTCAAAGTAAGCTCATTAAAGAATGGCTGTGTAGAAGTTTGAGCATCATTGTATTTAGGATTTTTATGTCAGCTGTTTTGACTTCTAACACAAGTTACTAAATTTTATCCTTTTATCCCTGTGCTAGCTGTGTAACTGCATGGTTTCCAGGCAGGAATATTTTCTTGATTTGAAGATGTCAGAAATGAAGAATATTCTGTTCCGTTAATAGTTTGTCCCAGTGTGTGATTGACTTCACTGTAAATAAAACAGGCATATTTGAATTTCTCTGGGTTCTTTTTCAAATTCCAGTTTCCTTTGCGAGACAAGAGATCACTTTCATGCAAGATATTTTCCTTCAGTCTACTAGTTTTAAATCTGATAAGTGAAGCAAACTGAGTTAATTATTATCACCTATTTTCCACCTGTCTAGAGAATCTCTTTTCTCTGCCTTCTTTAATGTACTTCTAAAAAGCTGGAAGCAAATGTTATTCCATGTTCCTCTCCATGTTATTCTATGTTATTTGTCTACCTAGTGAAAACCAGAAGGATTAGATACTATGCAGGGAATTCATCTTGGGTTGCCCAGTATAGTATCTACATTGTTTTCAGATGCACGTGGTTTGAAGCATAAACTCATCAATTTTCAGTCATCTTTCTCCCTGTTATTGCGTCCAGTTCTATAACACATTTGGTCCTGATCATTTAAGTGACCTGGCAGAGATAAATCCTGTCCACATGTTTTTTAACCGTATCAATCTCTGTGTTATCTGCAGAAATTGTCAAGTAGCAGATCATTGCCATTTACTTTCAGAATACTGATGAAAATGTGATTAATACTGGCCACTGTATTGCTCTCTGGAGGAATCCCTTATGGGGGTCACCATTTAGTAGTCATTCCCCATTGATGTTTATCTTTATGTTACTTGATAGGCATTCCTCACTTGTGGTATATGTTCTGTTGACATTCAGTGCTACTTGGAAAAAAAAAAATCATTCACTAGCTAGTGTAAATCAATTCATCCCATTCCTCCATAGTTACTTCTAGTAGCTGAACTTGTAATCTTTAAGAGTCTGTTCATAAGATTTATTTTCCAGAAGAAAACATGCTGATTGGCATGCTTTATACATTAATATTATCTGTCAAATGAACTCTGTACCAGCTTTTCTGTTAACTAATAATATGCAACATGGCCTATAGATACCTGAATCGCTCTATTTCCTTTGTCATGATAGTAGCACTCTAAGAGCCTTTGTTATTTTCAGAATTCAAGTAAACATTACTGGGCCACAGAGTTCTTCAGTCTTTTACAAGTTAAGTGCACAGCATAGTGCCAGACTTAAAAATCTCAAAGGCAGCTGACTATATGCAGAATGGAGTCTGTTCTTTATGTGTGTGTTCTTGAGCAAGTTGAATAAATAATGGGTCTAAACACAGCTAACAGCTTCCTGGCACAGCTGTAGCTGACTTCTACCAAGAGGGTTTTTTACATCAGTAGATGATTATTTAATTACGAAAATCCAGAGATGCATAGAATAACATCCTTCGTTGTTTTTGAGTGAAAAAAAATTGAAAAGGCAGACTGGAAAACTAATATTTTAAGCACTGAAGTTTTCATAATGCAAAGATGTTCTCTTCAATGTATTCCAAATCTTCTAATTAGAAAGATTACAAATATTTCTAGCAAATTGGTACCTGATTTAAATTATCAGGCAAATGTAAAGGAAAGGTATATTTCTAATATTTTGTAAGGAGGAAAAAGAAAAAAGAGGGGGAAGAAGTGCATGTAGGAGTCTCTGAGGACTTGAAAAGAGACAAGCCAACAATAAGTAAACTGAGCCTGGTAAAGTCATTAAGGTTTGGAAAAGGGAGATCAAGTTGGTATCTGTTAGCAAAAAGTGGCTAAGCCAGGCCTGTCATTGTTAGGGCATTTAAGCAGAGAAAAAGTTGAACGCATAGTTTGTATTTTAGATTAATATAATAATGATGATATATGAAAAATTGAAGCAAGTAGGAGGGATACTAGGTCTTTTGCATGCTCAGGAAAGTCATGTTTCTTGTAACAGAGGAAGAGAAGAAATTTCATCAGCAGTTCATTGAAAGGAATGACTAACAGTTCAGCTGGCAAGCAATAAACTAGGAAAAATTGAGTCTAAAATAAAACATTCATAGACAAAATAAAACATATGGAAGGCCAAGGCCATCCACTGTTCATAAAGTTTAAATAACTATTCTTCAGCAGGCACAGAATGAAGACAAAACAGTAGGTCTCTTGTGAGAGTAATGAAATGGATACTTTTCATTATGTGTATGTCTTTCTTTCCTATGAATCCGCACCAAATACAGAGGGGTAGACAACTTGTAGCACCCAGCAAGAGAAGATTTCTGTTTCCTTGGGCTCAAAAAATGACACCATTATCCATAGAATTTGAACCTGAAAGTGTGGTAACTAGGTAGGTTACTTGGCAGAAATCCCTGAAAAATGCTGTTGGTTCATTATTGTAGTCCTGCATCACTTAAAATAACACATGGAAGATTCATGCTTGTTGTGTAAGGAATTAGAGAGAACAGTTCAGTGTGATATAGAGAGTAGGGACCCAATATGATTGATGATAGGTACTAGGGTAAGGATAGAATGGCTACCTCAAGCCCTTAAGAAAAGTTAATCATGTATATGTATATTGAACACTGATGTGGAGATCATCTCTAAGTGAAGATCATCTACACAGTGAAGCTTTTAAGCCTCTGCAGAACTTGAAATATATTTAAAAGTTCCACTAAGCTAAATGAGATTTAAATATGTTACTATGCATTTTACTCAAATCTGATAGAGGGTTGAATCTGGTCCTTGATTGACTAATATAAGAGGTCTTCAGAGTTCTGATGTGATGTTTTAAGGGGAATTCTGTGACCGAATAATGTGAGAGTAGCATTGCCAGTTTATCAGCACAGATGTCAGCTTCTTTAACTAACAAAAATCAGGTTTTGCAGCCACTTTATAATAGAGAATTAATCAAGAAAAAGCACATAGATCTTTGAGCATGAATTTGAATTGTGCCTTGCAAATACTAACAAAATAACTCATCTGAACTGCTCTTAAGGCATTGGCACCATATATTTTATTATCATTAGAGTGTTCCCTATGGCAGTAACTTCACCCAAGAAGAATTTCGAGAGTAGTTGCGTTATCTATTGAAAAGCAATTTTTTACTTTCTGTAGAGGCAAGATAGTTTTGCGAACAACTCAGGTTTACTCCAAAGGCCATTTCAATCGTCCGTAGATCTTATGATATTATGTTACCTTCTTTTGTTTGAAATTCACAGCATAAGAAAGAGAAAGAATGACATAAATTGGATGTTAGAAGAGTTCTGAAGATAGACATCAGAAGAATTCAAGAGTAAGAAAAGAACTCAGCATTATTTGTTATTTTCCATCCTAAAGTAAAAAGAGAACAAAACATCAAAAGCATCAGTAGTGAGAGGTAGCTCAAAGCCAGAACTATATATCATAGCATATAAAACAAGTGAGTTGGCACCACTAAAAGGTCTAAAGTCTTAGTCTGTGGTTTAGTCATCGATATTGCAGTCAGAAGGATCCCTTACACTATGGAAAATAATATGAAAAGCTATATGCATTTGTTGCAATAGATGTTTTAGGTTTTACCTACTGGTAGCATTTTGGTACTCACTTGGCTGAATAAGTCCTTCTGGTGCTGAGAGAATTCAAGATGGAATCTTATGGGTCAGGGTCTTGCACTTTTTTTTAAAACGCTCATGGAAATAGTGTGTGAAAGTAGGGCAGAATCAGATGTTATTAAACAGGTGCATCCCTGTCTAATAACTTTACACCAATTTAATCTGTACTGGAATTTTAGTTGGCATTAAAAATATTCTAGAATTACATTAACTGCAAAATATGGAGGAATGGTGATGCTGAACTGTAACACAGAATTTCTTCCCTTAATGCAGTTGAAAATAAGAAATGCATTTATTCATGTTGTATTTTGGCAATGCTGATTATTTACAAGTTAAAATAGAAGAGTATTTAGAACCTATATATAACGTTTTCAGTTATTTGAAAGGGAAAGGATAAATAGAAAAAAATCTGAGGTCTTGTTTGGTAATGAGAAAGATTACTCTACTTACAGAAGTAGAGAAGCATATTTAGCATATTGTTGCCATATGATTTTTATTTGTGCCTGTATATATGTGTGTATATATATATATATATATGTTACACTGTAGCATTTCCTGCGACATCAAGTCTATTTCTCTGCCAGCACGGAATTTTTTGGTGGTATATTTTTATAGTGATTTATCCAGAAAATATCACTGAATAAAGCAGCAGCCATGGAGAAATTCTGATGTGATTGAAATGTGACTAGTTACATGAGGCTTTCTTCTTTTATTCCTAAACTTCTTTTTCCTCTCTTTGAGACTCCTGGCCTTTCTTGTATCTGTTTTTCTCATTTCCCTATTATTTGTTTTCTCCTGCTTCTGTCTGACCTCTTGTTGACCTAAAGGAAACTGTGTTTTAGTCCACAGGATTGCATTGCTCTTATAGTATTAGTTTCAATGTATGTCATAAACATTCTGGTTGCAGGCTACAGCCGAGGTGCACAACACAGGGAAGACAATGTAGTTCTGCAGCACAATAAACCTTTTTTTTTCTGTTCCCTAAGCCACATAGGAGTTCAAGGCTGTATCTCTTGCTAGGAAATGTGTTGTAAGCTCCTCTTATATAGATGTGTGAGTATATACGTATCCATGTTTCCAGGGAAAGATGTATATATGTGCACATATGTATGCATAACACAAGTTATAGTGATAAGCAAGATCTTAATTTTAGTATGCAAATAGAGATAGTCTTGTGGTTGTTCTGCTTTCCTGATCTATCATAGTTTTCTTTTGGCTAATGAAATGTGCAAATGCGCTGGAATGGACCAAAGCTAATGAGAGTTGCATTTCAGTAATAGTCCCAGAACAGCTAGACCGTATGTCTCCTCGGACAGGACCCCTGTTTTGTGTTCTAAAAAACATCAACAAAGGACTGTATCATGTAAAATCATACACAGAGTCCCTCTTGCACAGCTGTTACTACAAATATCTAAGTTTGTGGTTCCATTCTGCTCCTCAGTGTGGCCCCTTCAGTGTCACCCTTGCTTTGGTCCTGATGGAAGATGTAGGATTTTGAGGATGGGTTGTGTTAGCAGCTTGCAGCACTTCGTAAGGAAACACTTTGGCCTGAAAGGATTACATAGCTTTGATGCTGAAAAGACATAGCCCATTGCTGCCCAGTCTGACTTAAGCACCAAATGATATGGGTACTGATAATTGCATTCAGTCATGTTTCTATTGATTTAATTTTCACACATAACAGATAGGGTTTTGTCATACAGCAGTTGATTTTTAGTCCCGTAAAAAGTTGTCTTATGGAAAAACGTACAAGAAAACACTCAACAAGAAAAATGCTTCAGCTTTCTTGCAGAAGTCCAGAGCCCACAAGCCCTGAAGTTCTTTGGAAAATGGGATTCCTTACTTTAGATGACAGGGCATTAAAGGGGAGGGTCCTCATCCTGCAGTGTCATCTAAAACCACCCAATGTTTACATTTCTCCTTGACTATATGACATCCACATAGAAGGAGTACAAGAGATAAAGTGAAACAGTGCATGATGCTGGAAGCATCATTAACTTTTCACTGGCATTCTTCTGGAAAATACAGCATCTTTTGAAAAATGTGCCATATGCATGGCTCAGTCCCAGATCTTCCAGGAGTCTAATACTGGCAAGGGAGGGCATCTTTAGCCCCCTGGGAAGCAGGCTGTGGAGATTTCCTTTTTTCCTCTTTGTTGGTTTTTATTTTGATTTCCTTTTCCTTTCTTTTTCTCAGTCATTTAACACTGTTCTGTACAACAGAGGGGAGCATCTGGCCCCAAGTAAACACCCAATAAAATAAATGGGGGAAGTTCACAGCTCCCTTGGTGCTATTGCGTCTGTCTGGTTGTGGACTCAACAAGATAACCGTGCATCAATTTACATTGTCCAGGCTATCTTCACAAGCAGAAGTGCTTGAAACCTTTTTTAATAGAAGCTTAGATTCTGGAGAATACTGTAAAATCTCTCCAAAGGCTCCAAATCAGCAATTCCATCTGTGTTTCTGCAAATGTAGAGGAACAATGTCCCAGCTGATTGTGCAAACAAAATGAAAATAGTTATTTTAAAAGTGCATAAAATCAATACTTTGGGGAAAACAAGTCAGCTGTGTTTATACTCAGTGTATAGCAGACATTTTGTTTCTTTGTCTGAAAAAAATCATAGGAAAGCAAGAATGGTAAGTGAAGTAAAACAGCTGATCATGCAGTGCAACAGAGGGGAATGGAACATCAGATGCCTCGGCAAAGGCTTAGAGCATTTTAGGTTCCTTTTGAGAGAATATAAATTGTATTGGGGTTGATATATTTCTGTGTTGTTTGAAGTCAAAGCCAAATATTCCCAGCATAGAGGGAGTAACTCACATCCCATTGCTGATCATGAAAAGTATGTATCTATTCTGTGGTGCTGAAAATTTCCTCCTAAATGCTGCTTTTTTGGACTGATAGGATTTTTTTTGCAGGTATTGGTATGAAGGACTTCTCATATTGTCAGGATACATTGCTTGTGTACATATTATTCTAAAAACAGGAAACAAAAATATCTGAGAAGCAGGGCTGAAAGCGAACAGTTTGTAGACCTATAGGTTAAATTGGATTAAACTTCATCTTTCAGCAAATTCTGTGTTATTTACTCAGTTTTTCTCTGGGGGTTTTCCCTATCCCTTACATGTTATAGAGAGCAGTGATGTTTCTTAATTAAAAAAAATCAAACAGACATGGAATGGAGGCTGCTCTACACAGCCATTCTCTTGTGGGAATAGGAGGCACACTGATTTTCTCATGGGCAGTTTCTGGGCCTGGTGAACAGAGGCCTCAAAGGAGAGGAGAAGCTCTATCTGGGGAAGTCAAGTTTTCATTTCACATCTGATGCCAGCACTTTTCGTGGTGGTATTACAGTTGCTGCAGTACCATTTACTAGGTATTGCCCTTTGGTAGCGTGGAGTTGGTGGACGTGGTGAGGAAGGTCATTGGTAATCTCATCAGAAGTATCTTTTGGGAGCTTTCTGTTTATTAATTCACCCACAGTAAAGGTGAATATATTAGAGAAAGGAGCTTCTTGTGTCCTCTTTTCTTCCATTCTTTCTACTCAGAGCTGGAATGTCTCTGGGGTTTTGGGGCTTTTTCTTACAATCCTCACTCTATAGCTGAAGATACTGTGCAGCAAATCTTTATCCTTTCCCATAGTTTGTTAGCTTAATAGTTTAGAAGGACTGAAGTATATTTTTGCAGATTTTAATTAATATTGAAGCAAAGAAAAAAAAACTGATTTTTTTTTCCTCTACAGTTAAAGCAAAGCAAAACATTCTTTAAAAAATAATTTTTGAGGTTTTCATTTATTTCTACAAGTACATGTGAAACACTCTGGTGCACCACTTGAAAACTCTTAGCAGTTGAACTCCACCAGTGCTTTGCTTGCTGTTATTTCAACATTTGGAAAGTATTAACAATTTAAGTTTTTCTCTTACCTGATTTACAATTTGAGTAATGATAGCAACTCTGGCATTTTGAAGGTCATGGAACTGTCACTTAAACCTTTTCAACATCAGCTTCATTGATCTTTCTCCTGCTTCTCCATGGAACAGCAAAATGCACTATGCAGGCCAGTGTTAAAAGATGGACTCTGCCATGGGTTCACTTTGTAGAAGTACACAGAAGGATAACACTGGCTGTTTCCAGGCTATTCTACTGTGTCACCAGTGATGCCTCAGGATATGAGGCTGCTCATATGAGCAGCCCCTCATTTACAGGGAATGGCTGACTTTGGAGGCATAAAGCTCTTGGGTCAGTGACTGTAAACTTTGGTTCTGTAGAAAGAGCCAAATGACACAAGTCATTATCAGCTTTTGAAAGAAGAAGACAGGAAAGATCTTCTAACGTGCTGTCAGGTGTATTTTTACTTGCATATTTTGCAGCTGATACATAGGTTTTTCTTGGATTAAAATTTAACTGATATTGCCTCCATCCCTTCGTAAATCATAGAATCTGGCGTTCTGTTTTCAAGCTTCTTATCTAGAAACCAGTCATTTTGTCCCTTCCATAAATGCAGTCCCAGTCTCAGCCATTACTTGTGGCTGAGCACACCGTAGTTACAGCACATGAAAGAACATCAGCAGTGACTTAATGTAAGTGGGACAGACTCCTTGGGAATACACTTGGGATCAGATGTTCAAAAGAATGAAGCACTCTGCTCTCTTTCCATCTGGCCACTTCATTTCACTGCCTGTTTTGGACAAGTGCTTCTGAAATCTTGTTTGCAAAGTCAAATATTGATGTAATTTATTTTGTTCTTAAAAGGCAGAGTAAACCTGGTTTTAGTTGTGCAGAGTCGCACTAGGGACAAGCATGGAACAACTGAAAGAGATACTCTCTGTCAAGGTTCATGACTTTCTGATTGGTTGATTAAAAAAGCTAAGAATATATTTGGATTAAGAGTTAGATTGAATGCAGTAACTTCAGGAATTCCAGTTTGGACGGGATAAAAAAAATAGGATTCTGTTGGTGATGAAGAATTTGCAGCCATGGAAAGGAAACATTTTTCATGCTGTTACATTTCGATGTATTTACATTTTCTTTGTCCTTTGTTTTTTTTTCAGTAAACTGTGTTTAGGGTGCAAATTATGGCAGTTAATCATAATACCAAGTGAAGGATTTGTAAATATTGTCTTGAGTATGTTTTACAGAGTTAAAAAGATCAGAAAACATTCCAGCCTTACCTGTATTACACTGAGTCATTAACTAACCACCATTTTCCAAACTTTGTTGAAACCCCTCAACTTTGGTGAAGTTACAACTGAAATACTGATTTTTTTATACATTATATCCTGTCTCATGTCTTGGATTAGATCTTCAGAAGAAGTATTCCCAGGAGAGCATAGGAATGCTTTCCTCTTCTACAGCTGGGCCGGGCTGGAGTTCTATCCATGCCAATGAGGGCACCGGTGCCATAATGACTGCTGCACACTTGGCTTCAGGTGGAAGAGTTACCATTTCTTCAACTGTGTTTGATTTCACTGTTCTTTGAGAACAATGTGTCCTTTCTCTCCAGTGGCAAGGAAAGCTGCCTTCCACCTCCGTGAAAGCAGCCTTCTGTTTTGCATGTTTCTGCAGTTATCTCAGCTTTGTGCTGAGCTCTGTAATTTGACTATGGGTACACTAAAGCCCTAGTGGGGTTGCCTGAGAGACGACATATATAATCGCCCTTACTGTTTGACCACTGTATTGTTCCATGGGGCAAGGTAGGAGCAACGGAGGCTTCACGTGACCCCCTTCAATGGCTGATGTCAGAGGTCAGCAGTTCCTCACTGGTTGGCTGGCAGAATATCCTATTCATCACAACTGGTATGTGATGGACAAGCTAACAAGCAGATCCAGTTATAATGTTGTTCTCAGCAGTCTACCTGATGGCCTTAAACCTTAATCAGTGGTTGGAATTTTTCACCTGTTGCCAGCTACTGTGACCAAGCAAATGCCTGGAGTAGAAGTAAACTTAAAATTAGACATATTGTAATTTCTGAAATAGCTAATGCTGGAATAAGCCCTCATTTGGAAAGCAGGTGGTTTTCAGATTTCTCTCCCCATTCTGTTTTATAATGAATTACATTTATCCCTTCCATCTTTTAATTTCTCAGGAAGAGAAGTGGAAGTTCAGTTCTTCAAATAACAGAGGTGACTTTTTTCAATCCTTTTTAAGGACTTTATCTCAATCCTATCCATGTCCAAAAGGGAAGAAGAATATGTATTTACAGCATCAATTTGAATTTTCACTTTAGAGTTTTTCTGTGCTTTACTGAGAAATTCTATTTGATAAAACATATTTTTCTTTTTGTGGCAACTTTGAAGTTACAGAACATCACATCTTGTTACTCCACATTGCATTAGCTGACTTACAATTGCCAATAATATAACCACTGTTATAAATATATACATTTCAATTCAGTGTCCCTTGCTAAATTCCACTTTGAGCAACTATGTTCAGCCCTTTTCATTCCTCCCATATTTTCTTTTTGATGGTTTTTATTATTACGCTTACTAGCTCGTGTCTATTGTGATTGATTTCTGGAAAAGCATTTGAAATCTTGGCCTTGTTGAAATCACTGTAAGTTTCGTCTTTGACTTAAGTGGTATCAGGTTTTAATTGTGATGCATTAAGCAGCAGAAGTAAATTTGTCATAACTGCCAGCGGGATATGCTATTAGAAAAAGAAAACTCAAGGTTAACTTATTTGAATAATTGTACATATATATTGTATGTAATCTCATATTTTCTCTGTGCTTTGCATGACAGTTCAGATAGCTGAGAATGCGCTGTGTTCTTTTGCATATGCTCTGGCAACTAAGAATGTCATTTTGAAATGGCATAGGATAATCCTAACACTGGGATTAGAGTAACTGTATATAGTTTGCATAGTAATTTCCAGGCAGAGGAAAGGTTTGAAGGACAAGGATGAAAATATCCAAACCTGCAAGCAAAGCTCTGTGTACCAATTACCTGTGCTATTGGGATCTGTGTTCACGCAGCAGAGCTATGTTGGAACAGTAATAAATAAACCATATTTGATCAGGCCCACATTTGCGAAGTTGTTGTGAATATTAAGAATGGAAGATGCTGTCTAGAGAAGCTGCTGCTGTTATCAAAGCAGCAGGTTAGCAGTATTGTATCATATTGACCAGTGTCAGTCTGGGTTTAATGAATGCACTTGTCTTAGTAGGGTGATCTGAACACTCTTCTTACCTGGGATATTGATTTAAAAGATACTGTGAAGTTGTGAACCACAGCTCAGTAACACCTTTATCCTAGCATGAATGGAGAGAGGAAATAATTCCCATGTAAAACGTAATTTCGGGAACGATGAAGTAGCATGTATGAGTGGGTACATACTTTTACAAATGCAAAGCAAATATCCCTTCCTCCCTTTCTGACTGTACTAGTACATACGGAAGATGGCCAGACCCATGTTCCTTGACTTACCTTATTAATGTCCACGTGTTCTTCATCGGTGTTTGAACTGCCAGGGATAGGCAACTAAATTAGTACCGTCTAGGAAACAGGACTGTTCATATCATCTGCTCACTCTTTTGCACCTGTGCAGTCTGAGCCACAGATTGACCTTTACTGGTCTGATTTGACTCTACCTCTGTGAAGCAAACACTCAAGCACTGCGATAGAATCCAGGGACCCTAATTCACAGTAGCTTATATAGGTTCCTAGATAATAATTCTTATTTGCATTAATCACATTCATCAGCAGAACCTGTGACTACCTCCTGACTTATATGCAGTCCTGTTTCTGACAATGGAAAAAAAAGTATCAATTCTGAAAAAAGTGTTTTAGGTATATTGATACTTGATACTTAATAGTTGCAAAACGTAACTGTTAGAACAACGACTGTTTTCCAAATCAATGGCTCACACATTACTGTAAAATATATCGATTAAAAAACAAAGCAAAACGTTAGTCATTTAGTCAGTAGAGTGATGCAATACTGAAATAAATTTATCCTTTGACTTTTGCATTAACCTTTTATTGACTGCTTGCATACTGATAATTAACACGCACTTTAGCTAGCTTGGTTAATTTTAGCATTGTGTTCAGTGTCCTCTAATGTAGCTGACACCCTGATCATCAAAATGTCAGTGCAGCCCAGGGGACCCTACCCAGGCAACTGTCTGTCCCAGTGAATGTGCACCTGCCTGTGGTGAAAATAGCCACCTTCCAAGGGGAAGCATCATGTATTGTCATACAGGTAGTCATGCCGATGTTTGTAATGACTTACGTGAGTTTAAATTAATATGTAGCTCTTGGTAAATATTAATGTTCAAAGTCCATTTGGCAAAAAAATACAACAGGGGACTCAAAATGTGTGAAGTTGGCAGGGGAGAGGTGGTGAGAATATGCACCACAACAGTAAATAAATGGTCCTTAAAAATGGGCTTTTTTTAACTGGAACTGGCACATTGTTTTAGCAAGAAAGTAGGATCCATGGAGTTTCATGCATTCTGCATATCTTTAGACAAATCATCTTTTCTGTACTATATTGGTGAGCATGTGTTTTTATCAGGGTGTTGGAGGAAAATTGCTCTGAAATATATCATGGTAGTTTTTCTATTTTTCTGCTGTAAATAAAGTATCAAAGATGCCTCTTGATTTGGGATCTGTTCTGTCTGTCAGAGCATGTGTTATTCCCATTCTTAACACATTTTCTGCATATGATACACACAGGTTAGATCTACTCTCTTTTGGAGATTTGACTTTGTTAACTCAAATAACCGTTTTTAATTGATATATAATATTTTTATTAACTTACAATATTATAAATCTTGGTACTTTCCCACTACCATCATACTTTAGTGTTTGCAGTGTTTCCACTGTTTTTGGAGTTTCATAAGTTCTTTGGAATCTGGGAAAAGAAGAAATTTCTTTTTAATCTGAGTTATCATTGCTACTTACTTATGTTAGCTATCTTGTTCCAGATACAAAGAATTTGAAACAATTCTGTGCAGTTATTTAAGTGCCTTTGATTGCTCTGCATCAGTTAAAAATGGTGCTGCTATCCTTCTGCAGGATCTTCAGGTCTGTTACTCTGCTACAAATTAAAGACCATTGTAGGAACAGTTTCTCTGACAGAAATTTATTAAAATCAATAGTAATACACTCATCTGGAAAGGACTGCTTTTGCACCCTGATTCTCTCTCACACACATCTGCTATTAACAACGCATTTTTCACTGAAAGGAGAAACATACCAGCTTTTAGCTTCTTCACCATTTCAGAGCCCTTTTCATTACTATTCATGTCTCTTTTCCATTTCTCTCTCACAAATTGAATGAGCAACTTTTCCTTCATGTTTGGTGTTCAGGCATTCGTGTTGCTGTAACTGCGGCAGCAGTCACAATGATGTTGTGACTGGACAGCCCATGAGCAGCTATTGTCAGTTTTGCAGACCACATAACATGCCTGCAGTGTTTACTGTCTGAGCTTCTTGATTTGTCATCTGCAATATTCTCTACATGGTTAATTTATCCACTTTGAGATTGAAATGCTTAAATTGGAATATCTTATACTACCCAGTAAATTGAGTGTATTATTTTGTGCCAAGACAGAAAATAAAGCAAGGTTTTAAAAGCCTTACAGAGCTATGCTGTAATTAGTTTCAGCTTCCCCTGCATATTAATTTTCTCCTGTTCCTCTCTATAATTTGGAAAGTGTTTTCAGAACATGCTGGTACAATCAGTTAAGTACCTCTCAGAACTCATACACTAAACTGCATTTGCTCTAACAACTATTATAAAGCAGCCAGCAAAACAAATCCTCTGTTATTCTGCACAGTGCAGCTTATCAATGCAAACAGTTTAATATTTATGCTAAGAGGATTGTCACAAGTAGCTTCTGTTCCTTTAATTCTTGTTTTAAATAAATAATGAGAACATTTAAACACATTACTCTTCCCAGGGCCCTGAGGTCGGCTAATCTTATTATTTATGAAGTGATGTGCTACATAATAGTACTTAGTGCATGTTAACAGATGCTATTATCAGGGGCTGATGTGGAGAGCTGAAGATATATTGGAATGTTATGTGTTAATACTGTCCTTGTAGTGTAATGTACGATGGATTGAGTGCCCAGGATGCTGGTGGGGCAATTAACCACACACCAACATGGGTGTAAAGCTGAAGTATGTTTTCTCATGGGGATTACACTGCCATTAATAATTCCCAAAAGAAGAAGGCATCTTTCATTTGGAAACAGCCTCTTCCAGAAGGCTGACAGTGTAGACAAGGAAGTTGCATGTGTCAATGTTTCTAGAGTTCATTTTGCTGAGATGAAAGACATATACATGTTTAAAACAACTTCAAAATTTATACCAAAATTATATGCTTTGTAGAACACAAATTTAAAAAAATGTCTTACAAAAGGCAAAAATGTATTTCTACAGTTTGCTTGTTATCTCTTTGAAGAACTACATAGACCTGTAGTATATGCCAAATTTATAGTGATGCTTAGCATTTTTCTGTGTCTTGCCCTATTGAGAGCATTAATTAATTAATCAGCAACATGCAAATTGTTTAAGAGGAGGGGAAAAGAGAGGGGCAGAAATCCTCCATGAACCTTGACAGTTTTTTTGATGTAGCATGTCGTATCATAGCGTAATCTTAAGAGATGTGATGGTTGCCACTTACAAAACTTTCTTCTGCAGGCTGCAGTTCAGTTGAATAGTCTTCAGTAGTATTGATGAATAATCCATTTAATAAAAAACATTGTAATTTAAACATCTTCTCTGGGGACTACCATACACCAACCTCTTAATTTAATTTTATTGAAGTTTTGCCCACCTATTCATAATTGGAAGTTGTTATTAACCGCTATTTCCATTTATCTTTATAGAATTTTCTCGTTTTATATTGCCTTTTTCAGAGCTAAGCAGGTTGATACACTTGTAAATCTTCAGAATCTACAAAGCTAGTCTGGCTTCTGTAATATTGTTTAATCTATCCCCCCTGACCTTAATGCAGTAAATTCAGTTTAATCTTTCTCAATAATCTAGTAATACATTGGAAACTGGCAAACATTTAAATCTGATAATGGTTTAATCACATACTTTAAATAACAGCTGAGATAATGAAAAAATAATTCACCATATAAAGGTACACTAACTGAATTTTCTCTGTGATTGGCTTTTTGAGAAATCCCTATAGAAAATACAAAGCCTACAACAGAAATCCACTGGAAATGAACAATCCATTTGGCCAGAAGATGTGGTATTTCTTTTTTATTATCATCTTTCTCTTTGAATTAATGCACGAATGTATCCTTGCTGAGTATTCAGTTTCTTTATACAATTTTACTTAAGTAGTTCATCTGTTTACCTTTCATTTCAGATGCCAGTCAGAAGCAGCTGAGAGCTTGCCAGAAGACCAGAAACCAGAATGCCATCCCTTCTGGACAGATGATGAATGTAATATGTCTCTGCCATATGATCTTGAAGAAGTAATTACTGATCTACAAAATCTTGTTCAGTGGGTAGAATAACAAGTGACCTTATAGCCTAGAATTGTTGATGCTCATGACTTGCATTTTATCATAAGTCTTTTTAGCCTTATTATTCCTTGACTATGCTGTGTGTGTCAACTCAGAGTTTACCAGTCTTCCCACAGTACTTTAGGTACTGTCTCATAATAAAGAAGACCAGGCCCCAGATCTACAGAAATGAGCAGCTTTTAAGACCTGACGTCCAGAGCACCAGCCTCAGTTCTCTCCTCCACTCTTAATTACCATTGACCCCACAGGTCATGGATATCCATGTTTACACAGGTTCCCTTGGCATCTAAATTTCAGCTTCCATGGTTGCCTAGAGCTGCCTGTGTCTTGGCAGGTTTGAGCAGCACAAGGTGTAGCTCACACCTGTGACAAAGCAGAATCCATGATCTTGGTGTCCTCATAAGAGACCAACTTGGAGTGAGCCTGCTGGATAGCTTCAGAATAGATCTGTGACTTCTTCATCCACTGACACAAACAGAGCTGGATGTGGTGGTGGATCAGGCCCTTCATGCAATGGCTTTTCATTAGAGCATGTTTTCAGATGAGGAACTCTGGAAGAGCATCCTGACATAGATCCCAAGACTTTCTTGCTGCTCTTCATCGTGGCACTTGAGCAGTGCTGGGAGAGATTTCTGATGTGAATCTAGACCACCTGAGCTCCCTGGAGCTCTGGATTTGGTTCCTAAGCATTACTTTGTTTCTGCATGTTGTGAGTCCTATTCTGAGTCCAGGTTTTCCCACGGTACTGTCTGAAGAGCTGATGGACCCAAGTAAGGGTTTCCATTTGGTGTCAGGTCTCCTGACAGCAGATTTAATATGATATTGGGCATTGCGACACCTGTGTTGATCTAGTGAGATCTATGAGAACAAAACCAGAAAGACGATTAGAAATAGAATCATAGAATCATAGATTAGTTAGGGCTTGAAAGGACCTTAAGATCATCTAGTTCCAACCCCCCTGCCATGGGCAGGGACACCTCACACTAAACCATATCACCCAAGGCTTCGTCCAACCTGGCCTTGAACACTGCCAGGGATGGAGCATTAACAACTTCCCTGGGCAGCCCATTCCAGTGCCTCACCACCCTAACAGGAAAGAATTTCCTCCTTATATCCAATCTAAACTTCCCCTGTTTAAGTTTTAACCCGTTACCCCTTGTCCTGTCACTACAGTTCCTAATGAAGAGTCCCTCCCCAGCATCCCTATAGGCCCCCTTCAGATACTGGAAGGCTGCTATGAGGTCTAAATGGAGCTGTTTGTGATCTGTTTTATAGTAACATGCTATAAAAAGAACAGTTCTATGCGGGACAATACAGAGCACTCCTGAATGTAGAGAGAGATTTTTCATTTGGTTAAGTTGCTATTTTAACTTGAGCTGGTGTACACCTTCTCTTTTGCCATAGAAAGCAAAAGAAAATCATATTGTGGTGAAACGGCACTGTCTGTATTGCCACTACGAAAGAAACCAAAGAGACTCAAAGCTTGACGTTGCCACAAAGAAATGAATATATGCCTCATGTGTTAATCTTCCTTTTAAAAGCACTGTTGAGGCCAGGCTTACCCAGAGCAAAGCGTTCTGCGCGGGGCTTCTGCTGCCGAAAATTGTACTTTTGACAGCATAACATATGCCAGACCTCCCTGGAGCTTAAGAAGCTATGCCAGCAAAAATTCAGCTTTAGTGGTATAAAACTGTGTCCACACCTACCAGCTTTTGCCAGGACAATTACATCAAGTAAAGATTGTGCCTCTTAACACCCTTGACATGGTTGTGCCAACAAAAGTATGAAGACCTGCATCAAGCATTTTCATTGTAGTCTTAGACTTCTGCAGAAACTGTTAGCCACCCTTTAGAATGTAGACTCTCTGAAGAATAAATTATTATTTAAAGTGGGTTTGAAAATATTATAACCTTTATCTATACATTTCTCTATTGTCTTTTGTGCCACAGGTTTCTTAACATTTAAAAATCCTACGTTATGGGCATAGCTTTTTGTTTCCTGCAGTATCTAAACCTGGCTTTACCACTGGGCAGATAGCATATATTTGGATTAATGCCACACTAAATACTGTTTGCTTTTGAGATCACTTAGAGAAAAGCTAGCTGATGAGGTGGGAATTCTGCTTTTGAAAAGGCAATTCTCACAGAAACAGATATTACTTTGGAAATGAGCAAGATGGATTCAAACAAGCTAATGATGTAACACTGTTAACACAGCATTTGAGGGGATTGTTTGTTTATGCTGTTTGTGTTTAATTAAGCACTGCTAGAAACCATGGTGATCACAGTATTGAAATGAATCTGACAGCCATTAAGGGTAGAGAAGGCACATCAGTGCTGTAGTTTGTAGTTGAAGTGGAGGCATAGTTATTAAAAAATGATCAGCAAATAATTATTTCCAGCAGTAGTGAAAAAAAAAAAAAAAAATAATTATTTCCAGCAGTAGTGAAAAAAAAAAAAAAAAACGTTTTTTTTTTCTTGTATTAAGAGGCTGCTGGCAGCAACAATAAATTAAAAAATAATACATGATTCTTGATCTTTTCTGTGCTGAAGATTTAAGCTGGTGAATTAGCTAAACTAGTACTAGCTTCAGTGGAGTGAGACAGCACTCATTTAAGCCATGGATGGCAATGACAGAAAAATGAACACCTTCGGAGTGGATAGGACCTAAGGTCCACTGGCCAACTGCCAATAATCCAGTGGTTAAAGAGAATTAATGCTCTGGGTTTCATTCCAGTCTCACGTCATCTAAATCAAGAGTAACTTGACTTGAGCTCAGAAGTATAAGTATACAGAAGTATAAGAAGATTTCATCTCCAAAGCCCACAGGATTTGATATGAGTAAGGTTGCTGGAACTGTTTGAAGCATGTAGTAATGCCAAAGGGTACCCCAAAACAAGAACGTGGTTAAAGGTTAATATCCATAAAAAAACTGAGAGATCAAGTGTAAATTACTTCTGTGTTTGGACTGCATACCAGAAGCAGACAAATACTTTAATGTTTTCTCTACTTCGTTCAAGTAGCTATAATTTAGCTCATGCTGCAATGATACTTTGGCTGTCCATTTATATTCCAGCATTAGATAACCCATTTCTATTTTGGATGAGTTGAAAGACACAGCCTGCAATGGATGTCCTGTGTATAGCAGCTGTTTGCCAAGCCTGGGTGCTCTAGAAGCATGAGGCCAAGGTCAGTTTTTTCAGGGAAGAGGTGAGAGCATAAATTAGTCTCAAACATTAGGTTCAGTGATTCTTTTTAAATAGTGAAGTTCATGACTTTGCTTACATTTACTTTTCATCAGCCATGAAAGAATTAAGGTAAAATAGTTCACTTGCACGTGTGAGTCAGGTTAAATGGATTGCAGAAGATACAGATCTGTTTGCCTGTCTGCACTTGCCTTTAGACAATATTCATCAATTTTACAAAAGCTACTGACTAAACATGGAACCAATACAAATGAAGTGCTTGAGGGCTTTCTTTTAAAAATCTGGTACAGAGTAGGTTTTACACTGATAGAAGGAAAATGTTGCCAGAAAATGAAAAACTTTATTGTTTCTGTAATTTGGGGAATGAACGATAAAGGCTGTTTTTAAGTGTTTGATAGAAAACTGCTGTGTTATGCACTGTAATTAGAAATGTTTTTATAATGCTTTATTCATGTCTTCATATTTGAAAATATTTGATCCTGTAGGTCCTTTCTTCTGTTTGGAAGGCTATGTAAATAAAAAATAGTAATCTCAATACAGTAGATTTTAAAGGCATCATACTTATACTCTGAGCTTTACAGCAGATTCTGATTATCTAATGTGTAAATAAGAATGCCATGAGTAATCACCAGCTGGAAACTGTCCAGGATGGGTAACATGCAATGTAATAAAGATCCAAATCAGTTGCCTTATTGTTATCCAGATATGGTTTTAGTTTCACTGGCAATGATGCAAAATGCACTTTGAAGTCATGCTGGACTTCTTTACACTGGCAGACTGATTCAGGGATTCCAGTGCCATAACAGGCAAAAAAATGAATTAAAAGGACACTAAAATCCATCATGAAAGAGAGATAAAATATCATAGTGTGTTACGAGTGGACATTGCTCCTTTCTCAATTATTGTAGTGTTGTTACCATTAGTCCTGTGCCATGCAGTGGGATATAGGTTAATGTAGCAGGGATTAAACTAGCCCAGGAGCTGATGTCTAAGCTGAGATGAGAGGAGGGGAAGACAGATGAGATGGAATACACATGAGAAGCAAGGGTTGTGCTTTCTCAAGGCCACTTTATTAACTGAACTCATATGGGAGTTATTGAGCACTAACTTGTACAGTGCAGGTCAGGATCTCTCCCGTAATAGTTACCACCTGATGCAAAATAAATGTTGGCTCCATGACCCCCTGCTCATGCTTCCAACAGCTGGTCCTCTGCTAGGACCACTGTCCTCTTGCACCAAGGTTACAGAGTTAGAGAGTGGTTGTTCCACTGTAGCAACAGGCATGAGAAACCCTGATCCCCAGCTTCAGCCTCCACATCTGTCCTACAACACCTCCTTGGACAGAGTTCCTCTCCTGAAAATCTCTTTCCCATTTGAGATTCAAGTCATCACAGCTTGTCTTCTGACCTATCCCACAAGGACAGTGAGTTGTTATGGAGAAGGGTCAAACAGAATGCTGTTTACAGTGAAATTCTATGTCCAAAAATGACAACCACTGCACTAACCTAGCATTAAAAGGTAGGAGTTGTTAGGTAGTGACGAAATACTCCAGCAGAACCACCAACGTTCAATGTTTCTGAGGACATTCAACCTGCCTAATTCTGGCCGTCACCTCACCCCACCTTTAAGGGAAGAGACAATCTGGAATAGAGCCACTGTTCTTTTTCCAGTCTGACCTGAGACTCATCACCTTCAGTGTAGCTGGGCTTGCATCTTAATTTGTATTCATCTGTCCTCTTCACCTTAGCCTAGGGGCATTCACAGAAGAAGAGAAGATGATTTATGCAATTACAAAAAGACTGTACTTAGTAAGACTGCAGAACTGGCTGAATAACGTGTCAAATAAAAGACAACAAATAACTGATAAAATTATTACATTAAAATGTTGATGTTTCGGTGTGAGCACTTCGCACATGACATGAAAACTACGGTTTATCTTGTTGCTTTAGTGATAGCATTCATAATTCATGCGATAGAAAAGGATATACTATACTATGGTTTACATCCTCTAATACTCCACTGGTTTTACAGTGCTTCTCCATGGTGAATCAGGATTTGGTCACAAAAGTTGTTCTCCTCCCCCTCCGTATTGTCAAATACTTGTTTTCATGCCAACACATCTTGGTCTGATTAGTACCCTTGATTAGAGGCTAAAGTAAAAAGTCAGGTGTATAGGATTCCCATTATCCTTTATTTCACTGCTTCTAAGAACAGGTCAGATAGAGTTATTTCAGTGAAAATGTGAACGATCAACTTCTGTTTACCATTAACCTTCAGTTTTCGTTTCTTAAAATCAAATCAGGGCTTAGTAGGCAGTTATTTTCATACATGTCCCTTGATCAGTGGAACAATCTGTCAAAAGCCATTAAAGCCTCTATTAGGTTGAATTGCATTCAAAGCTAAATTAAAGGGCTGTGATGATTGTTTCTAATATAGTATACATTGATTTCTCTGTCTGAGTAGTAACATAGCTTTGAAACTAAGCATGTATGACTAGGGCTTTTTCCTATCCAGCATGTCTTGGGAAGCTTGGTTTCTTGTGAAAAAATGGATGTCTACATAAAAAAGGAAAAAAATGAATGCAGCAAAGTCACCTGTATATTCTCAAAAGCTTTTCCTCCATTTTTTATATTTAAGTGTATCCATCATGGTGTAAAATATATGGAGTGGGAAGAGATTTCCTAAGGTGCTTTGCTCAAAAGCGTCACTGAAAAATTTAACATTTAATTTTAATAATATTTTCAAGTGTCTTTTTATCATAAGGTCTCAGGAACCTTTACACAGAGAAACTGAGGCAGAGGTCAAAAGTGCAGCTGTGTTCTGACTGCTAACACTGGAAATGAGCATATGTAATCCCTCCATTGCTGGCATGTCTCGATTACTTCCAGTTAATCAGCTCAGTTTACACACTAGAACTTTTTTTTCTCCAAAGATGTATCTGAAAATGGAGCTGGAATCTGTCCTCCTCGTGTCATATTTAACATACATTTAATTGTGTAACATGCAGTAATAAATCATGTAATAGAGATCTTTGAGGCCTCAAATGTCTGATTAAACTTTCCAGTGAATCTTTTCTTTACGTTCAAAGTCCCAATCTCTCTGATGGGAAAGGTAGATTCTACTGGAACTAATAAATTGTTCCATGGAGAATTTGCAGATATGCAGTATATAATTTAATACAATGCACACTCTTTTAGGTCTCTTTTAATTATGTCCACTGCACACCACACAAGGTGGTATAACTGCTGTACTAGGAGACTCTTAAGAAAATACCCTGTGGGTATTTGGGTGCTATTTATCAAAGTGAACATGTATTGCTGGAGCAAACTGGAATGCCCATTATGCACCTGTTAGCACTTTTGTCTGGTACCTATTTGGTAATCTGGTAGTACTTTACTGAGAGCAGTGCTTTTCTAGTTATTTTGATTAGCATCCTAGTAATTTATTACCCAAACATTATCAAAGCATTCCACAATTCTTTCATTGCTGTTCTCTTTTCTATCCACTGATGCCCTTTTCTTCCCTTTTGTCTCACTATTTATAATAATTTTATTAGTAAGTTGTGTTCTTTGTTAGACTGACATGACCTTAAAGTGAGAAAACTTAAAAACTATCAGATAGCATTTCTCAAATACATTTATTTTTAAAACAATGTAAAAGATATTTTTGCTCCTTGCTCATTTGATTTTGCTACGTGTGATTTTTATTAAGGACTGTTGATATAAAGCTGTGAGATATACAGTGATATTTAAGTTTGTGTTATGTATTTTCTAACTTAGTTCCATGTATAAAATAAATGATTTAAAGGATCTGTTTGACTGTCATTTGTTCTCCAGAAGGTGTTAGGTCTTGTCTTCAATACCTCATTGTTGCAGAGCATGGAAGAAGAGTGTTACTTTTCACACCATCTAACTTCAGGGACCTACATGAAAAAACTAATTTCTGCAACCTTCCTCTGTGCTGAAGAGTGAGAAGTAAGCTTTTTCAAAGCAGCAAACTTAAAGATGCTCTGAATCTACTATTCAGTGGGTAATCTCTCTCTCTGAACTGTATTGCAAGTTAAAGTTAGGTGGCATAGTTATCCCCATCTGCTTACACTGACAATTTAAAATAGATTTTAAAAGATAATGGGGAATTTGTTTAATTCTTTAAATTAATAGAATTAAATTGTGGTTATATCACATGTTTTCTAGTAAGGAAGGTGGTTTAATTTCTGTTACTTTGGTAGCATTCATACCATAAATGTGCATGACTGACTTCTAACCCCTGTAATAGTGTTTCTTTTAACAAAAATTTATGGCTCTGCTACTAGGTTTAGAAGATACTCTTCTGGCCATGCAACCTCACATTTCCCATATTTGACACAATCTGTTACATTATGTGAGTAGTAGGAACTTTGTGCCTACCAGCACTGCATCAATTTATTTGAGTGTATAAAGTTTTTTTTCAATCTTATTTGCAGTAGAGTTTGCAGTTTAAAACATACATGATCAGGTTAAACAACGCAATGTCAAGGAAATGTGTTTTGTACGTAGAGAAAGGGCGATGAAGTTTGTGATGTCTGTGATTTTTGGGGAACTTAATCTCAGAGTTTTATCTCCCACTCACAGCAGCTTGTGGAGGGTTCTACTGTGTCAAAGGAATAGTTATTATAAATTGTCTCTGTCTCAGGGCTGTGAATAGCCTGAAGTCCAAGCTACCCCAGATTCAGGTCACAGAGCAAGGCAAGGACCAATACTGCAAATTACCTTTGATACTCTAAAGAATGCTATTGCAGAGTACAGCAGAACAATTTGATATGCACATGCCTGTATGACTGAGATGCACTGCGGTGTTCTCTATTACTTGGAGGTCCCATTATGCCAAAGGCTGCATGCCCAGTTACTCTGCATTACTAGATTCTAGCCAAGAGGTGATGAAAGCGTGAATAACAGAGGCCAGGTCATTCCTTGCCAGGATGGAATGGAGTCTCTGAGCCAAAAGGAGTTGACAGCATTATTCGCAGCTACCCCAGCTTAGAATCAGCAAGGCATCCAAGAGGTAAGAAATTTGATTTCTTAGCCTAGAACATTCTTTCCTTTACTTTAGAAAAGGTTTAATTGATTTAACCAAAAGTCAGTATACAGGCAACTGGATACTGATAGCCCATTTGTGAAACCAGTATTATTCCAAAACATGTATCTAGAAAGACCAAGATGAGCATCCCTGGAATTAGAGTACCTTAAGCTGTTCCTTTTTTAATGTTTCTCTTAGAACCAAAGATTCCCTAGATTTCTCTCCTCCTTTTCATATAAATAGGTAAAACACGTGGCAGTAGTGACCTTTCAAAAAAAAAGATGCAGCCATCAGGGGGATCTCTGCTTTTCTGGGGGTATGCAAGCACAAAAGATGTCACTGCCCTCATGAGTAGGCATCCTGTGGGGGGATAAAGGCACTCGTCCATTCTCACTCAAGAGCAGCTTGTCTTAAATGAGGCAGAGACTAATCAGGATGTGTTGCTTGTTGAATTTTGAGTTTTACCCTAAATACATTCTTTCTATGGAAAATTTGTCATGAGAACCTAAATTCTCTTTGAGGAGAGGGACCTCTGCTTGTCTTTTTATCATGAAGACTCTAGCACCCTGTTACATACTTATTACCCACAAATAAGAATTTCACAAAGGTTATACATCCTACTATAGCTAAAAAAATATTCTCCTTTTCTTTCAGTGATAACATTTTGTTTCTGAGCTAAAAGGTCTCTATATTGCTGAAGTTGCAGGAGTGCAATTTTTCTGTCAGACAGTGTCTTTATTTTGCAGTCAGAGGGTCATGACTAGAAGTGGTTTTTATGGAACATTTTCTGAAGTGTTGGGGTTTTATTCCAAGATATTCAAAGAACCATCATCTCAGAACCACCTGAGTTTGTGAATAGGTAAAAAGAAGTCAATACTTGTTTTTTCAGTGAGTGAAGATTATGATTTTAGCTTGCAAGTGAATCTTACATACTAAAGATAGCATACATGCAAGTTTTTATCTATATGATATCTTCTTGCGCAATTCTATTTCATTTCAGCAGGTATGTGTGAAACTTGTTGCGTAAGTATCATTAAGATACACTTCATGAATTAGGCTTCTGTTACTACCCCATCCCTATTTGGACTTCAAAAGAGCAGACTTTGGCCTCTTCGGGGACCCGCTTAGTGAGGTTCCATGGGATATAGCCCTAGAGGGCAGGGGGGTCCAAGACTCTTGCTTGATATTCAAGGATCACCTGCTACAAGCTCAGGAGTGTTGCATCCCAACTAGAAGGAAGTGCAGCAGGAGACCTCCTTGGATCGATAAGGAGCTGCTGAGGAAAATTCAAATGAAAAAAGAGCTTTATAGAAAGTGGAAGCAAGGACAGGCGGCCTGGGAAGAATACAGGTATGTTGTCCGGGAAGCTAGGGACCAGGTTAGGAAAGCTAAGGCCCAGTTAGAATTAAACTTGGCTAGAGCTGTTAAGGGTAACAGAAAGGGATTCTAGAGGTACACAGCAAATAAAAAGCAGACTAGGGAGAATGCAGGCCCCTTCAGGAAGCTCTTGGGAGAACTAGCTACACAGGATTTGGAGAAGGCTGAGGTTCTGAATGACTTCTTTGCCTCGGTCTTCACTGGCAAAGGCTCTGACCACACCACCCAAGTCTTGGAAGGCAGACACAGGGACTGTGAGAATGAAGACCTTGGGCCCACTGTAGGAGAGGATCTGGTTTGAGACCATCTTAAAAATCTGAATGTGCACAAGTCCATGGGTCCTGATGAAATCCATCCGCAGGTCCTGAAGGAGCTGGTGAATGAAGTTGCTAAGCCACTGGCCATCATATTTGATTGGGTAGGTGAAGTTCCCGATGACTGGATAAAGGGAAATATAACCCCCATTTTCAAGAAGTGGAAAACAGATGATCTGGGGAATTACAGACCAGTCAGTCTCTCCTCTGTGCCTGGCAAAATCTTGGAGCAGATTCTCCTGGAAGGCATGCTAAGGCACATGAAAATCAACAAGGTGCTTGGTGACAGCCAGCACAGCTTCACTAAGGGGTAATCCTGCCTGACCAATTTGGTGACCTTCTATGATGGGGCTACAGAACTGATGGACAGGGGTAGAGCAGTTGACGTAATCTACCTGGATTTTTGCAAAGCGTTAGGCATTGTCCCACACGACATCCTTGTCTCTAAATTGGAGATTTAGATCCATCCCCAATTTGATGGATGGACCACTCAGTGCATAAAGAGCTAGCTGGATGGCTGCACACAAAGAGTTGTGGTCAATAGCTCAATGTCCGGCTGGAGACCAGTAACGAGTGGTGTCCCTCAGGGATCGGTGTTGGGACCGGTCTTCTTTAACATCTTTGTCGCTGACACGGACAGTGGGATTGAGTGCGCCCTCAGCAAGTTTGCTGAAGACACCAAGCTGTGTGGTTTGGTTGATACGCTGGAGGGAAGGAATGCCATCCAGAAGGACCTTGACACGCTTGAGAGGTGGGCTGATGCCAACCTCATGAAGTTTAACCATGCCAAGTGCAAGGTCCTACACTTGGGTCAGAGCAATCCAGGGACAGCTACAGGTTGGGTAGAGAAGAGATTCAGAGCAGCCCTGCCCAGGAGGACTTGGGGGGGTGCTGGTTGATGAGAAAAGGAACATGAGCCGGCAGTGTGCGCTTGCAGCCCAGAAAGCCAACCATATCCTGGGCTGCACCAAAAGGAGTGTGACCAGCAGGTCGAAGGAGGTGATCCTGCCCCTTTATTCTGCTCTTGTGAGACCTCACTTGGAGTATTGTATGTAATTCTGGTGTCCTCAACATAAAAAGGACATGGAACTGTTGGAACAAGTCCGGAGGAGGGCCACGAGGATGATCAGGGGACTGGAGCACCTCCCGTATGAAGATAGGCTAAGAAAGTTGGGGCTGTTCAGCCTGGAGGAGAGAAGGCTGTGTGGAGACCTCATAGCAGCCTTCCAGTATCTGAAGGGGGCCTATAAGGATGCTGGGGAGGGACTCTTCATTAAGGACTTTAGTGACAGGACAAGGGGTAACGGGTTAAAACTTAAACAGAGGAACTTTAGATTGGATATAAGGAGGAAATTCTTTCCTGTTAGGGTGGTGAGGCACTGGAATGGGTTGCCCAGTGAAGCTGTGAATGCTCCATCCCTGGCAGTGTTCAAGGCCAGGTTGGACGAACCCTTGGGTGAGATGGTGTGAGGTGTCCCTGCCCATGGCAGGGGGGTTGGAACTAGATGATCTTAAGGTCCTTTCCAACCCTAACTATTCTATGATTCTATGATCTTAATTATTAGGGTGAAAATAAAGAGCACTCTTATAAGCCTTCATATTTTCTGTTTACAAGGATTTTACTAGCATCTAATAAATTTAATGTCCTCAAATAACAAGAAGAAGTGAAATCCTTCTTAGCAAATTCATAGCTTTTCAAGGTATCTTGTGCCTTTATGACATTTCAAACTGTAAGAATGTGAAAGCAATTTAAGGAGCTCTTGCTGGGTTCAACTAGCTGCAGAAACTGTTATTTTTGTTTCTCCTTTATTGGTTCACCTCTGGGGCCTAACTCTGGGCTACCTGATGAAGCAGTCATTCAGGAACTTTAAACTGTACAAGCTTTGACTTGATAGACATAGAACAAGGTCTTGTATTAAACATACATTTTAGAAACATAATTTCAAATCTGGAAGTATATTGTCGCTCAACCTAAATATTGAACAGCTCGCTGTTTCTTGCTTTCTTTGCTTGGCTGATATCTAGATCTATTGTTCTTTTACCAGCTGTTCAAAGAAAAATCAACGTATTGCAAAGCTTGTTAGACAGCAGCACTTTCATTAGAGTCAGGGCCACAATTAACTAAGTTATGATATTTCCATTTTTAAAGGTTACAAACACTTGTGTTATGCAGCTTCTGGTATTCTTAGAGGTCCAGAATCAAACATGTATAAAGTAAGCTGGGAATAGAGCAGTCTTTTTAAAAAAAATTCCATTTTAGACACTTAATATTTAGTATATGCCAGTATGAGAATTATATATCATGTGAAATTTCTTTCCAATGCTGAGTTTCAAACAAAGCATATATCCAAAGTAACAATTCTCAGGATTGTTTTTCTCTGCATACCTTTATGTTCACTGGTTTCAACCACCTGTTGGGCATTCTGATCTCAGCTGCCTATTGTAATGTGCATTTGGCACTTGCCTGAATGGTACAGAGCAGGATGCAAAGGGATCTCTAAGGATGTCTCCCTTCTAGACGCCATAGCCTGAGCTAGCTCATCTTGGATAGAGAATGCTCAGAGGTCCACAGTTCAAACACACATCTTCCCAGCTAATGGGGTCAGAACATCTTCTTCCAGTAATGGATTGGTTCTCTCTCGGATAAAGTGCCTCTAAAAGAAATTGAGAGGAGATCCATCCTTAAATAAGATTTGGTGCAGCTCAGGAGAATGACAATTACATCTTTTACTAACACTCTTCCCAAGGCAAAGTCATGCTTTGTAGGAAACAGGATGATGGAGTACTTGGGGAGCTGTTAGAGTGTCGTGACTAGTTGATAGATCCGGGCTACTGAAAAGTTATCTGAGAGAGAAAATGAAGCTCGCATAAGTGTCTTTTCTGTTGGTACCAGTGAGAAGTGTCCCTGTATGGGTCACCTTGGTAAAGGCAGAGTTATTTTCTTCTTGTGCTAAGTGCAGCTAGTGGTGGCAACAGGTATTTTTATCCAAGTGAAAAACGCAAGAGCCACCCCTGGGGTTAAAGCTCAGGGAGGCAGTTGAGGTGTACCTTTAAACAGGTGCTCAAAAGGGGCTGCCAAAATCAAGTTAGTAGAATTCACATCTGAGCAGTCTTTTGCTGTGGCTTAGCATATCCTGTGACATAAGCCTCAGCTGGCAGGCTGGGGTAGGCTGGACACTGGTGGTTATAGCAGAGACAGCACAGGGAGAATACTTTTGCAGGGTAGTAGACCTCAGGGGCAAGGAAGGGAGATCCCACCAGCCAGAGAGTATGAGAGCCACCACTGAGCTCACGTATATCTGAACAAGAGCAGGGTTAGTCTGCTTGCCCCTCTGAAGATACTGATTCTCAGAAAATCTGTGTCATCCTGGAATTTTTACCAATCATTGCTCTTGAATTCAAATCCTGATTTCCATGTGGGTCAGTGGCTGAAATAAATTGGAGATGTGGGCAGTAGCTGACTGAGACCTTGCCTGGTTTTGACCACTTAATTCTCAATTTTGTAATTCCCCAGCCTTCTGCATGTGCCAGTGTTCCATGCAAGATGTAACAGTAGGCTCTCCAGGCATTGCTCTTAGCCTGACATCAGTTATCCATTTTGGATACCCAGGACTCTTGCATAACACTCCTGACCCAGACTCCTACATTAGCACTAGTTCGTCAGACAATCAAGTTGCACAGTGTCACCACAGCCCCTTCAGCAAGGTCCTGCAGCCCTCTCGCTCTCTCCTTCCTCTGGTCACCCAGTAGAGGAGAGAGTACATACTCTGTGTGGTACCTGCTGACTTCAGTTATAGTGGTGTCCTCTCCTGTTTTCCTCTGGTTGAGGGTTCATTTATCATTTCTGACACATTTTCTATTCACTTTGATTCCGCACTTGGCTAGGGATAGGTATGAAAAGATATCTCAGCATCAGGGCTGTCTTTGTGAAATGATTTGGCACAACAAGACTAACTGCAGAGAATGTTTTAGGGCTTTTACTTCTTCTCCACTGAGAGCAAACCTGCAGCTCCTTAATAATGCCTAATGAAGAGGAAGAGAAAAAACTCTCCAATCACACATACTAAAGTTTGCATTCCGTGGCAAACATACAGCGATCTCACATGGGCGTAAAATAGTTACAGAGAGCTGCATAAGCAGATGACTGTATATGTATGTGGCTCTTTAACCCCTCAGAACCACAGAACAGAACAAAAAGGGCTGATCTGAAAGCAGGTGTAGGCTGGGATTTCCATACATGTGTAGAATACCTGCCCTGCCTCTTCCACTTGTGTTTAATAGTTGTATAACATAAATCCTCTGTCCCCTTTAGTACTGCTGGGGTAAATAGTGCTGAAGAAATGGTGTTTACTTACCCAAGGCAACCCTCTGACTTCCTCCAGTAACCACTGAGCAGCGTATGGCAATTACTGAGATGGCTGTGCCATTGCTTCTTCTTATTTACTATACATAACTTTCAGGGCCTCACAGTGTGAAAGATAAAAGAATACAGGCTCCTGTAGCGTAAATATCTCAGTGCTAAGGAGCAATGAATATACATTTCCAAAAATGTACTGCAGTATTTTCTATTATTTAGAAACAATGTACATCATTATCTTACAGAGAAGTGAAATATCTAAAAATATTTCTGCGCAGCTCTTTTCTAAACCTGACACAGAAGCTTCCCTCCCCTTTTTTAAAAGCAACCATTTAATAAAGTCTGACACTTAGCAATGTTTTGAAATAATTTTTGCTGCTCTGCCAGCAGTTGGCTTTGCTGTGAATCTCTAAAGACAAATCCATCTACAGTGAATCTAGCAAAATTCAGCTCCGTGTTGTATGTCAGGGTTGAGGACTACTTGTCAGCTCTGGCACTGTCAGATTTTATCTTTAAATATGACAGGCAATTTGTTCAGGGAGCACTTCTGAATGACAAGATATAGTGGTGTTGTAAAACATGGCACCTGTGTGGTATGCCCTGCCTTTGTGGACATCAGAGGCTATTGTTTCCTTTGCTATTAGACAGCCGCAGTCACACAATAAGGTGTGTAAAATGTTCACAGAAACCTTTTAAATAGAGTAGCAGGAAAGTAGCTACCCTCCGGTCATTCAAGTCAGGCCATTTATCATTTTATCTTATAAAACATAACATTTGCTAAGACGTGACGTAAAGAGAAAACCAAATGCTCTGCTCAGCAATGTTGGTGCAAGCCAAGGTTTGAGCCATGCTGGTTGTTATCTTTAACATGCCGTGCAATAGAAAAATTAGGGGCTTAACTCCTTCACAGTGAGACAGGGAGCAAGAGCCTTTAGAGGGCTGTTGTTGACACATGGGGTACATTAACTACCACTGAATTATCCACTGTTTACTGCAGTGGGGCTTCCCAAATTGAGGCAGTAAGAGCAGATGATGAAACATTAATACACCTAGTATTGTTTAGTTTAAAAATAGATAAATAGAGGGTCATAGGGGATAAAGTTCTTACAACATAAACCAGATCAAACTAACAAAATTAAACTGAAGACATACCATCATGCAGAATTATGCTGTGTCTGTCTTGTGGAGCTGCCATCCTGCTTGTAGCCTTTTCACACATGAACCCACCACTTTAAATCTGTATCTGCCAAGACCCCTTGCTGACTTTGTTTATCTACAGATAAGGGAAACTGCTTTAAAGGTGGGAGGAGCAAATACAAATCTGCTCTTATAGGTGAAAGAATGTGTTTAATCTATGATGTGCATGCCAGTTGCCTTTAGTGGCCCACTAAATAGTAGCCCACTAATATTGTGCCCCTAAGGCCCAGTATTATCTCTAGTAGACCTGTGACATGAGAAGTCTGGCTTAAGGCCATTCTGTGTAGATTTTCTAAATCAAAGAACAAGGAGAGTAGGGGTTTGATTTGCAGTAACATTGTGATCAAATCATATTAGTGTTCTATTGTCAGTTGGAGGCATGAAGTATTTGGTATTTTACTTCAAGTCTCAAGTCCTGGAAATTAGAGATTCTGTAAGAACATCGTTTTGGTTTTCATATAAGAAGAAAGTATCTAGACTTTCTGTTTACAGCTGAATGTAACAGAAGTGAACTCTGCAAACTCAAACACTAGGTGGCAAATACAGAGGTAACAGTTAAAAACACATCAGTATCAAAATTACAGTCTCCATTATTGCAGCTTACTCCATTAATAGCAGTTAGTGGTGGTAGTACTCCATGTGCATGTAGCTTTAACATGGCATCTTGAACAAAAAACAAATGTAATACAAGCTGTTGGGTGATAGATGAGATTGGTGGTTAAAAAGATGCAGCATATGTTGGACCCCTCATTGGAAGGATTTGGCATAGTTTAAATATATTTTTGAGTTTCTTATTCTGAACAGAAATTAAGTACTGTCTCCTCACCTAGGAGTAACTACCTTAAAGGAAATCCTGCAGATGACAACATGTAGCCTGTGCTACCTCCTTTGGGAGAGACAAAACTATTTGTCATGTTCACTCAGTACAATTTTCCCATCTTCAGTAGAAGAATATGATACATTTGTTTTTAAAATAGCGTAATTGTATTCAGATATTTATGAATTCCCCTCAGATATTTTATCTGTTTCTTTTTTACATATGAAGTTTACATATGATTTTAGAACCACTAGGAATACTGTACATTCATCTTATCTGAACAAAGGCCTTTTGACAATTATATTCACATTCTCAGAAAGTTTCCATAATAGACGAAAAGCAAGAAGCAGCTCCAGAGGGTTAATCATTCTGCCTGGATTTGGTATTTATTTCAGGTTAAGAAGAGTTGTCTCTGAATCAGCTTATCTCCTCCTATTGACTTTAGGGAGACCTAGCACAAGTCACTCGTCTAACTTTCAGGTAGAGGTTTGGTTAAGGAAAGTCATCTTTAGTCGTCTAAGTCCCTTGACTTTCTCCGACATAGAAGCCTAGACAGATCACAAAGGTGTTTTGAAGAATGTTTGCCTTCTCCATGTTCACAAGCCTTTGATCATCTTCATAATGGAATCTACTTCAAAGGGCTTTTAAAAACAAGGAGAAAGATTTTATTTTAACTAATAGTGATGGGTGATTGGTATGGTCACACAGAGAAACAAATCTTTGTGCCATGCCTGATGCTAAAAAGCAGACAAACTCGATAGCTCAAGGAACTCATGCACTTAAGCACAGGAAAGTCATACAGGGAAAGGTTTTTAGACCTTACGTCCATTAGGAGGGCAGATAAACACCCAGTGAAGTAATTTTGCCTGCCCATCACTGAGTAACGTACTCTGAAATGAAGTGCTGCGCTGCAGTTCCACCTTCCTCAAGCAAGCTGCCTTGCCAGCAATTTGAGAGAGAATGTAACTGGGGAGAAGAAAATCCCTCACACTCATTGAGGAACCACATACATCAAAATTAACTGCCCCAAATAACAGAAGCAGCTGTGTGTAATTATCACTTTATCTACCCGTGGATTTTCATTAGGAGCTAGGTATAAAATACTAAATATATGTTTCAAATGCTGCGTATTTCCTGGAGTCTTGTGTTGTGGAGCTGCATAAAAAGTACTTGCATGAATGAGCAGGAAGGACTTTTTTAGAGGTGAAAATTGAAAACCTGGGACATAAGTGAACTGAGCAGCAGTGAAAGACTCAGGCTTATCACACAAGCTGTGCATCAGTGTATAGTCTTTTGCTGTTACAGCAATTTCTGCCGTATTTTCACCACCATTTGAATATTTCTATTAGAGGAAAACAGAGGTAGCCCAGCTAGGAAAGGGTAGTTCATCATGCTATGCACGCTACAAAGGTAGTGCACTGGTGGGCATGGTTTAGAAGTTCCTTCTATAGATAGTTCACAGATATTGCTTAATGCTATCTGTAGTAAAAATATTTTGAAGTGGTTTGTGGAAATAGTGTTTTGCTTTACTGGACTCCTTGTGTCTTCAATTTGCCCTGTGTGAGTCATGAAGGTGGTTATCATATAAATGTGGGCTTATATAGGAATCGGAATAATGGCATCAAATACACAGGAATGGATTCCTTTGGCAGGAGAAAATTGCAATTCACTGATGTACAAGATGCCACCCACCTCGGGGCCTGAAACATGATGGACATGCTTATACACAGCTATAGCGAGTCTGAGATGACAGGAAATGGAAGCAGATATGCACAAGCTCCATTTACTTATCCAGCTGCCCAAGAAGAAGCTTTGAGTCTGTGGCAATGGAATGAGCTGGAAATGTGATGGGAAAGATCTTGAAGGGTCTGGAAGGAGATGGTGGACATGCTTAAAGACAAAAAGATAGGTGGGAGTGTTCCTCCAGTTCCACAGTTCTTGGAAACACTATAGTGTTTTGTGAAAAGGAAACACTTGAAAGCACTATAGTGTTTTGTGAAAAGTGCTTTTTGTAAAGTAAATAAACTTACATGTGCTGTGATTTAAAAGGGTGGTCAAATTCAGGCACGGAGTTTTTTTCATCATGACTCTTCCATCTGCAAGAACAAGGCTTTGGTACCCCTCTGGACTAAGCTTGGCTTGGGAAGACAGGCTCTATTGCTGGCTCTGATACTTTTTAACTCTTCCTCCTAAATAGGGAATGCATATTTTAGCGTGTGTTCCTCTCTGTGATCTTCTAAAGACTTTTTAATTGATAGCCAACTTTAATCAAATATGAAACAAAAATTCAAGTCTTGGAGATGAAAGTTCAGGAATTTTTGTGATGTTTGGAAACTGGCAAGAGAAGAGAGTTGTATAGCAGTGTCTCTTCTAAGGAGGAACCAGCAGAACATGACCATCAGTGTCCCTTTGCAGCAGCCAGCTGGTCAGTCAATCACAGCAAGGTCTGCATCCTGGGTAGAGGAAACACTAAACACAGAGAGCATGGCCATTGTGGTGAGGGGATAGGGGCAGGATTTTGGTGGCAAAGAATCTGAATCCATGGGAAATCGGGCTTCATTAGTTCTGCTGCTCACAAAACAACTTCTTTCTAGTAACCCTGGGAAAACCGGGGTTTTCTCTGTTTTGCACTTATAAATCAAGGGTAATGTTATTTAAAGTACTTTGGCTATATAAAAGCTAACATTTTTCAAGCTTCCAAGAATTATCCATGGTGGACACACATTCTTAACTCACGTTTGCTTGTAACAGTCAGTGTGACACTTTGAGTAGAATTGGGCTAGTTATTGAGCTTTTCAGCCCCAGACCAGCAAAGCACTTGGGCATATAGTCAGATTTAAGTTATAATTGAGACTTGAATTGAGCTGCAATGTAAGTTTCAATTGAGAAAATGTTTGAGTGCTTTGCTGGATCCAGGCTTGTGCTTTGCACCTCAATTTTCTAACTTTTAAAGCAGAGGTTATTTTGTATTGATAAATCATTTAACCTAGTTTCCTAAAGAAGTATGTTGTTTGCAGTTGTATTGTACACTCAGATACTTCTATTAGTTCTGTACTCTAATCAACCAAGAACCTATCTAAACCAAATTTAATTGGACAAGAGGATAAGTTTTTGCAGGTTTCATGAAAATCAAGGTGTTATTAATACCAGTAAGGAAAAGGCTGTTCTAAGAATGCAGTTCTACTAGAAATCAGCTAATCTACACAGGTGTGAAATTGAGACAGAGCTCCATAAAAGTGAGAATTCATGGATCGTATGGCTCGGGCAGCTGCCTGTGGTTTTTGCTGTGATAAAATTTTCAAAGGAAACACCATATTCAAAATAACTGTTCAGAATATTTAACCTGAAGTGGGGATGTTTTTCTTGCTGAGGGACACATGTGGCGGGCTCCACATTAATGTAGACCTTAGCATTTTCCAGAAGCAATGCAAGTGATCCCTGTGGCTCTGCGAACTTTTGGAAGTTCAGTTGCCAGCTGGCCACATGCTCCCTCCCTTGTCACCTTCCTAAACTCACAGAACAGAAACATTGAAAAGAAATGTCATCCAGACATATTAATACAAGTCCTAGGCTGAAGATCAAATAGCTTGTCAAATCACAGTATTATGTGAGGTTATCATAGAATCTTAAACTCATTTAGGTTGGAAAAGACCTTTAAGATCATCGAGTCTAACAGTTGACACAACACTGCCAAGTCCACCATTAAACCATGTCCCTAAGTGCCACATCTACACATCTTTTAAATACCTTCAGGGGACTCAACCTGTTTCTGTTATTTCTAGAGTCGGCAATTACATTGAAGCTTTATTTTGTTTTTCTTTCCTTTATAATCAACTGAATATCAATCTACAATCAATAAAGAAAGTTGCCTATAGGCAGTTCACCCTTCAAATCTACTTCATGGATCAGCTGCTGGTAATCTATACAGTCAATAAGACACATTTTGAAAGTGAGCTTTTTCTCCCAAAAGGCAAAACTGCTCTAATTTACAGCTGGATGTGAATTGGGCAAACAACATACACCTGGAGTAAATGTAATTTCTAATTTACAAGAAACTCCAGTGAAAGATTAGATCTGATCTGCTCTCTATGCAAGTAACCTATGGATATTTATATAATGATAACTGCAGAATATAAATTGCTTTTGTTTTTCCTTTTGGGTATCTTTTTCATTTGTTTGTTTAGCAAAACCTGCAGGGGAAACTAGAACAACTATAATTACAGTCACAGTTACAAGTTGTGGGGTCTGTAGATAATAAGCTACAAGGCATTTTTATTGTGCTTTTTTGTTATTATTTAGTTAAAGAATGCTTTTTTCCCAAGACAATCCATCTGTATTTTGTAGGAAGGAGAATCAAAGCAATAGCTGTCAAATATGTGAGGTAGCAGATTTACAAATTAATCCCATTGCTTGGTATTTCCACAAAGGTTGAAATCTATAATTGCTCCTAGAAACTATAATTAACTTATTAGAAGCACTCAGGCAGCTAGGTGTGCAAAATGGCAGCAGGAATGTAATATCATTAGAAATGCTCTGTATAAAAACCACCTCTTGAGTTTTACCCCTTTATTTTCATGCTGCCAGCTGCCGATTTGATTGGCTAAGTAGTTTTGGGCCGTGCAATACTCTTTCTTTTGGATTGATGTGTTTATTACTTTTTATGACAGGGGATCCCAAGGCAGATGTTCAATAAAGAAACAAGCTGCTACAGACCAGAGTAAAGAGATAGGTGGTGTAGATGCAGGAAATTGGGAAAGTTATCATATGCGCTAAGTTGTTATTGAAGATTTTGCTCCCAGCATTTGTAGCAGTTGTGTTATATACTCTTCCACAGACAGTAATCTAACAGGGAATTATTGAAAGCCAAGTGCCAAGATTTCAAATTGCACTATATGATCTGGAGCTGCTACTCAAACAGGGAGCTGGAGCTTTGAAATTATAAAGACATGGCCATGCCTTGTTTAGGAGAACTGTATGTGAACAGTTACAGCTGCTTTGCTCATGCAGAGCCTTTTCTAAGTGAGATGCACAGCTGAAGATCTGCTTTTCCTTTGCCCCTTAAGCAATCATTTACATTAGTACAAAGTGAAGGAAAATCATTACTGGGAAGGAATATAGTTCATAATTTGGATAAAGGGTGAACAAATTACAGTTACACAGATCTGATTTATGGATCAGTCAAAGCCAAACTCTGCTCTGTCTTCACCAGTAAAAATGCAGGATCATCACATTTAAGTGCATGGGAACATACAGATGGATACATGGAGAAAACCAAGAAAAGAGACAGGTTTTTACTTCCTGTTACTGTTCACAGGTTGGTTTGTGTTTTGCTTAGTTTTAAAGGAGAAAAAAAAGACATGTTTCATGGCTTTCAGAAACTTTTGAACACTCCTGTACAGAAAAGACAAATATTTTCTAGAGAGGTTTCTTGGCTTAAAACATTTTTTGTTAAGTGTTTTAAAAGGAAGCAATAGAATGTGATTGACATTAAAAAAAAAAAAAAAAACAAAAAAAAAAACCCTCCTTTTAAACTTATTTAGTATATTTTGCTGGTTTTGTAACTTTAATTAAATATATTACAACCATCTATGAGGAGAGCTAATAATTCATGAAAGGTGTTATTTTCTAATTAGATTTTTATGAATGCCCCTAAAGCCTATGCCCAGAAACAGAAGCTGGCCAACAAATATGAATTATGTTGAGACCAAACTGTTCTCTGTTCATGTTTTTTGATTCAGTCATTTCCTTTGGTTTCTCGGTGGCAAATATTAGTGTCATCCCTGAAATAGTATTCTTCCCTGTGTTTTGAAGGGATGAGTATCTCAGTCTACCTTTCACCACTTCTGAAACACTTCCTGTCTTACCCCTGTAATCTCTTGTGACCTTTCTGAGGCTCAGCTGTTCAAACTCCACTGGGCACAAAGTGCTGCCCTGCCTTTCTCTTGCAAACAAGAAGATGTGACTATGCCACCCTGGATCTTCCAACTCCTTTGGGTGTCAACAAGTCACTTAAAACCTCCCTTCTTTGATTATAAGGCTGTGGCAGACTTGTTCCAGCTTGCCTTATAGGCAGTGCCTTTCTGTACCCTCTGAGTTTTCCTACCTGTTTGTAAATTGTGGTATGGGCTACAAGGGAGAAAAAGGAAATGTGTAATGGTGTCTTGCTGTCTGGAAGGGCAAAAGCTGCTCAAATTCAAACAGGGCTGCAGGACTTTTCATGTCAGATTTCACAGGCTGAGACAAGTATTCCAGCTCGCTTCTCAGCTCTTCCATTCTGAACGCTACTGAAGCTTTAAGGGGGGGAAGAAAAAGCCTGAGAAGTTATCAGATGTAGGCTGATTATTAGACTATTTATCAGACCACACTAACCAACAAATTATATACACTACTTAGAATTTCTGTTGATTGCAGTCCAATTAGCAGTAGACACTGAGACAGGTAGGTCAGGAGAGGTTAAGGCTGTGTGGAAATAATCAAGAGAAATGCCAAGGATGTGTTAAACATGTACGACAGCAAAGAAAGAGTTGTGACAGCAAAGTTGTGTTAGAGCAAGGGATGAACATAAAACTGGAGAGCACTTTTGGTAACAGGATGTGTTTCATCAATGTGTCTCAAAGCACAAACAAAGACAGTGAGAAGAGACAATGCAGACTTCAGGAGCTAAACAGCAGAGAAGCAGGGGAGAGGAGAATCATGTTAAAAAGCAATATAAGCAGTTGTGGGAAGTGACGTTTTTAAAACAAACCACTGTGGTTGCTGCATTGTACAAACCTAATAAGACATCGTGAAAAATATTGGATTTATTTTTACAAGTTAAAAGTGACCTTGTTGGCCTTATGAATGGATTCACTTCTCACAGTACCTCTTAAGGGCATTAGGGTTATGACTAACTCATAAAAATAAATCCAATATTTTCCCCTTGGCCATGTCATATCCAGTGTTGGAATTCAGCTGTGAGAACTGGTGGGGATCCGACTTTCATTTTGTTTGACCTCCCATTATGAGAAGTACCTAGCTCTCAATCCTGGTGGGCTGCAGCATAATTCCAGCAGCAGTTATATGACAAACCAAGTGGAAACAGAGAAAAAATCCAAGAAGGCCTTGAAAATAGAGGACTGTACAACACGGTATGTAACTGAAAAAGATGTATAAAAGGAGTAAGTGTTTCAAATACTGATAGGGATTTTTCCTTCCCTGTTTTTCATTTAACCTGCATAACAGATCAAGGCAGGACTGTCAGTTTAGTCATACTTTGCGTTGGAGGGGAGTGGGGGAAGGAATCTAAGCTGATGGCTTAGCTCACATAGACATTCATCTCTGTTAGAGTCAAAGGACCTTAAAAAAATCCAGTGAAGAAAATAACTAGAGCACAAGCAGTTTAAAAATGTGGTTTATTTGGTAGACATACCTATCTAGTATTTGTGATAGCACAAGACCTCTACTGAGCAATAACCTAGCCCAAAGCAGTAGCAAAAATAGCAAAAATTGTTGTCAGCACCTATGGATGACTACAGCTCCAAATCTGAAGCTTTGCTCCTGTGCCTCATTGATCTCCTGTATTGGGTCGGTGCATAGAGATGACTGAAATATGTCTGTAAAGTAGGCACACTGCTGTCACTGTCATGTGTGGATGAGGAAAGGGTCGTTATAAGTGTATACCAGATGAGCTCTTTTAATGGCCCATGCATTCTGCATATCTGCACTGCCTGATAACTGTTCCCTTTTTAACAGGCTCAAATGAGGTCATCCTCCTTTCGGATGAATAATTTCTAAAGGTCCAGTACACGGACATAGGCATGGTCCTGGACAACCAGCTCCAAGTGGCCTTGCCTGAAAAGGGGCATTGGACCAGATCATCTCCAGAGGTCCCTTCCAACCTCAACCATTCAGAACTGATACTGTTGTCTTAAATCCAAGTTGTAACAGCGCAGACCTCTGTATAGGCTAATTTACTCCATCAAGAAGTGTAAAGTGGGCAGAAAATCAGTCAATGACATCAGAGTGATGGTGCTAAGGGGTTAAAGGGAAGGTTTGCCAGCTACAATTAATTAAGCCAAGCTAAAATAGAAACAGCATAAGATTAAAGACTTGCTACATTGCTACTGTTCTTGCAGGGTTAAACCCTTAACTAGTGTAATTTGGATCAAACACAAACTGCAGCGCAAAGAACGTATAAATCCATTTGTCTGTGTTTATCTGAAGCCAAGTTGAATCCCAGTCTTGGTTACTGCAAGGTTAATTTTGCCATTGTTCGCTGTTGCCCTCTGTCCCCACAAATTTTCTTCAAACAACTTGAGCAGCATGCTGAATTAAAACTGTAGAAAATCTTGAATGACATGCATATGGTGTAGGCATTTTTGAGGTTGCAGGGCTAACAGTAAATATTCACACTTAAAATATTGAATTTAGGTTTATATGCCATGGAAATGTTGAGTACCTTCTTTGCTTTGTTTCCTCTGCCTCTGCTTTTCCCATGATTCTTTTGTTACACTGAACAAGTTCCGTATCTGTAACATCCAAAAGTTGATGAGTTCTCATATTGCATTTCCTTATTTTCTCTGAAAAGTTTCAATGAGTATTATTTTACCTGCATCATTTTGGTGTCAAAAGTATTCCCATAGTCAGATCAATCATGGGAAAATTTTCATTCCCCAGAAGCATACAGGATCCAGAGATACTGGGTTCCCCATGTCTGTGAGATTGCAACCCTGCTCCTTGTTGCTTTGCTGTGCTGTGTACAGCAGATGAACCACTGTCTTTCCTATGGAACAACCCTTGCATCTTAGCACTAACTCCACAGCCCAGGCCAGGCAAATGCCATGCTCTGAGCATTGTGGCTACTTCTGCAATAGTTCCTGCACACTAAAAAGGTGTGTTGGCAAGTAAGCCATAGCCACAGATTTAACTTTCTTTTATGAGACAGCTCTGTCAGGATTTAAAGGTCTTTCTTCCTAAATGTGACAAATAAGCCTGCTGAAGCAGCTAAGAACTCTTATTTATATAAACTGGCTCTGATGTTGCTTCTCTAAAATATGTTTAGTTTTAACCAATGCATATTTGAGTTATAGTTTCCATAAATATTTGTGAATACATTATGATAAAATCTAAAACCTTGGCAACGGTTAAGAGAAGAGAGTTTGCAGATAAAAATCAACATTGCCTGCAGTATCCCAGGAGATCATACTGCTAGTGAAGTTTAAATTAGCTTTGCCCTAAAATCTAAGACATTCCTGCAGCACACTTTAAAGCATCTTAAAGTGTGAAAGAGTTAAGCTAATTACTGTAGCATTTGAAGACATTTGTAAAATTAATTGGCTAAAGTCTGCAGCCTTTCATTCAGCAAAAATTCCTATTGCAATTGTGTATTTATTACAGAAGAGCTGCAGCACTTCGTCCCCTGCTTTAAAACAGTGGCATCTATCAAGAAAATAGCCCAAACACTGTCGGGTTTTTCTGTGATCCTGGTTACACAGTGAAAATGAAGATGGACCACTTAGCTTCAAGCATCACTTGGTATTATCTGGCTGTGATAGCAGGACCTCATCCCTGCAGTGACACTGCCTTGCACCTCTCCTGCTGCGCGGTTTTGGTCTCCTGACCAATTGTTCTGTTTGTCCTTGACTGCCTCTGGGTCCCCAAGGCCAAGCCTGCTTGAGCAAGTCAAGCAGCCCAATCAGAACAGCTCTGTAAAGCAAAACATGTGGTGCTGATGACCCAAAGGCCACACTCTGGGCATTTCAGGAAAGCTTATTGAAAATTTAGCTTAGGTCTGCTCCAGTATGCTGGGTGCTTCCCTGCACTTGGAGAACATTCAGGTCAGTTTCACCTGAGATGATCCCAGTTCACACAGTGGTTTTCTGCTCCTCAATGTAAACCAAAGCATGGGAAGTGATGATGGTCATGACATTCATCTCAGAAGTACTCTCCTCGTCTGTACTAATGCACAAAGATAAACTTGTCCTGATAAACTAAGGATACCTGCAGTAGCTGTGACTGCCACTGGCACCAGGTCTTCTGGCTGTTCTAGCAGTGATGCTCCAGGGGGTACAGTATCACCTACTTAAGAGATCAGTGAAAGGAACAGCATTGCAGGCTCTACTGCTTCACCTTCCCATGAGAAACCTTTGAGATGTGATGTCTGTATCCTGCACCAGAAGAGCCCTTTGGAAGGGATGTTGCTGCTAAGTTTCTTTGTCTCCCTACACACAGGAGAAACAAGCAGAACAAGCTGGTGTGGGAACAGGAATGATGTTTGCCTGAGAGACATGAAGCCCTGTGTCTGGTTTAGGTATGAGGTCTGTTCAGCAGCTTTGTTCTTTCTCAGTGTTCAGGTTCTCACACAAGGATATGACTACAGAACACAGATAAATAGGGAGGGATTCACTTTCTTTGTGAAGTGTTAGAAAGATGCAACCCTCTGTTAGAGTATTTATAGGACAAAACACTGCTCCTCTGCAATTCATTGGCACTATTCAGTGAAGCACTGGCCTCTGATCTCAGGCTTAGGTAGGCAAGTTGTTTGCTCTTCAGGTTGATCCCAGCCTGTTTCTCCTCTAAACCAGTCCAAGTCAGTAGTGGAATCACAGAGAAGACAGAAACAACTTGTGTTGCCTCCTTAACAACAGCTAGCCTTGTTCCTTCCAGGCTGCAGAGCCATTTCTTGCACATCTGTTTTTTTAACTGAAGATTTTTACAAGGCATGCACAAATGTAAAAATAAAAAAATAAAAGAAATCAGCATATTTTGTGAACATTTGCCCAGATGCCTCTTGCCAGGCTTTATTTTGGCTATGGAAGCTACTAGCTGAAAGAGGGTCGGTATAACAGATTTCTTGGTTCTTGTTGTTTGACTGAGAGACTCCAGACTTTGTTCACCTAAAAAAAAAAAGCTTTGCCTTGGTTTCCTGACTGGGTTAGGACTCAATTAATGGAAATTAACAGTTGGTTAGAGATTGAGGTGAGTGGCTGGGTCGGGGTGAGAATTACTGCTTGAGAATTTACAGCACGGGTTCTCTGTTGGAAAATGCTAAGGTATGTTTCACATTTTTATCCAAATATAATTGCATTACTGAGTGTTGGCCAGATGAAAAGAAACAGCGCACCAGATGCAGTTCATACACACACACACATACATGTGTATTTCTCTGCTTTGATCTTTACAAAAAAATATTGTCCTTCCCATAGATTCATTTTCAGATGAGGTTGCTCGTCTTTTTCCAATTCAAAGATATAGACAATAATTGAAGTTACACTGGCAGAGATGGTACAGAAAATTGTCCAGACTTGCAGGAGAAGTGTGATAATTGCACATTTGAAGCTATCATCCAATAGAGTTCATTTTCACTGGACCAGTGACTGTTCATATTCAGATTTTTCCCAAGTGCTCTTTGAGAAAGCTTTTTAAAATTAAGTTTTCGAAGTGTTCCTTAGCCTTTTGCAATGTTCTTAGAGTTCACTGCAATTTCCCAAGTAAGAAGCCGTTACTATTGTAAACCATACATTAGAAATACTAATGTAGTAGCTATAAGCTCATCAGCTTTTTGCAGGGCATCTGAGCCTGTGCACTTAGAAGTTTATTGATTTGAACGATATTCTGAATCTGTCCACTGCCTTCAAATTCTTTTAGCATTTCTCAATGCATCATTGCCCTGTGAGTCTTCTACCCTTTTGTATTGCTACTGCTCAGTGTCTCAAATGCCTTCTTGGCACGTTGTAGGAGCCTTCAAACTTCTTCCTTTAGATACTTGTATCTATAAGCTGGTTATAATAAAGTCTCATGAGCACCAAGCCCTGGCAGGCAGGACTTCCATGTTTACCCCAGCTGCTGCCCTTTCAGAGCAGGCTGGAACACTCACAGTCTCCTTGACAAACTCCGGAGTGTCCTTTCTGAATTATTTCTTCCCCAGAGAAATCTGAAGGAATATGCCTCAGGTGACCGCATTCAAGCAGATCTCACCCCTGCATTTCACTTTAGGCAATTTAAATCTCACACTTTATGCTTTAGCTGAAGCCATTAGCCCATGTCATCCTTCACTGTAATATGGATCTTCTATCTCATTACAACATGCTTAGCTCTACCACAGAGTCTGATATACGCATACAGCACTATACTGAATTATTAAGGGTTTCATTTAAACCAGCAAGACTTGGGAAGTTTTAAAACTGTGTCTTTTGACTCAGCCTCTTAGGTTTAGGTACTCAAGATGTTTCTCAACAGTTGATGTTTTTAGTATGCTCTATGGGACACTTCAGATCTGCATAATTACATGAATGTTGAGATAGATGTATTCTGACTTTGGACTGCTCTGGGTCTACTGTAGCTTGGCTGCAGCAAAAAAATTAAGACCTTTTCCTCTAATGTAAATAAACAATTAAATCTTTAAATCTTCCTTGTCAGAAGAAATCCTGTGCATTCTATAATAATATTTTTCATGTGCCTTACAGTAGGAATTATTTTGAATGTTCAACTTTGCCTTAGTAGGTCAGAGATTATATTCTTTTATACAGATCTTTAATATAAGCAATATTTTCTCTCACCCCTGACTCATAATACAGCCGTTTTCCTTCAAAGCGTGAATTAAAGTGAAGCCACAAAAGGGTCATTAATGGACTTAGTAGAGTCAATACTGAGGGTATCATGTACTGCCTGTTTAATATTAAAGATGAAGTAAATGGAAGTATGGCCTTAATATATTTGGGCTTTGTGAATACTGAGACGGAGCAGAAAGTTTAAACTTAGGAGTGTGCAAAGAGATGAAACAGCTTGCAATGAAGCATAACCTTGGGGTTCAATCCTGAAAACCCATGAAAATGCATGTTGAAAGCCAAAGGTTGGGAACTATTAGTGAGGAATAGGATGGTGTCATCTAGTGTATTTCATACATGGGATTTTTTATAATTCTAATAGAAGGAAAAAGTTTGTCATTCCAGAGCCACCATTTAAACAGTAATATCCAAATCACTTTTCCTTCAAAGTAATGAATGGAAAGGCCAGAATGCCAGAGCAAATCCTCTACAGAACATACTTTGCAAGAGAAATAACAAGACACACGGTATAACTCTATCCCACTTACGCCATGCGAGGCTTTCAGAGGACCAATTAAAAGAGACTTAAAATGCAATTAAAGTAGAAATCACTTGGCAACAAGGCATTAGCTATCTCTCCAATCAGCACTGCATTAGCAAGCCTTTAAGCAAGAGATTTTTTGGTGGATAAAATCATTGTGAAGCATAAGAATGGGGCTGGGCTAAAGCAACTGATGGGAATTGGCCTCCAGGGAAGGGCTGGAGACTGCTGGTTTCTCTTGCTGTGCCGAGATGTAAATGGTGTTAAGTGTGGGAAGAGAAGAAGCTTCTGAGAGATGGCTGCACTGGAGAACAGGGTTCACAACCTGCAGGAACTCCTTCGCCCTTCTGGTAAATGGTACTGCAGCAGGGAACCCATCTATTTGTACAACTGACTGTACATTTCTTCGTAACATGGGTCTCTCTGCGCCTGGGAGGAGGTAGGCAGCAGTGCCATGAGTCAGTTCTATAGCAGTGGATTCCTCATCACGGGTGCAGGGGGACAGCTAGGCACAGACATCAGTGCACCCTGCGCCAGCATGTGGCTGGCTTTTATGCTTGAAGAGCACCTTTGTACTTGGACAAGGTGGTATTTCAGATATTAAAGTTTCTGTGTGTTGGAATATGAGCCTGGGAGCCATGAAACAGAAAATGCTGCAGAAGAAAGAAGAGCTGCTTGTACTAAGATGCCAACGGCGGAAGAAAGATGTGTGTGTGTGTGTGTGTGTGTGTGTGTGTGTGTGTGTAAAAGCAGGAAAAGAGAACTTTCTGTGAAATTCACTTTGTGAAGTTAAGAATTGAAGCCGCCAAATTGAGTTTAAGATCTGATTTAGGCAATGCTCCTTGTCTGTGGGAGGGACTGCCTGCCCGTGACCTTAGGCTAAATTATGTCTAATATTCTTGTTAATATTAGGTGATGAATGCTACAAACACAGCTATATCAGTATGTTAGAAATGTAATTTTAAACATGTACATGCTACTTGGGCATTTAAAGATAAAATGTATGTGTGCATGGGTGCTTTTGGGTACTTCAACTTCATTCCTGCAGCCTGCCTTGTTCAGACAGAGGTACTGCTCTACTTGGGCAGGTCTGTGTCATATGCGTCTCTGCATAGTGCAAAAATAGTTCTGAATGTCTGTAATGCATGGCAATGAGCCATGACAGCAAACTGCTTCTAACTCTCTCATGCCAGAGCTGATCCATAAACAAATCAAACTGACCATGCTTCCTCAAGGTTATGGAAGAACCCATCCCATCACCAGCTGCTGCAGGGTGGTGGGAGCGCCTGCGACAGGACTCCTGTGAGAACACAAGCCATGAATTGAAAGGCTGAATAACTGTTCTGTGAAACTTGCAAAAAGAAATTTCAGACAGGCACTACCAGGATCCGTGCAACTCTTTGTTCCCTGTCAAAGAGCTGTTAGCCATGTGCTACTATTAAAAATTTGCAGAAATGAACATTAATTAATTTATTTTTCTCTTTCTACTGCTGATTACATTTCAGACACAACTTAGGCATTTCACAGTATCACAGTATCACAGTATCACAGTAGGTTAGAGATTGGAAGGGACCTCAAAAGATCATCTAGTCCAATCCCCCTGCCGGAGCAGGAACACCTAGATAAGGTTACATAGGAACATGTCCAGGCGGGTCTTGAATGTCTCCAAAGAAGGAGATTCCACAACCTCCCTGGGCAGCCTGTTCCAGTGTTCCGTCACCCTCACTGAGAAGAAGTTTCTTCTCAGGTTTAAGTGGAACCTCTTGTGCTCCAATTTGTACCCATTACCCCTTGTCCTTTCATTGTTTGCCACTGAGAAGAGCCTGGCTCCATCCTCGTGACACTCCCCCTTTATATATTTATATACACTAATAAGGTCACCCCTCAATCTCCTCTTCTCCAAACTATAGAGACCCAGCTCCCTCAGTCTTTCCTCATAAGGGAGATGCTCCACTCCCTTAATCATCTTAGTTGCCCTGCGCTGGACTCTCTCCAGCAGGTCCCTGTCCTTTTTAAACTGAGGGGCCCAGAACTGGACACAATATTCCAGATGAGGTCTCACCAGGGCAGAGTAGAGGGGAAGGAGGACCTCTCTCGACCTACTAACCACCCCCCTTCTAATACAACCCAGGATGCCATTGGCCTTCTTGGCCACAAGGGCACAGTGTCGGCTCATGGTCACCCTGTCGTCCACCAGGACCCCCAGGTCCCTCTCCCCTACACTGCTCTCTAACAGGTCGTTCCCCAGCCTATACTGGAACCTGGGGTTGTTCCTGCCCAGATGCAGGACTCTACACTTTCCCTTGTTATATTTCATCAAGTTATTCCCCGCCCAGCTCTCCAGCCTGTCCAGGTCCCTCTGGATGGCAGCACAGCCTTCCGGCGTGTCGGCCACCCCTCCCAGCTTAGTGTCATCAGCAAACTTGCTGATAGTACACTCAATTCCCTCATCTAAATCGTTGATGAATATATTAAATAATACTGGTCCCAGTACCGACCCTTGAGGCACTCCACTAGATACAGGCCTCCAACTAGACTCCGCCCCATAGACTACAACTCTCTGGCTTCTCTCCTTCAGCCAGTTCACAGTCCACCTCACTACCCGATCATCCAGACCACACTTCCTCAATTTAGCCGCAAGGATGCTGTGGGAGACCGTGTCAAACGCTTTGCTGAAGTCGAGGTAGACCACATCCACCGCTCTACCATCATCCATCCACCGTGTTATTTCCTCATAAAAGGCTACGAGATTGGTCAAGCACGACTTCCCCTTGGTGAAGCCATGTTGACTGCCCCTCATAACCCTCTTATCCTTGATATGCCTTAAGATGGCACCAAGGATAAGGTGTTCCATCACTTTCCCAGGAACGGAGGTGAGGCTAACCGGTCTATAGTTACCCGGGTCCTCCTTCTTGCCCTTTTTGAAGACAGGAGTGACATTTGCTTTCCTCCAGTCCTCAGGCACCTCTCCCGTTTCCCAAGACTTGGTAAAGATGATGGAGAGCGGTCTAGCTATGACCTCAGCCAGTTCCCTCAGCACCCGCGGGTGCATCCCATCTGGACCCATGGATTTATGGATATCCAGATTGCTCAACTGATCTTTAACCCATTCCTCATCAACTAAGGCAGACCCCTCCGTTGACCTATCTTCATCCGGGGTCTCAGCGGTACAGGGCTCTTCAGGACTGCCTCCAGCAGAGTAGACAGAGACAAAGAAGCATTTCTTAGCAAAATGGCTCCAGATTTGCATAATTATAACCATGATGCATTTTCAAATTTGAATAGTGGATAATTAGAGTCATACAATCATAGAATGGGTTTGGTTGGAAAGGATCTTAGTATCATCAAGTTCCAAGCCCCCTGCCATGGGCAGGGACACCTCACTCTAGACCATGTTGCCCAAGGCTATGTCCAGCCTGCCCTTGAACATTGCCAGGGATGCAGCATTAACCACTTCTTTGGGCAACCTGTTCCAGTGTCTCACCACCCTCACAGTAAAGAACTTCTTCCTTATATCTAACCTGAACTTCCTCTGTTTTACTTCAAACCCCTTGTCCTATTGCTACAGTCCCTGATGAAGTGTCCTTCTGAAGCATACTTCTAGGTCCATTTCAGATACTGGAAGGCTGCTATGAGGTCTCCACGCAGCCTTCTCTTCTGCAGGCTGAACAGCCCCAACTTTCTCAGCTGATCTTCATACAGGAGATGCTCCAGTCCCTTGATCATCCTCGTGGCCCTCCTCTGGGATCTAGATCCAACAGCTCCACGTCTTTTTTAAGCTGAGGACACCGGAACTGCACACAATACTCCAAGTGAGGTCTCACGAGGGCAGAGTAGAGGGGTGGGATCACCTCATTTGACTGGCTGGTCACGCTCCTTTTGATGCAGCCCAGGACACGGTTGGCTTTCTGGGCTGCAAGTGCACACTGAAGCCGGCTTATGTTCATTTTCTCATCAACCAGCACACCCAAGTCCTTCTGGGCAGGGGTGCTCTGAATCTCTTTTCTGTCCAACCTGTAGCTGTGCCTGGGATTATTTTTTATACGGGGGAAATACCTCGAGAGAAGGTAATTTTATCTTAAGCCACACTGTATCAACAGTAATGAATAATTAAATCATCCACAACTTAAATAAATGAAAGAAACAATGTTTATTGTTGCCTGCCCCACTGTTCAGCAGAGTCCTGAAAGACCACTTGTTTAACCAAAGCACTGTGGAACCCGAGCTGCGCAGACTCACTGTGAAGCTGACATTCCGATTTAGAAGCATCACATAAAATCTTAATCAGTGTGACTAAATTAGCAGAGGCAAGCTTTTACACCGTGTTCACTGTTTACGCTTATCATTTTAAATACATTTAAAATGCTTCTACAGGTGTGGAAATAGGCCTATTACCAAGATAATTTTCTTAACCATAGATATCTTAAATTGAGATGTGACATTGTCCATCATTCCCTCACTTCACTTCATAGCTTTCTGAAAGCTATCTAGGTTTCGAGCACCATCTCCATAGTAGTAGTGACTTCTTGACTGATGTATCTCCAAATAAGCCTTTGAGGAGCATTTGATATTGGCCTTGAAACAATTCAGATGTCAAACTAACTTTCACCAGACTTCCTGACTCCACCCTTGAATATATTTTTTAAAGTGTTTAGTGGGAAAATATTAGTTTTTTCTAAGCTGTGTGAGGGTTCATAGCATTTGCTAATAAAAAGGCAGGCAAGGAAGACATTTACTTGGGGAAGGCTTTGAGCTGCAGGTTGAGACAGCTTTTAGTTGGTATTTCTGAGTTTATGTGCCTCCAAGCTTCTAGTGTCTTTACATTTTTTCTCCTGTTTTCCTTTCAAAACAAATAAGGAAACAATTTTAGTCTTTTCGCACCAAGCCTTTCGGCAAGGTCCATATATTCAAACTTCAGGTTGAACCACATCTCAGTTTGACAAGGAAGATACTCCTGCTTCTCATTTTGTTCTATTTAAAGTACCCTTACAGCTGCAATGCACTGAAAAGTAGAAAGCATACAATGTCCGTGTTGACACTGGGAAGCTTCCATCAGCCATGGCATGATGCATGCTAGCACCATTGCAGCTCTTTAGCAGTCACTCTTTGTAATGTTTCTGTGATAGAACTAACCAGGAGAAACAGTTCTTGCTGTTGCTTTGGTGCACAGAGGCAGCTCTGTCTCCTAAAGCTGCTGGATAAATGTTGCTTAAAGACTGTCCTTATTACTGGTTTGTCTCTCTCACTGGCTGTTTTAATTCTCTATTAACATTGTTCTGGCCAAGGGCCAAATTTTGATCTGCATCAACAAAATCCATGTATGGTTTTGGAGCACTTTGCAATGGTGATGGAAAATGGCCTCTGCCTTTATGTTTGGAGGATTAATGCAGTAGCTCCTCAGTTATGCCTGCTGCTCATAGCCTGTGGCAAGGGCTTTTCGTAGAGTGGCTTCGTACATCATCATCAGTTAAGTAACATGAGATAGTAGGGAATAGGGGCTAATTGGCCTCCTCCTGCTGTATTAGGAACTACCTTCAGAGAAAGGTGGGTTGATATAAAAACATCTTCATGCTGGTCCCTCTGGAGGGCCTCCCTATGCTCAGTCCCTTCCAAATCCAGCACAGGCATCAGGGTATTCTGCTGAAGAGCTTCCTGGAAAGCAAGGCTTTCTCCCATAATTACTAAGGATTTTGTCTCAAAATGTCCCATCCTTGAGGGTTTTGTTGCTCTTATGTGAGAATAAGTTTATGAAACATATTAGTTTTACAAGGACGTTGTTCACTTATAAACAAGCTCAGTGGTGTCACTGCTGAAACCTTGCAAGTGGGTGTGCAAGCTGGGATGTAGAAAATGTGAATAAAATTCAACCCTGGTTTCATCTTTTCTGTATTAACTTCATGACGTTGCAGATACTAAAGATTAAAACTTTTCCAGGAAGATGTCAACAAAGTTGTTAGTTGATTAAGTACTTCAAATCTGGAAGGAAGTTTAAAGCTTCACATTTGTTATCCTGTAACATGGGACCAATATATGCTATACTCAGAAGATGCTGTCTATGTTTTCAATAAAATGAAAATAAAAAAGTACCTGCAGTGCATTGTCTTCAAATAATGCACTAAGAATGTGGAAGTAAAACAAAGGTAACACTGTGTTAATTCTGTAGAGTAAAACTTTGGGATCTTTTAAATTGGTCTGATTTTAGTAATCTGCAGTGTAATTATAGATGTGGAAGCAAATACACTTATTTGCTATCTACATTATTAAATTGGGTATCCTCTCAGTCAGGCCCTGTATCTAGTTTGCCCTGTGTGTTTCACTTCTCCTGGATGTTTCATGTGCCAGAACCACTTGAAAAAGCAGTTAGTTGCAGCTTATCACTATTAAGAACATGTTTGCTGCAAGCATGTGATATTTGTTAGGTGGTACAGAATTAGTTGCAGAGCCATTGACCTAAGATGCCCGCAAGTATTGTTTCCTTTAAAACAATTTCTTAGCCTTAGCCTTATGTTACAATGTAGATTCAAGTAACCTGAAAGGTAAATAAGCAAAGAAAATTATTACCCAACTGCTTATAGTGCTTTTAAATCCAAATCTCTATGCTATGTTAAAGATGCTGTAGTTAATTTTAGAAACAAGCATGTGACATGTTACACACCATCAAAAATGTTTAAATTCAATGTTTATAATAAAAAAATAATTATATACTGCATTCAAAGGAGACAGTTCAATGCGTCTCAGAGATCAGTTACAACCAAAATCTGTGAATAGAAGTAGTGAGCTTGTATGGCTGTCACGCAAAGCCCTACCAAATTACTATTCACTTTGATTAACTTTCAGTGACCGTGTCTATAAGCTGCTTGGTTAATGGTTTTCTGTCAATACTGTAAAAATGCTAACCTGTCTTTACATCTAATCAATTTTGAAATGGTTCTTTACATAAATGGTCTATTCCTTCTCTTCATTAAAAAAAGCCACGTCAAATAGGATTGAACTGAACAAGCAGTTGTAAAAAATATAATAATTAATGTTGAGTCTGTGTATTTTGCAGTAGTTGTCCTTGAGTATTTTCTTCATCAACATTTTTTAAAGGGCATTGAAAATCAATGTTTCACTTTACTATCATCCATCTTTATATAGTAATAAATTAAGTGGAAAGTATTGATATTTTTTACTGAGCTTTTAAAATTTACATACTAATGACAATTGTACCCTTGTGACTTTTGATTTCTCTTGCTGTTTACTGACACTGACTAGAGGGAAATTTCAGTCATGTGGGGACTATTTTTCCTCTGAAGGAATAGGACAGTGTCATATCTCTGATAATATTATGCTTGAGATCTTAACCGTAATATTTCTTGCTGGACTTCTTTTGAAAACACAACATAAGCAGTGAAAATGGTTGCAACACTTCTCATGTTGCTCTTTGTGCGTTTCAGCTACAGCAAGCTACATTGAAAACACAGCTAATGGACCTGTAAGAAAATCAGTAAGCGCGGTGGGTAACTGCAAATAAAAATACTGTTGACAAAGTAGGAATGCCTTAGTGTGCCCTCAGCAATGCACCATTAGAAGGAACAGGATCACATCTTGGCACATATTTGTAAGGAGTATTGGTGAATATGAAGCTAAGATTGTCAATCCAACCTTATCCTTTCTGGCTGTTTTTCCTATGTATGCCAGTCTCATAAGCAATGTCTGTATGACAGCTAAAAAAAAACCTAAAAAACCCAGTGCATAAAGGAAGGAAGCCTTCTTGGATTCCATGATCCTTTTAAAGTTTATTGTTTAGAATATAGCCCACCATTAGAGCAGGAAGTTAAGACGGGTTATTTTTAGTGGTGTGTGAACACTTGAAAAAATTATTTGTGAGTGTTATTTCAGATGAAATCTGCAAGTGACTTTGACAATATTGCTCCATTTTTGTTCACTGTCTAGGAACATTTCGAGCTCTTTTCTGTGCACAAAAACATTTGCAGAAAGAACTCATGTGATTATAAATCACTGGAGCCAAGAGTAGATGGTCATCTTGTGCGTTCCTTGCTGGCTTGGGAATCGGCTTAACCTGACATGACAGGGAGAGAGGGAAAATGCCACATGACTTAGGTGAGGGACTGCTGAGCATGGATAGTTGATTGCACAAAGAACGTGTATTTAAAGTAATAGCTGTGGTCCAAAACCTGCCAGTAAAACACTGGCAGCAGTTTGCTGCCGTGACCCATTTGCTGAATAATTCTAAATAACAAATAGATACAGAAGGTCACACTCTATTTTCAGATAACTTGCAAACAAGAAAAAGGAGTTACATTTGTTGAATAACTTGTTCATTGCCCATATCTCAGTAACAGTTATTTTCCACTGTTTGTCCTCTACAAAATAAATTCTTAGAACATTTCTTCTGCTTACTGCATGATTTGTTTGGGCAGGCAATATTTATTTTCACTTCTGAACACTTTCTTATTAACATGATGAGTATCAATGCTTAGTTTATTGACTACTAATGTCCATTACTGTGTTAGCTCTTCCCTTTAATAACATACAGGTGGAAAACAAACTGCTTTGCACTGAGCTATAAAACCAAATATTGACAGGGCAGCCTTGCTGGATTTTCTGCAAGGAGCAATATGTAAGTAGGTGTGTTCCTGTTACAGTGTGTAAATACTGTATTGGAATATGTTAACTGAGTACAAAAGTTAACGACAAGTAACATGCCAAAGGCCAAATTCTGAAACACCTTACTATGCATCTTATTCCAAAAATCTCTTACTGTGTGAAAAGGCTTTCTTGTGAGTAACTCTGCAAGGGTTTGTAATTTTGGTTGGAAGGGGCCTCAGGAGGTCTCTTGTCCAATCTCCTGCTGAAAGCAGGGTCAACTGGGGGCTTTGAAGTAGTTGATCAAGGCTTTTCTGGGGGGGTCTTCAACACCTCCAAGGCTCTGGAGACTGCACAACCCCTCTGGGCAACCTGTGTTCCTGCTTGGCTGGCCCCAGGAGAAGTTACTCCTCATCTCCAGTACATACCTCCCTTGTGTCACCTTTGACCATGGTGCCTCATCCTCCCAACATGTACCCCTGTGAAAAGCCTGGCTCTGGCTTGATCTCCTCCGTAACCCCTGCGCAAGTTCTGGGGCGGCTGTCAGGTCCCTCAAAGCCTTCTTTCCTCTGGGCTGGATAACAGCTGCCCCCGAGCCCGTCCCTGCAGGGCAAGTGCTCCATCCCCAACCATCTTTCTGGACCTCCTCTCCAGTCTGTCAGGGTTTTGGACATCTGACAGGGCAAAAGCAGGTACCTGCTGTGATTGCTTCTTTGGGCAGGCACTAAAAATTTATAAATTATTAAAAAAAAAAATATGTAACATGTATAAATTATATACTTCTTTCTATCAGGCAACAAAAGCACACACTGAGCCCTCCCAATGTCAGCAGAAACACCCCTGTCCCCCTGCCTTCTTGGTGTGAGCAAGCTCCTCTAACCAAGAGGGTAGGAGCAGGGTCTAGTGCAAAACCCTAAAAAATTAACTCTGGGAAAGACCCCAGGATGTTAGTTAGGTTGCAGTCTGCTCACAGCAGCAATTTGTTAGGTGCAGTTACTCACACCACCTTTTTTTTTCCCCTCTGAGCAAACAGTGGCTCAGTCATAAAGGCTAATTTGCACAGTAATATTGATTGCCTGCAACACGCTCAATTCTAGTTTAGATTCCACAGGATAAAGACACAGCAGCACTGATGTGTTTTTCCCTCTGGAAGTTGAAGGGTGCTGGAAAAGACAAATACAAAAGAAATTGTGCACCAAAGTACAGACAAACCATATGTTAGCTGCAGCTCTCCCTGGGGCAAGGTGCTAAGTTTTGTTTACATTTTGCCAAGACAGCAATAAATTGCTTGTTTACAGATGACAGGAAGAAATGGGATGTCCTTAAAAGCAAGCTATGCACAGGGATGCAAACAGCATGCAGGCAGATGCACATCTTTGAGCCAAGTACAATTAATGCCCCTTTCCTGAAGAGGCCCCCACCCCTCCCTTTTTGGGGTGAGCTAGTCCTGGGGGTTATTATGCAGGATTATAAAAATATTAAGGCTGATGAAAGTTTGCCTTCTCCAGTTTCCAACTAAACAGTGTATTACGCTATTAGATCCAACTGACCAGGATGTGCCTTGCAGCCCTGTCTATGTGCAGAAGACAGAAAATATGAGAGGTGTGGAGAAGGACTCACTTTCATCAAAGTATCAGTTTCCAGGATAGTTTGGAAGCCCACAGCATTATTGTATTACACATTGCACAGAAGCGTGCCTTGTTCATTTTTTTTGGTGTTTTAGAAATAAAAGACTTTTCTTCCAAATTGCGCTGGGAGGCAAATTCTTCAACAGTGTAATAGAAAATGTTAGACAATATTCCTTACTGGAGCTATTGACATTTTTGGTAGTCGTGACACTTTGATTTTTCTCAAAACATATGGATCAAGCCTGAGTCTGTTATTGGACAGGAAGACCTGATGAAAGGCCTTCCTTTATCTTTCTTTGTATTTTTTTCCCCCTCTGTTTGTTCATGGCTTTCTCTCTGAATATAATCGCGTTTTTCTTATGCTGCCCAGGGAGTCGTTATTGCCTTACTAAATATTTTATAGCACACAGTGCACCATACCTGCCAACTGGTTATTATTTGTTATATAAAAAAATAAAGGGGGTAGCATGTGAAAGGGAGTGTGTGTTAAAATTTCAAAACTACACACGGAATAATTTTAAACCCTTAAATTAGATGTCAGGCTGGGCTTGGGTTTTGGATTTTTTTATTTACTTGAAAAAGGTCTGTTTGTAGTTTGGGTTTGTTTTTTTCCCCTCTCTTTTTGGTATGTGTTCCTCTGTATGATTCCAAGCACTTGTTTCCTCACAGTTTCGCTTCCTATTTGTTCAAAAGGGAAAAGTTCAAAGCCACTCTGGCAGCTGAGGGAAAAGCTTGCTGAATACTAACCCTCAAGTGTCTGTCTTGTCCTGACCTTGAGAAAGTAGCAGTAAACTGTTCTATTGCAAACACCACATGTGTGTTTTGTTAGACCAGGTTAGGAGGGGTCAGAGCTCACCTGAGGCTTGGTCTGCAGATTTAGACTGCTTTTCAGCAGCATAATGTATTTTTAAAAAGGGACATTCTCGCCTTTGTATGGGCCTAATATAGTCTCTGTCTAAAAACCTGTCAAAATCCCAAGCACACACTCCATAAAATATAAATAAGTACTTACTGTTTGCAGATGTTGCTTGTTTTTCATAATGTTTGTATTTGAAGTCCCGAATCCCCGCTTCCTGTCAGAGCCAGCACTGTTGCTTTAGTCCATTTATTTCTGAAGGAATGGGAAGAACTTCAAAATGCAATTTCTCAATGAAGACACTTTCTGTCAAACCTGTCTGCATTCGCAGCACAATTACCTTTTTTCAGACTAAGGCTTGCGTTTATGGCTTTGACTGCATGCACAAGCTCTCTTCCCCCCAGCTCAGCTAAAGCAGTTGCCGTTTTTTAAAGGACTCCCACTTGCCATAAATTGTGGCTTTAGGTTCTTTCAAAGCAATGGGATAACTTAACAGACCTTTTTCCTATTTGCATGTTTTAATTCATTTGATAATGGATACGAAATGTATTGTAGGTAACAATTCTGTCCTGGGAAAAGGGATAGATCAGATTTTTTCACGTGCAATCTATCAAGCATCTCCCTCGGTAAGGTGAGCTCTGTCGAGACATTTCTCAGAACAGGAGAGAAAAGACAGGGAAAAAGAATTGTTTCAGAAACACAGCTACCAGCTCGCCTCAGAAGAACAACAGCATTTTCTGACCTACTGTCTGCCTGAAGAGTAGATACAGATCATTTTTAGGACACCATCAAAATTCCACTTAATCCAAAGAAAATTTTCTGTTCTGCACACATCATAAGAAATGGTGCTTTTGATGGATAGCTTATCTAAGACTATTTAAGGTATTACTTGGGTTAGCTGTCATACCAAAAAATTAAATCATCTGGACGAAGGACCTCATAGAACACTTCTTAAATGTTTTTCATGTAGGAAAAAGTGTTTTCCATGTGTGATGGGCATGCACAGGCTGATGGGAACAACACTATGGGCAATTCCTGGGCACCTCACTGTGCACTGAAACCACACACTGCTCAGCCGCTCTCCATAACCCCAGGGCATTAGAAGCATGTCTTATTTGTAATATGCATTTCCCTGTTAGGTGAGGAAGCCTTACCTCCATGTGCCTGCTTTAGTCACCATCTTTTCAGGTTAAGTTTCTTTTTTCTACCCTCCTCCTCTAGCAGTTTAACCTCTCTGCCAAAGGCAGGCTCTTTAGTGTGCAATGCCACCACACTGCTGGCAAGGAGAGGGGGAGAAGAAAAGCCTCTCCTTTGTATTACAAATTCAAAGGGTCATTATTCCATCATTCCCTATGGACGAATGTGTGAAGATTATTGTGGGAAGTTAGTATTTATTCTGAAGCCCTAATATGATCCTCTTGAACATTTAAATAATGCATTCTCTGGGGTATGAGCTGCAAGTGTTTAAAAGGAAGCAATAAACGTTAGCACTGGATGGCTGCTGCTTTGCTGAAATAGTCTTAAGTTATGGGGTTTCTTTTGATCAGTCCCTGGTTTGAAAGTCCCTTTGCCCCCTTCCTTGCCAGCCTGGAGTTCTTTTATCAGTTACATTGATCTAGAAGCAAGGACAAGGCCACAGTATTATATGTCCACATTTGTTACGCTGATTTACGAGTTTCTTAATTCTAAAACGCTTACCTTATCAATGGCCTCAGGAAGTCCTAAATCCCTGATATTAAGCAGAGAAAGAAAACATTTAGAATCCAAATAGGTGGGTTGGTTATTTTTTGTTGGAGACAAATACGGGATAAACAGCATTCACTTGAAATTTGCTGCTTTCCCTGTAATATTAAAGCTGCCTTAAGCGTGCGTTGTTTCTGTAGGGTCTGATTATAAACATATGCGTGGGACAATGAGCATACATGCTTGGATCAGGTCAGTGGAGTTTTCTTCATCTTTAAAGCTCAAAAACCATAAATCAAGATGAAAATACTCCAGCCAAGAGCTTTACCAATTGATACAATTTTAAAATAGGCTGCTGCTAAGGCTGGGGGGAAAGCTGACATGATGACTTTTATAATAGCAGAACGTTTAAGGTTATAGAAATAAAAGGAAGAGGATGAAATCAGTCGCGTTGATCTTAGCCCGCAGGCTCTCTCAGCTAACTCGAAGCTCCAGCAATTATTTCTGCTCTGGCTTTTCCCCCTTTTTTCCAGCAGTCTGTTTGAAATGAAGCAGAACCAGGCATGGCAAGCTTATCAGTGTCGTTAGCTGACAGGGAGCACATCACACCTGCTTTTACTTGCTAGTTTTCCAGGCACTTTATGCCACAGAAGAATGTTGATTTTGTTCTTATAATGTGTAAAGATTCATTTATTTCACCTTTTGAACTTGGCAGAGCCACTCAGTTTTGATGGGAATTTGTTTTCATCCTGGCATTTGGAAAACCCTGGCAATTACTGGACTATGGCCCAGGGCTACTTTGGTGAAATGTAAGGATGATCAAACCCAACAGACTATGGATCTGGCCCAGCTAAGAAACCCAGCCTGCTGAAACCCTGAGGGACTAAGGAGAACTTGGGGGTGGCTGGGGCACAGATGTGCTGGTGTCACCTTGGTCATTGTACAGCTGTTCTCAGGGAAGAAATGTCCCACAGATACTCACCAGAGCATCAGGCAGCAGTCAGGGTTTGCAACCCTGCAGTACCACTGGAAGAGTCCAGGGTAGAAATTATAACAAAGATAGGTCCAGGAAGCTTCTCTTCCTACTTACTTGGCACCTGTGGGTGTTTTAGTCATACCTGAGTTTTCTAATTTCTGCTTAGACAAAATCGTGAGCATTACAAGTGTATCAGGCAATAACTAGTGCCTGATCCATAGTTATTTTAGCAGCTCCTGCCCATCTTGCCATGTAACTGTATAAGGTTAGAAGGACCATAATCGGTAATAAAAGGTCTAACCATCTTTTCCATAAACCTGTCCCCATCTGTGCTGCAGATAGGTCATTCTTTCCGTGCCTTCCAGCCAAGGCCATCTAATCACACTGCTCAAGGAGCAAAGGAATTCATTCACCCAAAGGGTCCCACTATGAGATATTCTGTCACCTCCATTTTAAACCTGCGAAATCCGTATTTTGAGCACCATTGCCAAATGTGATAACAGGAGTCTTGCACAGCTGAAGAGAGCCCAAGTATCTGGGATCTGCGCTATGTAATTGTTCTTATACAGACCTACTTTCAGTTGTACAATGATGCTTGCAGGATTTGAGCTTGTAGCATTGAAAGCAGTGGGATCCTCTCTGCTGACTTTTAATGAGAACACCACAGACCTTCACTAAAGGAGGCACTTTGGCGAAAGATTTTAAGTTTCTTGCAGCTATTGTTATTTTCTATCCAAGCAACCTACCAGTGACAATTTTGTAACTGTCAAATGCTTACAGACCACTGGCTAATAGACAGACACATCACCTCTAAATTCCAGGTGCTCTTACAAAGCTAACACTGCATCAGAGCACTGCTTCGCAAGCACAGATGATCAGGTTTTGAATATATCCTTACTGATGTGTTACTTTTGCAGCTGGACTTTGGGTGAGATTCTCATAGAAGAAATCAGAATAAATCTAGGCCACAGGGTTACATTATGAACATATTCAGTTGTACACTCCACCTTTTGAAAAATAAAAGCCAACAAATGTGCCAGATGTAGAATCATTTCTGGTAGTTGTTTACAGTGAGAACAGCTAAATATTAATATACATATTAATTAGGGCTGCACCAGAGATGGGATGCTTGGCATAACATATGCTTTTTTAATGAATTTCTGCAATCAAATCTAAATTACAAATCAAAGCGCTCAGGTTATTCCTAGAAGTGAACTGATCAAAGGCCAGACTGAGCTGCTACCTGACAGCCTTTTGTCACCCTTGAGGCAGAGAAGGGGGAGCCCAGCTCCCTAAATCACTTTTCCTTCCTCCACTTTACTGGAGGTGCAGGCTGTGACAGACCCTGACACAAGGTACATCCTCCGCTGCCCCTAGGGCTATAAGGGGAAGAGGGAGAAACCAGACACTGTCGGTACCCCTTGCACTGTCAGGCTTTGCTATATTGTGCACAGCCCCTGTTCTTCTGGGCAGGGATGGAGAAAAAAGGAAGGCTTAGACCTTTATTTTGAGCTAGGTTTGTGGTACCATGGAAAACAGGGAATTGGAGTAGGCTGAGAATGACCTCCGAAAAACCTTAGCTCCGGGATGGAATGCCAGAAGGGCTGTGGTGTGGGCAGGATTTGATCCTTTGTCTTAATTTGGGGAATGCCTGTGACTCCACCTAATGCTTACTTTCCTGAATCCAGGGGTAAATATCTCAAAGAACTGTATGATGGACATGCAGCGGAAACAATTTAAGTGCTGCTTATAGTATCACGAAACAGATTCTCTGCAAGCTATTTCCTTTATCAGCTATTCTGGGAGGATTTTCTTATGTTTTGAAACACATTCCTGTTTGTTAAAGTGCCATACAAGTGTTTTTTATTGATAACCAACTGGTTTATTTGGTTAATTGTCAGGATCAGGATTAATTTTTGTAATACTTATTTAACAGGTTATCATTCCGCAGTATAAGTGAATTATTATTTAGCAGTTTTACTGAATGAATTATTTTTTTGTTTGTGAGGTATTTCAAAGTGATTCAGTCTGAAGCAGTTAATCCAAGAGTATTTGTAGTGACACCACTAAGGATGTGATTATAGATGAATCATGAAGTTTGAAGATGGGAATTTCAAGGTTGCTTGTTTTCTGGAGCTTTGCCTATGCTCTTTAAAGAATATCTTGCAAAAAACACTGGGTTGAAAAGGGCATAATATTTGCTCCCTCCTCCCCCCACAATTTATAAGGGTTCACATTTTCTAGACTATGTGTAAAGAATAAAGAAATCGCGAATGTGCAGGAAAGCTTTGTAAACCTGTTATTATTCCACACCCAGCTGTAACTGTCCAGAGTAATATGTTAGAGGCAGCCATAAAATACGCTCCTATGTGCCATTATGGATTATGTGTTGATGAATATTTATTATTTCTCATTATTGCAAAATGCCTGTATGAAAGCTTCTGATTGACAATTGGTTTTTTGTTATCATTTTTGATTTGTCAGGGGCTTAAAAGCTGACATGTATTTTCTCATATATATTTGGCTTTGGAAAACTGCTGAAAATTGGTTGAAAATATATAAATTAAAAAAAAAGAAAAATACTCAAAGCAAAGTTATCTTTGTTTGACTTTAGGTTATGTTTTGCAGTATCCTAATACCCCCTCCATTATTCTCTTTGGTCTTTATTTTATACTAATGGGCTGGTATTATGCTGGGCAACTTTAATTAGGGCATCTATTGCTTAGTAGGCAGCATTTTTGCTTTCAGGCAAGTATGACATGCTGTAGAGTAGAGACTTAATTCCTGTTTAGGGAAAAACCGTAATGCATCTCAGTTGCCAAGCACATAGTGAGCAACCACTCTCAGAAAAAAAAAAAAAAAAAGAAAGAAAAAAGGTATTCTCTCCTAGATACAAAACACCCATAATCCCATTAATGTAAATGACTGATTACACATGTGCATATCACTGTGAGAATACATTGTCAGGAGATGCCAGAATTTTAGATGAGATAAGAATAGCACATAGTAGATCATTTAATGAAGACCCCAAATATTCTTGTGAAGGAAGTTCCGTGTTACCTTCAAATCTGAATCTTGGGATTTTTATTTTTATTGTCTCATTAGAATTGTAAGAAAAGTAATCCCTAAGGCTCTATTGCTATATTAATAATTTTTTTACCTTCAGTGTTCATTTTATAGCTCTTTAGATTTGCCTTGCAAATGCAAGCTCAGATTCACTGTAGATGACTTTAATGAAAGGTGAGTTTGTTAGATGACATTGTGGGTGCACATATATTTCTGGAGATATTTTGCTGAAATGTTACAGTCCCTAGGACACATCATACAATTCAATATCGCTGTTACTGACATATCTGTGAAAACAATCACAAAGATAAAGAAGGTGCTCCATCATGTGTTCATTTCCATCAAATTAATAATACATGAAGTTCATATAGTACAAAATGTCAATTATTTATTTTTTTGTATATGCAAAAAACAAGGAGAACCATGCAGGAAGAATTCTTGTTGTCACAAAATGAAAATGTAAGTTTAAAAAATCTCTGGTAATTGTTTCATTATAAAATAATGATTATTATTTTTAAAATGTAGGAAAAGTTGCTATAAAAATTTTTGCTTATATGACACTCCAGTATACATATTGTGAAAGCAGTCTGAGATTTATACTTTAGTCTTTTCAGAATATACATTATAAAAATTAAGGTATACATTACCATATTCTTATCCTCTATATGAAAGGAATAAAGATGGAATATTTCAGCAAATCCAGCCAGTGATTTTTAAGTTATAGTAAGACATTAAGACTGGGAAAACTCTGGTGAAAAGAAAAACACTGTAAACATAATGAAGTTATTGATTTTAATTTTCTGGCTTTCTCATTGAAGAATGAAGCATCTGTATAGGAGGCTGATACAGAAGAATAAAGGAATTGGAAATCTAGAGCAGATTTAGCAGAGGATGATTTTTTTCAATAGCTTTAAGATAAATAAATTCCATTTTTCTTATGCTTGACTGGGACCAAAAGCCAGCACGCAGATAGCATTAACCTTGTTGTATTCCTACAAGTGTGTATGTTTGGACATATTTTGCACTGCTATTCAAGCATATATATGTTGGTCAGTTTAGCCCACTACCCAGTGAAAATGAGTTATTGCAAAAATCCAGGCCCCCTTCCCTGTTCATAAACAAGAACAGCCACACAAAAGCTCACACCTATGGACAGTTGAAGGTTTTGTGGGAATTCAGTGACCATGCCCTCGTTTCCCATCTGATCCTAATCTCACAGGCTATTTAGCATTTTTATGCCAGTAAAATAACAAATCATTTCTGGCCCAGAAGTAATTAGACTTGTAAAGATGGCTTTACTGAAGAAGCCATTATTTTCTACAATAGTCTTGAGCAAAATTATGTTTTTCTTTGGTATCTGTATTGTCAAAACCAGAACCGGTTTAAATTGTTATATAGAAAATGCTGAATAAAACAGTTTATTTTGGATTGTAGTAGGATTTTCTGTGGAAGTTTAGTATTCTGTGCAATTTAAAATGAAAAGGAGTTGAAAAATTTCAGTTCTGGTACACTAAAAAACCACCTATGAAAAAACTTAAAGGCAATCAAAGCAAAAACCCCAAGCTCTAATGCAGACACAAGAACTCCGAGGAACTGAAAATTCTAGGGTGGTTTTTTTCACGTTTTTTTACTTTGTCTCTGACTTAGAGTAGTGATTTGCTTTATCTCAGCCTTTGTCTTCTATCTCTACAGTAGTGTTGTGGAGATTAATCCATTAATGATTGCAAAGTGCTCGTATTAGTAGTGGTGCTGTAGTCATGATATTCTTAGAATAAAAGTTAATTCAAGATACTTAGAGAAGATTCAGTATCTCTTACTAGCTATAGTCATTACAGATGTTATATTAGACATAATTATTGAGAAACAGATAAATATTTGGACACACAAGCCCATTTTTCAGGTCTGAAATACAAGCAGCAACCTTGATGCATTCAGATAAAATGTTCTGAAAGTCATCTGGCTATCACCCATCCATCCAGCTTTTAACACAGGTTTTGGCCATGTAGGACCAGGGCTGCCTGGGTATGCCTGGGGGAATACACAGCGTTGCAGCTAAAAGAAAGTTCACAAACCTTAGTATAATAGTCCTAGTAGAATATGAACAAGCAAAATCAAGCAGCATGTCTGGGGTCTTGTGCTACACGTTCCTGTTGGAGTGAGAAGTTAGGAGACCCACTCACTAGGGTTCGTCAGTGCAAAATTTAGCTGGGGGTAGTTCCTATTGCTCTACGCAGGAGGTATTGCTGCCAGTGCTGACAGGTAATTAAACCAATTCATTGACAGCAAAAAAAGGATGACTATGCGAAATCAAAAAGTGTGTACATTTACATTTGTATGGGGATCTGCTGTCATATTTAATTTTTGAGAAATACTGCGAATTTGGGTACTCATAAGTAAGAAAAGAATACTCTCAAATGAAGATCATATTTCTTCTCTTAAAAGAAAAGAATGATATTTAGTGACTCTGGCAAAAGGTACAGAAGCAAGTTGTCATGTCTTATTTACCATATTCTAGTGCTGAGGAGCTGTAGTTACAGACTAATATGCTTCTCTAGACTTAAGAACATCATTGTCCTTGGTGCCGTATAAACACGTAGCAACGAGGCATGTTGGTCCTATGAGCCAAGAAGACCAAAAGACACAGACAGTGCTACAGGTCAGAATGACCAGCAGAGGTTTTAGCACAGCTGGGCCTCTGAGGAGCTGTCACAGTCTGTGTTGGTGTGACAAGAATAAGTTTGAGAAGGAATTTGATGGAGACTCTGCTATCTTGTTCTTACGGAGATGAGCTGGGTTCTGTGCAGGTGAGGAATTTTTCATAAGTGCCCAGCACTGCATGACTGGTGAGGTGCACTTGGGGCAGAGGGGTTGTACACCGGGGTCTGATGACAAAGGTGCAGCATCTTACAAATGCAATACAGGAAAAGGAGGACATGGTGGGGCAAGACAGCTGACAAACCTAGATCAGGGAGGAAGCCACCTACAGACACTGCCTCCAACTTCTCTGACAGGTTTAGTTTTGGGTCTGGAGGATTCAGCTTTCTATAGAAAAGTAATGAAGCAGCTAAAGTAACAGCTTATTCCAAGTACAGCCACAGGACCCAATCCTGCAATCTTTCCTCACACAGCTGATCAGGGCACTGTGCTGTGGGTTTAGAGCCGTGAGTAGGACCACAGACTGGACACTCACTAGTCATTTCAAATTTTGGTGTTTTTACTGACTTTTTTGTGTGAAGAAGCATGGCACAGTAACTTCAGAGATTTATAATGCAGAGAGAGGGAGATGGCATGGGTTCTCTGTGTCTGCCCAGGTCTTTGAAGAGAGGCACCTTGGGAAGGTGTGAGTCACTCTGAAAACAGGATTCATAAAGTCATGATGGCATTTGAGATGGTTGAAAAGCTTTCTTGTGTACAGAAAACAAGCACAATATCTTCATGATGTGGAACTGCTTTTTGTTAATAAAAAACTTCTTGATAGGACTCAGCAACGCAACTTGTGGTAGGTGTTGCAAAGGGCAGAGTTGTATCCGCACTAATTGTCATTACTGACACAGTATTTCAGTGAGACCCACAGCATCCCATGAGACTTCTTTCATTATACAGTGAGTCTTGTTACCCTCCTTGAATACTTTATCTTGGTTGGAGTTGTGCATCTGTTCTGTAGTTGAGGAAGGACCAGGCTTCATTCCTTACTCCACTCATGATGGATTTTCCACCTATTCATACCATTCTTATACTGACATGTCACCACTGATTTCAGTGATTTTTCTTCTGACTTGTACCATTGGAAAAATAGAAACTCATCTATAAGATAACACATCTGGAATAATTTTAAGGAACACCCATAAAGATTATTAGTATTATCTGTATATATTCAGAAAAATTGTGCTTCTGGGTTTTCAGCTTAACCTAAATTAGAATTTGTAAAATGTTTAGACTTCCAGTTATCTCATTTTTAAAAATCCCTCTCTTTTCACAAGCATTGCTGTTAAGAACCAAACTGAAAACATTATTGTCTTCTCTTACAAATGTTTGCAGGAAAATATAAGGGCTGAGAAAAATACAATTTTGTTTTTCCTGAATAAGTTACAATTTTTGTAACATTATATAATATTAGATTTCCCATCTGTCATTTCCCCCCCCATACATTGATACATGACACAGATTATTGGGGTCCATGATCTCTGACCATACAGATTCAATCCAAACCACCCACTATTTGAAATGCTATAGTTGGCTGCTGTACAGACAATTCAACAGCCAGCTGGAACAGGCCCTCCAGCCTTCTGGGAGTGGACCTCAGGCACTCGCTGTGACAGACATCTCCAGCACAGGCACTTGTGATCATTTGTTATGGCCTCTATCTATGAAAATCTTTTGCTCAGCAATTATTATTAAAGCTTCAGTCACACAAAAAAAAACCCCAAATTTTAAATCTAATTTTTAAATCAAACTTTCAACCACACAAAATTGCCCCGTTTATCAGCAGGATGTGGGTTTTTAAAGCTATTGACAGTTTTGAGTGGCTTAAAAATTATTAACTAGGAAAAAATATTATGGATTCCTTTTATGTACCTATGCTTTTCAAGTCTCTAAGGTCACATTTGCAAGCTCTTTATTCTACATGTTTGGGCAAGCTACAGTCTGGAGTCAGATCATCAGATAATTTACATTTTCTCAGCTGCAGAGTTCTCACCTGAAAAGCTTTTTTCTTAAATGAAAATTACAATTCTCACACAATCCCTTGACTCCAGAAGCCCAGCTACAAGAACAACAAACATTGCAAGAGTCTTGATAAAATGGTTAAGATTTGCAATATCAGCCTAATCTCTTTGAAAACATAACCTGGCTTGGTTGTTCAGAGCAGTGTTTGTGCTCTGGACTCTGAGCTTTGCTGAAGGCAATGACAAAGCAGCTCAGCATGGCTCAGCAAGACCTGGTGAAGTCAAGGTAGTGATGGGAAGGCAGCTATGATCCAGAGCGTGGCTGCTGATGAAGGGTGAGGGCAGCAGTGAGATCAGGTAGTCCTGTTTCTGTCCAGAATTTCCTGGACTGAAATATATGCTCATGTGTAGCACAGATGGTCTATGCATTTGAAGCAAATCTATGGTACATGAGACCTACAGCACATATCCTGTACAGTCAACGGTGCTTGGGCTATACAGTTGATCTGTACTTGCTTGGGAGACATTTGTTTGGCATTTCTGTATGTCCATCAGCTTGGCAGTAGCTACTGTTCTGACTGGGTTGCCAGAACTCCTGGAATCTTTAAATTCAGCCCAGACAAAATTTTCACATGGAAAAAAGAGGACAAGTTCATAGCAATGCCATTGTAACCTGACATTAAATCTTCTAACACCTGGTAAATCTGTTCATACTTTTAATATATGATTAGTTTTATGGAGGCAAAAAAATCTCACTGTGAATTTTGCAAAGATAACCTCCTACGTGAAAGAAAAGAGACTTTTTAATCTGAAGTGACCATATAGAGCGACTATATTTGTGCATTACCTGCTCTCAAGAGACACTCTGCCAGGCTCTGGTGCAAGCTCCATGCTAAGCATAACTCCAGCAGTGTCTTGGAGCTTCTTACTTGAGAAATAGCTCTTTTTCTTCCTCCTCTCCCCCCCCCCCCAAAAAAAAAAAAAAGTTTTCCTGTAATTCTGAGAGGATTTTTTCAATCCAGAATGAATGGGTCTTTCTGTAATACCTCTAAATTGCCTCTGAGTGTCTCTATAGTTCATCTCCTCCTAGAAAGCAGCCAAGCAGGAGTAATGCAACAGAAATGAGTCACTGAAATTTATTTGTGTCAGCTTTGGTTTTGTATTCATAACATCTTTTACTGTTAGTTTTAAGGATATTGCAGATTGAAACAAAGGAGGATCAAGTGTCCCAGTTGTGTTTAAAGGAAACAAATCTTTAAGAAATTATTGTGGAACAGATGTTAAATAAATGATTTTGAGTTAAGATCTATGACAGATCAGGGTACCTAGGGAGACTCTTTAATAGCAAAAATTTTACAGTGACTTAGACCTATGGCTGATAAAGGGAAATCAGACTGTTTTTATTGTTATAACTACATAATGCAGTGATTTAACACAAAAGTAAAAAAATGGATTCTTGAGGCTCCAACATGAATATGATTTTAAGCCACCGATCACTTATTTTAAGATAATATTCTAATATGTGTCAGGACTGTCAAGCAAAAAGGTACATTAAGGATTTCACATTGGAATTTCGGTGGGTTTTGGTTATACGCAGCACAGAGATGTGTACATTGGTAAAAGTGGGTAGAACTGGGAATTGTGTGTACCTTTAGCAGAGCGGAAATCAGACTTTCAGAACAACCTCTTCTACTTGCTATCTGGTTGTTGATGAGGCTTCAATATATGCAATATGTTCACCAAAAGGAAAATTTTGTGTGCATGTGTAATTTTGGGGAGTGACCTATGCATTTGTTTGCATAGTGTAACATATAATTGAAATAAATGACCTAATGAATAACTAAACTCCTTTTTACAGGATAAAAACCCAAACACATTAAACAGGAGAGGCATAATAGTATTTAGCTGTACTGGTTCTTGTTAGTTCTACTCCATAACACATAGATTCACATACATGCAAGAGTTCACTGCTTGGAAACTGAAGTCTTCCTCGTTTTCAGTCTTATATAAATAAGTTTATCAGGAAAACATTTCATGACCCTCTTGCTTCAGGGCAGTTCAGTAGAAGGGCAACACTTACATTGTAAGCCTTACACATACCTTGCACCTTACAAGTGAACTGGCCATTCACCTGCATAGCAGCAAATTGTTTGTTTGAAGAGGCAACTGAAATATTAACAAAATGGAATTTCTTTTTATTGAAATGTTTTTTGGCTGCTGTATTACATATTGACTCACTTTTGTGGCATAAGTTCTGTGTAAAGATCACTATGGAGAAAAATGAAAACTGAATTTGAGCTCCTTGTTCTGATGTTTACAGTAGAAATATTTCCCAACCTCAAAAGTGAAGCCTCTCATGAACACAAAGAACAATTAGTGCATTCATTCAAACCTGGAGACAGTTTTGTTGTTAAAGCTAAATGAATAGTGTTACAACATAAAGGGAAATAAATATCTAAAATAGTTTACCTTTTGCGTGGTAGCAACATTGGCTACAGTATATACAAAAAGAGAGGGGAGAAGATGTAGCTTGTTTCATTCTGATGATGGAGGTTCAGGACTTTCAGATTATATGACAGGATAGCAAATCATTTTAAAGCAAAAACTACATATTCATTCCTCCCAAGGAGACTTATGTGCCCTTCAGGGAGGGAAGTGATTTGGTCTGTGGTATATAAAAAGATAGCTTGCTCTGCTCTCTTTGAAAGAGTACTTGTGCTCGTTAGTTGAGGCAAGGATATGTTCCTTGCACTGATAACAGATATGATGAGGTTAGATTAATTCTAACAGTTTTACATACTAGCCATAACTAGAACAACATGGCTGAAGAAAATGCGACTTTTGAGTCCTAGGCCTTGGGAAATATTTTTGTTTTGCCTGTACCCTGCACCCAGTACAAGCCTGCATTAATGAAAACTTTGTGGAGTTCTCACAGATCACAGAGTTTTGCCTGTGGAGATCAAAATTCAAGATTTTATTGTGTTAGAGCTATCTCTAATACTGGGCAACTGTTTACTCCACTGGCTCTCTTGGGAAACTCACCAAAAGCAGTAGGCATGGTTGACATATCCTCCTTCCTCTGAAGTCCCACAGAAAGACTGCAGGTCATCGTTCTAAGGGACAGAATATCCTGAGGGGTTGAAGTTGTTACTTTTGTGTGTATAAATACAACTGTGTTGGCAATGGTCTCTCTTTCTGTTCACAGCATAGATTACTTATGCCTGATGAAGAGGAACCTGAGACCAGGAAGCTGGCTCTGCAGCAGGCTTCTTGCAAGCACAATTTGCATAAACATCCACCTCACTGCTGAGGTGTTCCTGTGTATTTTCTATTGCTGAAGTCCTTCATCCTAGTCAGAACAGGGTTGGCTGATAACGAGTGATACCTCTCTCAGTCACTGCTACTGAAGTATACAGCTGTGCATAATTTTACCTTCCCTGGGAGGTGCTCCCTGCTTACTTTAGACTGCAGAAACCACCTGGGCCATACGACAGCCTGGCAGATGTACATGGTGACTTGCAGAGCAGGGGGAAACTTTAGCACGACTCCATTGAAGTATTTATGACAGCACAGCAAAAATCAGTGTTGTAATATTGTGTGCATTTGAACTTTTCCAAATGTACTTTCTGTGTACAGTACCGTTGTGTATTGAAGCATTGGCCCACACTCATCCTTTTCAGTGCAGTTTGCGTAATGGAAACCTGTAGTTTGCAGATGACTCTTAGTCACCTGGGATGTGAAAAGAGTGTTGTGTGTACTTTTAGGTTGTGTAATGCAGGTACAAAACATAGCTGCTCAGGCATGGACTTGAAAAGGAGAAATGTGAATGAGTATCTGACAGATGATAACTGCTTGTAGATGCCCATTATAAAAGATTTCCCCATGTTTTCAGTAGCTACCAGCTGTTGATCAACTCTGCTTAAATTCTATTCTAAGTATTTCTGAGAGAGATTTGTAGAAGTCCTCAGCACTAAGCTCTCCCACTGGAGCTGAAAACCACTCTAATTTATTCTTTTGTGGGAAATCTTTACTGGCATGTAACTTCACGAGCATTACTTGTGAGAACCAAGTGGCAGGTTAGATGTTCAACTCCTGAAATGCATATGTGATCCAACGGCCCTGTCCTGCACAGTGCAGAGGAAGGACTTTTACATCCCAGCTTGTATGGCTGTTGAAAAGAATGGGAAAAGTAATGGATAAGAGGCTTGGAACTTTGAAACAAGAGGCCGAATTTGCGTACACAATGGCAGTCATCCAAAAATTAAACAAACATGTCAGAGATAAAATTTGCAAGACACAAATTGTAAAATTAGAAATAGAATTTCCAAGAGCACTTGTATATTCTACAAAGTAAAAAAAAAAAAAAAAGAGGAGATTCAGACATAGACTAAAAGCTCTTGCCATCATAATTTATATTCTACTACTTTATGATGTAATCTGTCTTTTCCTTAAAATTCAAAAAAGACATACAAAATAAATCTGCAGTAGGAATTAACTACTTGCCACGTTTCAAATTTCAAGCACAAATCATTTGATTACAAAAGAGCACTTGAATGCATTAATGTATCTTATTTGTTTTGCTTTGCGTAATTAAAGAACCTAATTGACATTTCTTAATTTGGTATTTTATGAAATTGCTTTCAGGACCAAGCACTTTTTTCTAGATTTGCTCCAAGTACAAATTTTTCTATGGCAAAGTTCTAAGCTCTTGACACAAGCTTAACAATAACAATACTATAAGAATCCCATTCCCTTTAATTTTTTCCCTTTCATCACATTGCAAGAATAGACAGAAAACACGAGCCTCTCCGTATAGAATTTTAAAGAAGCAAAGATGGAGCCACATCAGAAGAGATGCTGGTAAGGCATGGAGAAATCTTGGGGCAAGTGTGTGCCACAGCTGTTTTAGAAGGTATTTTAGGCCTACAGATTTTAACTTTAGATTTCGTTCCACAGATTTGTCCTTTAGATCAGAAGCAACAGATAATGACAGTGTAATTGTATGACAAAACAGTGTGGGTCTTTGTAGCTATATTGCAACTATCTTTGGGATATTCTTATTTATTTGGTCCTTGAAGAATTAGTTGTGGAGAAAACTCCTTTTATGGCTCTGTCTGAACCCAGAACAAAAAGGAAGCTCCAAAAACTGCGGCCTAGGAATGAGCGAGACACTTTCTGCAAGACAACCTGCAGCTGGCTCTGGCTACTTACTGCCTTTTTTCATCATTCACAATTTGCTCGTTGTCTTACTTAGGTGGAATTAGTATTCAAGAAAAGATGCATCAAAGTCAGCAATTAAAGTGACTTCATCTAACTTGTTCAGACAGCCAAAGCAGCCATCTTTGATTTTACTTAGGAAATCATTAGCATCTTAAGAGAAGGCAGGAAACTTTGATCAAGATGTGGTAGATGCAGATCAATATAATGTGTAAAGATTTTATTTGGCTGTGGTATTGACACCTGGCGAAAGACCTGGTTTATGGCCAGTTTTCTCAGAAAGTCTGCATAATTGTTCAACACTGGCCTAGTGTTTTACATGGGAAATAACACAAATATTACATCAGGTAATGTTTGATTTTGATTTGTTTTGGGGGGTTTTTTGTTTGTTTGTTTGGTTTTTTTTTTTGTTGTTCTTCTACAAAGACTGTTTATCTGCATTTCAAGGGATTATTTATGAATAGGTACATGACCAGATCCAGTCAGTTGGATATCCCAGTGAGCATAGAACTGACCAGAGACATCTGGCTTAGGAAGATGAAAACAGTCAAGCTAAGAAATCCAGGGCACACAGCTAGGCAGAACCAGCTGTGTTGTCCTGCCTGAGCTGAGTGGGGTTAGGAGGTTCAGGCTCTTCACACACACACACATACACTCTCCTTACTGAAGGTCATTGTCTGTCATATCTCCTGGCACAACAGTGCACATTTCTCAGTTCTATTTTGTAGGATTATCTGGCTCAATTTAAACAGTTTTTATTTTCCTAGGTCAATGGCTTTGACAGAACAGACAAGGGAGCAGCCAGTGTTCAGAGGAGGTGAGCAGCACAGGGAAGGCACCTAACCTGCCCCAGCTGCAACCAGGGAGAAGACACTAAAAGTGCTTTTTTTTTCCTAAATTATTTTTTCCTAAATTTTTTTTCCTAAATTATCTTAGTTCAGTTTCTTTGCAGTTTAAACAGCAAATTAAATTCGCATCCCACCTTCATCCAAAATTAATTCCTTACTCATCTTTTCAAGTTATTTTCAGAATTGAACACCAGACCATGGATTTCATTGCTGGCTAAAAGATGCTCACTATGTGCTCAAACTTTCCGTTCCTTGCACAATGGGCACAGACCATTCCCAGTGGAGATGTGTATCTTATTTCCTTCCTCCTGGACTGCAGAAGGAAAGCATTGGGTGTGTTACAGCTGGGATAAAAAGGCTGGAGCTGTTGGAGCTCTGAGGGCATTGAGAGGTCTTAATGGTCCTGACCAGCTCTACCTGTGATCTCCCCATACCTCCAGCCCAAGCTCTGGTTCAGCTCTGCCTTGGTCTCAGCCCTGGGCAGTCAGTCCTGCTAGAGCTCTGCTGCAGGAGTGATGGGCTCCTGCTCAGCTGTACCCCTGCCTGGCCATGGCCTGCTGATCTGTAACCCAAGTACTCAGCTGATTTGCTGGCCTGGTGTGATCTGGCCTCAGATCCACCTCGTCACCTCGTACCATGGGATGAGCCCTGTCCTGATGGCTGTGTGATCCCCCTCCCTCAGGGAGCAGCTGGCCCACACCCTTCATGATAGACACTTTCTTTTGGCCTGGATGACAGGCAGCCATATCACATGAGGACACTGGTGGTGAAGGAGCTTCCTCTTTGAGATGAACTGATATTAGCCTTGGGAGAATAATGAGTAGTTTTCTTTGTTTCAGGCTGGACTGCCCCTGTGTTGCTCTTTTTGGGGGCACAGAGGGTGGCCTGGATGAATGTCTGACCAGTGAATGGTGAACCCAGCTGCCTATCTGCACCCAGACATGCATTTTTAGCTCTGCACACCCAACTTTGCTTTCATTCTTCTGATGGAGCAGCTAACGCAAGTATTCTGGTGGATATAAAGAAACTCTGCTGTCTCTAGCATGTTAGTAGCTGTCTTGGCCAGAAAATTGTTGTAGACTATGTGCATAACTTCATTGTCCTTTGGTGACTTTAGCTTTATCTTTTCTACTGCCTGAAGCTGTGCACAGTTGTGAATGCTCCTATGGTGCAACTTTATTCCTCAAATCTTTGGCTGGAGGCCTTACTTACACGGTATCCCCATACCAAAATGCTGAAAGTATAAGTTCATCTTGAGCATTTTCTTTGTTAAATGTAGTTTAGAAATTTTTAGGATGTTTGCGGAGGGATGGGGGACTCCTGAATGCCTTCTCATTTTGCCCTATCCATATTGCTTTAAGCTGTTCTCTTTTGTCAGGATCCTGTTGATGCAGTTCCCTCGCTACACTGGATATGTACAGAATTTCCTTTGGAAGACAGGCATTTGCAATTCTTTGGTTAACTTAAAGGTATGGTCACATAAAAGTGTTTAGTGTTCTCAAGGGAAAGAAGGCTTAAAAAAGAAGATAGGTGAATAGGCAGCTTGTCATGAATAACTATGGTATTTAACAGAAGAAAACTTTAAACACCTCAGCAAACATGTCACTGTGTGAAGTTATGCAGCAGTTTGATGACTTGCTTGAGTGTGAATTTGCAGTAGACTCAGTTTGGCAGAGCATTGTAAGTGAGTAAAACTGTGGGCTCACTGTGGTCAGGAGGAGCTGGAGACAGCACAGCTCATCTTGGTAGTAGTCACATCCCTTTCTGGATTGAGTCCATTCCTGCTAAGTGAAGATAGAAGTCTATTTACTCTGGTGGATATTGCAATGATTACTTAACACTTACAGTGCACTTTTAGGATGAAGATTACAGCTTTGTCAGCTTCTATGTGTTTCTCTGTATCTTATGATAACTGATGGTTTTCTTGGACCCTAGCTTTAATATTTCATTTAGAATACACACACATAAATTTGTAGCCTACCTGGTTATGGACCAAACTGTAAACTACTTTCTGTGTAACAAAGTTAGCATCAAGGCAAAAGAAACAAAATCCAGAATTAACTGATTTTTTTTCAGAAAGTTTTTGTGGAAGTGATTAAAGGGAGGGTACTGATGTTTCAATCAACAGAACCAAGATACTGCAACGAGTATTGCTTAATATAGGGAATCCATACATCCATACACTTGAAGACTAGCTAGTACTTATTTTGAAAATATGCTCAAAGGAGCAGAAAAGCTCAATAATTCAGTGAGCCTGGCACCTCAAAGAGTTTAGGAGTAGGCTGAATCCCTCTTCTGTAGTAACTAAAGGAGGGCTTATATGCATATTTACTACATCTTTTCGAAGTGTATTACAGCTCAGCCATGATGTGAGCAGCCTGACCCCTAAAGAGGGGATGAGGATGCATCTGCACCTCCTACTGGTAATGCGTTCGCTCCTGCTGCCCAGAACAGGAAGGCTTTCAAAGCTAGAAAAGAGAACCCTTAATTACTCCGAATCCAGTGTCTTAATAATGAGATTTAACCATCACTTGAAGTGAGAATAACCACACCACTTCCAAATCTGTGTGCATTGGCTTTTCAACATGAGTAAAAGCAAGGCTCAGATGGAATGAGTTGGAGGATGAAACACCAGAAGTACATGAATTACACCACACACACCCCCCCCCTCAGTTTTTCTCTAGTTCCTGATTCGCATCCTTTGAAGTCTACTTTGTCTTGCTTTCCAGAAAAAGCACTGGGGTTGGAGGAAGAGCAATGAAATATTTCCAAATAACCCCTCACAATTACAAATAATAAATACTTCATATTTGGGGTTATTTATGTTTTGTGTATTACAAGTAGTGCCTAATTCTTTCCTCTCCGCCTCCCTTTTCCCCCGCACCTCTCTTTAACTCTCATCCCCTGCATGTCAAACTTTTGTGTCCCCTTTGTAACAGCTTGCTGCCAGGTGAATTTTCCTGGGCTAATTCTGTCCTTGTTCTGTGTCTTAAGAGATTCTTGGTAAGACTCTCTCTGTAGTCTGACTCTGATCAATTAATTAACAAGGAATTTCCACTTAGTGCTTCTCCCTGACTCACAAAATTGAGCTGGTACAAAATAAAGTAAAATAAATAGGAAACAAGCCAAATAATTCAGAAGGGGGATCTTGGTTTGCCTTAAGTGTCACCTGCCTTGTATCTGCTATGAAAGTGGTAGGTATAAATTCCAGCTTTGATGTGCAGGCTTCCCCCATACTGATTTTTATGCCTCTGTCACACATCTGTCATTTGGCAATAGGTTTGTCTTGAGCACTGAGCCCACTCCTTGAGCTGGAGCTGCATGTGATCAGCATCTCCCCAGCTGGCTGGAGCTGCTGTGTCTCACGGTATTTCAGTTCCTTTGCTAGCTCTGGAATCTTTGCTATGGAGGGAGCTTGGATTTGAAGTGTTTTGAATGATGGTACAAGCCGACATCCATGCTCACCTCATAATATGAAGTTAATTGTGTATCAAAAGACATTGAATAAAATGACAACTGAATTTTTGCCCTGTATACTTCATGGAGAGACAAATTATACAGTAGCTATTCCCATTAACTTGATATTTCCATGGAACGTCTTTGGAGTCAGGTCCTTCATGGTGTCAGTGCATTCTCAGCGGCAGGACAGATGTAACTGTACATGTGAAATGCAGGACTTTGAACTACAGTGAGCCAGATAGTTCCACAGGCGAAAATCGCTATATGTAAAAATGCCACAGCTTGTACTGTTACTATTTTGATTCAGTCTTTCTTCAGTACTAGGTGGAAAATCGTGTTTCAGATTGCTTCTACCCAGTCTGCTTGCTGTGTTGCAGTGCGCTGATCCTCTGCAGCCTCTTCCTTGCTATGTTTTACAAGCTTTTTTTGATATATATCAGCAAATTCAGACCTGTTAAAGGAAGTTCCCAGTTTGTGATCCAACAGGTGTGTGAGGGCATTGGAAGCAGGAGGAGGACATAGCAAGCATGGTAATAGTTGACTAATATTCCTTTTCCATTTCCACATATGTTAGCCAGATGGGGTCCAGAAGTTCTCCTTGTTCAGAGACAATGTTGGGCATAGTCTCCTCTTAATAAGTGTCTGCCACAAGTGGCTCTTGGAGGTACAAGCTGATATGAACAGGCTGAATGGTACCTTTTTCTCATGAAGAACAGTGGAGGGAAGACTGAGGTTATTTAGTCTGGAGGAGAGAAGGCCCAGGGGGGACCTTGTTGTTCCCTGCAGCTCCCTGAAGGGACGTTTTAGTGAGTGGGGGTTTGTCTCCTCTCCCAAGTAACAAGTGATAGGACAAGAGGTAATTGCCTCAAGCTGCTCCAGGAGTGGTTTAAATTAGATATTAGAAAAAATTCTTCACAGAGAGAGGGTAATCAGGCATTGGAACAGGCTGCCCACGGAAGTGGTGGAGTCACTGTCCCTGGAAGTGTTCACAAACCGTGTAGATGAGGCCCTTAAAGACATGGCTTATTGGTGGTCTAGGCAGTCCTGGGGTAATGGTTGGACTTGATGATCTTAAAGGTCTTTTCCAATTGAGTTGATTCCATGATTCTCCACACTCTGCTTCTACATTACTCCTAGGGTGTTGCTACAAGTAACAGTCAAGGGAACACATCTTACACTCAAATATATTTTTATCTAATAGAAATTAAATACTCTGTTTTACAACTCCTGTGTTTTGAACAAGGCTGTCATGGGTGAAAGAGTGCATAGGCTTGGGTCAAAAATTAGCAATCCATGATGAGCTACACTGTAAATTTGTAAGTAGGTAATATTATTTATATGACTTACTGTTCTATATTGTGCATTATGTTCTAACTTATGTGTTAAGGCTTCAGCACAAGCTCTTTGTACCTCTAATAAAGTCTGCTTTCTCCCAGGCAATCTCGAGGTATGCTGGGACCATGTGGACAGCTGTGTCCTCTCTCCCCAGGGCTGGCCTATAACCTTACAAGTAGGGTCAGTCAACATGCTACAAAGCTTTCTTTGCCATTTATCAAATAACTAAGCAAACCAAATTACATAGTTTCTATAGCAGGGCACTACAGTATGTAAACTGCAGTGGGGGCTTGCACCACTTGTTCATTCTGCAGTGCCGACAACATGAAAAGTCCTTTCGTTCCAGTGCCCGAAGCTCGTATTTGCCTATCTCACCTATTACCAGGCAACAAAGGGGCTGCAGAGGTTGAGCAAGCAAATGGAAAATGAAAATGGAAGATAAAACAATGGCCTGGCTTCGAAGAAATGTTTGTCTGAAATGTATGCAGACATGTCTCAGAGGGTTCATAGGTGCTGAGGGCCCCTTTCGCCAGCTAGGAACTCCTTTACGTCTACAGTAATAGAGTAAAAGGCTGAGGCAATGTCTCCTTTTACTGTATAATGTATTTATTCTACCTGGTGAAACAGGTGTCATGATTAACCAATTACATTAGTATTTAGTCTCAGGCAGTCCCAGTCATGCATGTCACCACAAATGTATTTTCAGAGATGTGCAGCAGTACTGCCAGTGCTACCAAATCAACTTTCCTGGTTTGGGAGGAACAAGAACACATCTGGTGAAGTTTGTCATAATTCAGAAAGTCTGCTCAAAACTGCTAATAAGTTTATGTGTGGAGAGACCTCCTCTTCAACATCTAGCTGCTTCAGTTAAAGAAGGTACTGCTCTCAGGTGTGTATTCCCATTCCCAGGCGTTCCAGCCTTTGCTGGCCTGCTGGGGGTGCTTGGTTCATGTCAGGTGAGCACAGCTGGAGCGGCATAGACCAGTCATGCAAACTGTGTAAGCAATTCCTGTTCACTGTGCCCAATCTCTATGAAGTTTCTGTACCCTCTACTAAGGAAGATGTCATAGGCAGTCAGGGTTAGTCATCTAATGGAGCTGGTCTTGGAAGGAAATGTGTGCTCACAGCCTGGAACTTTGGTGGTGTGCTGGCTTTTGTGAAGGGTAGAACTGTTTCTCAAAGGAGGGTAGGGACTTGCATTCCCCTTCTGATCAGCAGTGGTGAGACCAAGTCTGGAGTGTTGTGTTCAGTTCTGCGCATAGACATAGTGGTACAAAAGATGTGGATGTACTGGAGCAACTCCAGGAAAAAGCTACAAAGATGGTGAGGGTTTTGGAGTATTTGTCACATGAAGAGAATCTGGAGTCTCCATCCTTGGAGATATTGAACAGCTGACTGGGCCTGGGCCTCCGCACCCTGCTCCAGATGGTCCTGCTTGAAAAGGGGGTTGGACTAGATGATCTCCAGAGGTCTCTTCCCACCTCATCTGTCCTGGGTGATTCTGTGATTCAACAGTTGCAGAGGGGCACATGATGAGTGTGGAATCTCCTCTAAATCTGAATGTCAATGCTGTTGAAGAGCATGGATGGAAAAGCTGGAATGTACATGTGGAGGACAAACATCCTCCCTTTGAAAAAGATCTAGTGTGTAGTGTTATGAGGATATCTGCGCACATCCACAGAGAAACTTTCCTAACTTTTTTTTTTTTTTAATCAGCAAAACAGTTGTCTTAATGGAAGGAGCTTATCTAGGCCGAAAGTAGAGAATCCTTTCCAAGGAAACAGAAGCCAGGGGTGAGTGCAGCAGGATGAATGGTGATTGCACAAGAGTTGGCAAATGCAACTGTTTCCAAATATAATGGCATTAAGTGTTCATTGTGAAATTAGATCAGCTTTTTAAGAGCTGCAGGGTGAAAAAACACAGTATTCAGCTAATTAGACAAAGTTAAAAGATAATGTTAAACACTTTTCCTTCAAAAAGTATTTGTCTGCAATACCATGCATTTTAAAATAGAACTGCTTGAGATGGCAGTGTTATCAAGTGATCTGCCATTAAAGGAATTATAATTCAGGTCTTTTTAATTCCCTATTGTGGAAATCTTTAAATTAGAACATATCTAAACTGTACAAATCTGTAGTTCTCCTAGAACAATGCTGACACAGTTCTCTGATGTTCATTAAAAATTTTTATGCCTTGATTTCTATATAATGGAACGTGAGGAAATTTAACTATGCTTACTGGGTTTTGTGCCCAATCCAGCTAATTGCCAAAGCATCTGCCCAACTTTAAACATATAAGTAGTTTAATCAAAGTTGGTAAAACTACTGATGTGCTTAGATGAACTGAAACTCTAGCTGCCATTCCTCACATTGAGTGTCACGAGTCAAAAGCTGTCAGTTTTAAGAATACATGTCAAGTACTTAGTCATCAAAAGTATATCATATTGAGAATATTAAAACTGACATCAAATGAATGGTTACTTTTGATAGCTTACATCTGTGCATTTAAAACCAGGCCTTACTCTTGCATATGCTTATTGGCTGTTAAAAGTGCATTGCTCAGCAACTTTGAGGTTCTTTAATAGACTCCAGCAACAAGAAAGCTTGGTGATGAACCTCCTTTGTAATTAAAAGCCCCTCCTATTAATCAAAGGCAAAAATGTTCCGTACTTTCAATAGATATTTTATAAACTTTCACTAACAAATCATTTGAATATGAGTTGTTTGTTTCCTTGAGATCAAGGAACATAACAGTAACTATTGTAAGACAAATAATGTTACTGGGTGTATACTTCCATTCTGTTTGGCTTTTAACTTTTTTTTTTTCTTTTTTTTGCTAAAGCCCTTTGAGATTGATAGAACTGGTGCAGAACCGGCGCATAATTTGAAACAGGCATTTGGTTTGTACTGGAAGTTTATTGTCTGGGTTGGTGTTTTTTTTTTTAGTTTGTGTGAGATTTGTTGTCCTTCTCGTAAAGATATCATGCACCCTGAATATTTATTTTGCTGCTCTGATCCCAGATTCTAGTATTCAAAAAAATCTAGTGATGTGCTTATCCTTCAGCATGTGCTTACATAAACCCTTATGTAAGTAGTGTGTACTGGTGTAGCTTGTTGAATTAAGGGCCAGAGCATACTGTAATATGATTATAAATGTGCTTGTCTATCCCTGGGGGCCATGGGCATGCTTTCAGTTGTTATTATGTTATTTTCAGTATTTGTTACAAACACAGCCACCGCAAAACAAATCTGAAAATAATTCCACAACTCATGCCACCTGTCTGAGATTCCCCAAGTAATCTGCACATGGGGAAGCAATGAGCTGTTCCTCTCAGACCTCCTAGCACCGTAGCACTCAGCCTTGGGGACAAATCTGTCTGTGATCAGGGTCGGCCCACGCTCAGGGCTTTGAAGAAGGTGCCTAACTGTCTCGCAATCTGTGTACCATAAGGAGCTACTAAGACGCATTTGTTCAGATAATTAAAAATATGTTTTCAAGCAGAAACTGTGAGGTCATGCACTGCCATTCTAATATTTGATTTCATATAATTAAACACTGTGTTGCTCTTTCTTACAAATGCATTCTATCTTAAGAATTTTATCTTACTACTTTTATTTGGGAAGTATCTGGGGAATACTGTGGCTGGCATGGAAGCTAGTTACTAACTTACTGGAGCTTTTTTTTTCAGAGTTGTAAGGGATTTTCTTAACCTGTCTTAAATTAATGGAGTGCGCTTGAAAGAAACTCACAGTTCTGTCTTTGTCTGCTGATGGAAAGACTCTCACAGGCTTCTGTAGAAGGTAGTCTGGGTGTAGACACGAAAAAGATTTTGCTAATGCTATGGTAGACCTTACATATATGAAAAAAGAAATGAACTGTCTTTATAAAGGATATTTAATCAAGCCTGGTTAAATTAATAGCCAGTGTATTCCTGATTAAATTTGGTCCAAACACAATTAATATTACCAGTCAACAACATCCAAAACCAATTGTTTGTTGAGAGTTTGGTATTATTTTCAATCTCAGAACAACTGCACAATTTTCCGGTCTGTAGGAGAAAAAAATGGATGGAGGATAAAGACTTCCTTATGATTTTTTTTTTTTTTTATATGTATAAGACATAGTCTATAAGGGAATTATACAGTATCTTCTAAAGAAAAAAAAACATTCTAGGCTAATGGTACTTGCTTTGGGACGGTTTTGTTGCTGTTAAGGTAACAAAGTAAATAGAATCAGTGCTTCATGAAGTTTCAGTTGGAAACAAAATAAATTCTTATAATTTCCCTTTTTAGTAAGGCAAGATTCTATCAACTGGATAGATAATGTGAAAACACCATAATGCAAACTTGCACAGTGTGTAAATAAGAGTTATTAAGTTTCTTTTTTAATTTTTCAAGCATCAGTCTTGGACAGAAGGGCAAATTCTACCAAGTGAAACTACTTTTACCTTTGCATGATATGGATGTAATTTAAAGTAGCCCTAGGTGTTTTCCTTGTGCTATTTGTTTAAAGTATTTATACAAGAATAAAAGCCAGTGAGATGAAACATCACATATCTAGACTAGCCTGTCTGTGGTAAGAATAATATTGATTGCTATGGCAGAAAACTGTGATGCCGGGTCACCTTCCAACCATTGATTGTTGATTGTCTTGTTCCAACCTGCCAATGATGATTGCATTAATTGTGCTGCTGAACTTAGCAATTTCTTCTATTTCTGCTACTTTACCTCCATCCCTTTTTCTGCAGTGATTAAAATGTAATAGCCATAAAAAGGTTTGAAACAAGATCTAGAGGAGCTTAAAAGAAAAACGTATGCTTACACATGTACTCTATTTAATCTGTTTTCTTTACATATATGCAAGTGTGTAGTTGCACACATGCATTAAATGAATAACTTCACCATACCTGTGACTGGAAAATGACAATTTTTCTGTTTCCGCAATAATAATGATAACTGAAAGACTGTTTATTCTTTCATAGTTTGCAACAAAGCAGTTTTACAGCCAGGAAAGGGCTGGGCTTCTTAGAATCTGATTGTAGCCAAACTTTTGTTAGTGTTTAAAACACATGTTACAGAATAAGGCTTTTCAGATTCCCAAATCTTGGATCCTGTTATAGGGTTTAAATTTGGATTATGACAGTTGAGCATGAGTGTCAGTGGGGAGAATGGTCTTCCAGAGAAGTGTGAAAAAGGTCTGCCAGAGCTTTCTTGAAGTTTACTTAACCCCACTACCCACATATCACAGCATTTGTGACCAGTCATCAAGCCCTTCTCACCAATAGGAATATTGGTATGCTACTTCAGGCCTAGGAACAGTCTTTAGTTGCATGTATGGTCCATGCTCAGCAGTATTCATTTTCTAATGAAACAGAAATGTTCTGTAAGAAGACCTATTCCTCTGATGTCAAAGCATACACTGACAAAATTACAATGAAACACATTATTCACAAGACATGCCCCTTTCTGTCATCTTCTTACTTCTGAAGGTCTGTGCAATAAATGAAGGTCAGAAACCCCTTTCAAAAAGATTTCTTGTATGGCCAGCCTTCAGGTAACACAACATAGCACAAAATATGGGACCTGGATTTGCAAATGTCCTTGCAACTCCTATGTCTTCTCGGTGCTGTAGGGATGGAGGACATGGCACACTTTGCCTCCAGGAATGAGTACGTTATGCTTCTTTCCTGGTGATGGGAACTCCTATTCTTATGCAAGTGACATGACACGCAACCCATCTTATCCAAAAATACTTTCTAACTTGTCCAGAAACTGGCCTGGTATGTCTGAGTGTATGAAAAGGAAGAAAAGAACATAAAGACACATCATTTTTAGTAGTGGTCAACAATAGTCCTAAGAGAGAGAGTAAATGAGATAATTCATACCCAAGCATTTCCATTTGAGCTCTGTACACCTAGTTCTTTTTAGAATTCATTTAAGTCAATATGCATGGGGACACAGAAGATGGATTTCATGGAATGATTAGATGGAAACACTTAAATGCACAACAGTGGTGTGCAAAGATTTGCTTCTGCCTCCTTGCATTAATTGCAGCAATTCATGCTTAATAAAGTGACAACAAAATCGAAAATAACAGCTTTTCAGGCATTTACCTTCACTTTGTGAAAACAGTTGTAACAGTGCAATGAATAAAATGGCTCCAGCACAGCGTGCCACTGCTTATCCAGTCTTTGTGAGGGGCTGGGAGCTCCATCCATGTTTCTAAAGGCATGACAGGCATCACAAAACAACTGCAAAAGTGCTGCATTTCTTCCACTGTCCTCAAATGAATATCACATCCCCAACAGATCTGAAAACTAGATCTTTATATTTATTTGTCTTTCAAATTTTCAGCTGATTTCAGCTGTGGTAAAAGCTGGCTCCCAAATGAAACAAGTACTATTAAATAGCTGCAACACTGAAAAGTGTCTCATCTGAAAAGACCGAGGCACTCATAATTCCATGCAGCAAAATAAAATCTTGAATTTCTTTATTGGTTTTATTGAATTATGTACAATGCAATAGTGATGTTGCTTGTTATTCAGTTTCTTAATATATGAGTATTCAACATACGTTTTTACTACTAGATGTATTTATATGTTTGCTTGATTCTTAATATTTTTGATGCCTTGCAAAACAAAGAGTCCAAAAATACTAATTTATTTTTTACATGTGTTCTTATATAGAGGCCAGACAAGATTTCAAACAGAACTTGCTATGCTAATAGCATAAGCCCAGGCACCTTACACATGCCAGAGAGAGCATCTGTAAATGTTGTTACAGGGAGACAGATGTACCATTCAGTTTCAAAGGTCTGGAGAGCCATGTGGAAACTGCCTCTGATAATATACAGCTGACAAATTAACAGTTTCTGGTATGAGATTTTATTTTTTTTTAAGGAAAGTCTGACCACATGGATGATTTGGACGTGTGGAAAAAGTAGAGTTAAAGAGCTGACAATTCAGGTTGTTGCACTAACAGTTCCAAGACCCAGTTTGAAAGGCACCTCTCGCTTAAATGGATAGAAATGCAATACCTTTCAAAAATAGAGTGGAAAAAAGCCATCCTCTTCATCCCTCCCTTTGGTGACTCTGTAAAATATTCCTTAGGGAAATTCGTCCAGTGAGACTCATTCCAAGGTTCTCCAAATATGTCTGGGTTATTGACATCTTTTCTACTGTCTTTTCTACACTGACCATAAATCATATGTTAATGCCTCTATATCCATCCTTCCTACAGACAGCGGCAGCTTTGGAATGGTGTCTTGTTTAGGTAGTAACAGCTACCTAAGTGCCACAATTTACCTATTGCTTCAAATCATACACATTTGTAATTTTTTGTTTTCAGAGAATTTATGAAATAAAAATGAGGGTGGTAGTATTGTTATCTGATGTTATCTGAGAAGATCAGATGTGCTGTGTAAGCTGTAGAGACGGGCACCTGCATCTGTCAAGCATTTAAGTGAATCTTAGGATAAAATGTAGCACAATTTTTTTAATTTTAAAATCCCTCATCCTCGTAGATAATTATTTTCTAAAGGAAAAGAGATTTAAAATGACATTTAATCATCAGATTTCTCCACCTATGTCCTTTCTGTTTAAAGATATATTTTAAAATAAACAAGAATACTTCTTCCCCAAACTTCAGCAAATTTCTTAACTTTATAAGATTTTTTTTTCAACACAATTCAACCACCCTCAATATTCCTTGATTTTTTTGTAGTCAACAATTTTGTATGTGGATTAAGTACTAAACCAGTGTCATAGACCACTATGTATAGTGCTATAACAGAAGCATAAATTCAGAATTGGCATCATACTAAAGAATAGCTGAATGCATCTTAATAGATGTCCCCAGTGTATGTTACAAGATGTTATGAACCTTTCTTTTAAAAATAATAAGTGGAGTTGTTTGCTTAGGTGGCTGGTTTACATGTTTACTCAGAAAACAACAAAAGAGGTCAGATGGGGGGGGGGGGGGGGCAATGGGGAGGGAGTGAATTATTCAATAGTCCTGTTCAATAACATCTATTAACTGAAGCCAGTTAGTAAGACATAAAAGATCCAGGTCATTTAATCTGATTTTATAGAAGAAGCAAAAGTGGTGCATGATTTTGATATAGGAGGACATCTGTAAATGGCAAGAGGTTTACTGAAGTATTTCATTTCAGTAGCAGTAAAAAGAACCTACTGCTCAAATCATTAACTGGCTAGAACTCTAGCATTCTTTTCTAAGACTTTACAAGTTTACATTAAGAGTGCTTTCAGTTGTCAGACTCCTGTTGTGACATATTGTTTGAGTCAGACTTCATCAATCTACAAAGCATTACTTGAGGTCTGATGGCATGTGCGTACACCCAATATACTATGTACAAATGGAAATTATACAGAATTCTGTAATTACTACATTTTTTTAACCTATAAATATTTGGTGCATTAAATTTCTGCCATGTATTTTTCAGAAAGCAATTATTTGGTTGCTTTATCTGCACAAAGTAGGTAAAATATCATGGTATTGATAAATTTTTATGTGCAGATGTTTTACTTTTAACACATCTGTATGCAATAAATCTATTTTCTGTGTATTATATGATTTAATATGAAATCTTGAATAAATAATTTAAATTGAAACTGTTTCTTTGGGAGCACACCAGAATTGTTTGCAATAGTTGAGCATATCACATATAACTTTTTTTGCACATAAATACATTATCCAATTCCTTTAAAAAAAGCAACAGTTTTAAAGATATTATTTTACACATAAATAGATAAATTAAAAAAAAAAAATCCTATGTGCAGTCTGCCTGGATTTTGGTTGTTTCTTACATTTCTCTTATTATACATGTGCTAGTCTAGAGTTTGGGTTTGCAGTGAGATCGTGGTTTTAGCTGTAGGTTTTAGACTCCAGGATGCACAGAGGGAAGGATAGGAATGTTGGTTTCCTTCTGTGCATCTGTCTTGTGTTGATCACCTGTGAGCCAGGGCATGGGTGGGGCAAGGCAAATGTAAAGCAAAGTCTCATATACTGTAAACCTGATGTAAATTAGCCTCTAAATATAGATTTTGTACATTTGTTTGTACGTAGATTTCTGTAGAGAGTGGAGCAAGCAGTGTACATTCCCCACCCCTGGCAGAATGTGTAACTAGTGAGGTAAGGGTTTGATTCACAACCTGATAACTCACTCATGACTAATCAAGAAAGTGTTTTGAGTAGTTCTTCACTGTAAGTACCAAGTACAGTGAAACTAAATCTTTAGGCCAATTCAGGAGTTGAAGGATGTGGGGGCAGTGTGGTCCATGGGGTGGCACACGAAAACCCTGTGTCTCATTCTTCTGTAAGGTCTCAATTCACAGGAGGTCTGGGAGTACATAACTCCTGCAACATTTTTGATTCAGCTCCCAGAGCCATTACCCAAGTGATGCTAAAGCAGCTGCATGAGGGCATCCATTATCTAATTCTCATCACCGAAAAACAGAACCACTTTTTCTGGCAATGAAATCTGGCTGTAACAATGGACCCATGTGAAAAAAGGTACTTCTCCTCTGCCAGTTCTTGCAGTTCTCTCCATGGGAAAGCAGGATATATAAACAGCAAGTATTTCCCTTTCTTCAGTGATTCGTTTTCCATTTTAAATTGTTAAATGAGCAATATGGGCTTTTTTGTTATATCTATGGTCAATGGACACCAAATTGCTTTTGACCGTATGACTGTCCAGCAGGTAGCTATATGGCTGTTGTGGGATTGTTTTATGTTTTATTGTATTTTACTGTAGTCAGCTCCCAAATCTCAGCAATCAACTATCTCATTTTATCACCAAGCAGAGCACTTTTGTATGAATATGGATAGTTCAGAGGGTTTGGCACTTGTTTCTCCTACCAGTCCATCCAAATTTGAGGATTATTAGGCATAGTGCTAAGGTTTGCTATCCTTCATCTCTTTGCCTGTCAGGGGTCATTGTATGCATATAAAGAAATACGCTATATGTAAGCATATAAACAAATGTATTCCGAACTGAAACAAATCTATTCAGAGCTGTTTTTTTCTGCTGTTACCAGGGGTCAGATTTTCAAAATGTCGTGTACGTGGTTTCTGTGTCCTGGTGCTTCCACACTGACCATATATTGTATATTGCAAATAGATATTTCTAGATACTATCCCACTTTTTTAAGTAATGTTCTAAATTCTTGTAAACTGATCTCTGGTAATATATTGAGTAGTAACCCTAGCCATCAAAAGTTTTTGGTGGTTTGGGCTTTTTTAATATTGCTGTTTAAAAACAGAAAGGTGTGCTGCTTTCCAAGCATATAGAGTTACCTGGTGCTATCAACTTGACTGTTATGGTGTTTATTCTGTACAGCACGAGTTTGTGTGTCCTAGGTAGCCTAGTCTGCAAAGTGTTGTCTGTGAATCTGACCACTTCCGCAGCTAAACTATGATAAAAAGTAAGTGATATTTCTGGTTGTGACTGAGTGATGTGATGCTATACTATGGCTAGTGTAGAATGTCTGAGGGTGAAAGCACAAAACCATCAGTACTAGTCATGCTTCCAGCCTTGAAGGCTGAATGTTTTGTGGGGTTTGGTGGGTTTTGTGTTCCTGTGGTTTTCCTTTTCCATTCTAACTCTTATCTTTTGCCCCGTGACCAGTCTGGGACTGAGTAATAAAACCTGGGATTGAAGAAGTTGGGAAGGTTCATGTGTTATGCAGCGACAGTACTGTGTGGCCTGGCACTGGTGAGGTCTTCTGATTTGTGATCCCAGACACAGAAGAAAACTTCAGTGGTGTGCAGGACATTGCATTTGCTCAGACCGAGTACAAGAAAAGCTTCAAACTGTTTTAAGGGAGATATAGCGGTCTAGTAGGAAAGGAGCAAGCTAAGTCAACGTTCTTGATTTCTATCCCTGGCTGTGCTAGCTGCTTGCTTTGTGACCTTGGGTGAAAGACTTATTCTCCCTGTGTCTCAGTTTACGCATTAGTGAAATGAGAGTAATGATACTTACCTATTTTGCTGGGCCTTTTTGAGGCTTAATTAATTGATGTTTGTAAATCACTTTGCTATCCTCTAGTGAAAGTTGTTAGAGAACTGCCAAGTATTTATCCTCTCTGCTTTATTTCCTCCTGCTAGTCTGCACTCATTCATCTAATATCTAAAAGCATGCTCAGAGCTAGCAACAGATACTAGCCAAATCGCCCTTAACAGGAGATGTATGGAAGCTTTTACAAAATTACTTTTGCAAATTACCATGCTTTTTGAAGTACCATGTGCAGGGATGCAATGAAACAGTGCAGACAAGCGTCTGTGCTACTCGCTGAACTGACTGTGTTTCTGATTTCTCATGTAATATCTTTCAACAGTTCCAAATGTGTAGGACTATTTTGAATTTCAGATGTGTCTTCTTTTTTTCTTTTTTTTTAATTTATTTCCCTTCAGTAAACTATTTGGGGCTGCTAAATTTTTTTCCTGTTTTTGATTTCACATGGGCTTGTCACTAGATCTTTTTAATTCGGATGGCAAATGAGCATACAGATTTATTACTAATTTCTCTTTCTTCTCAATCTGGGAGAAGCTTGCAGACTGCATCCTGCAAGAGGTTTAAGGTCAACAGACCCTGTTATAAAGCCTTAGGGAGGTACAAAGCTGCATCTTTGTATGTACAGCACCATCATCATAAATTCAAATCCTCATTTGCCTTGCCACTGTAAAGGAACTATGTTCTGTCCTGGGTAACACAACTGAAAATGCAAATGTGAGGAAATATAATACATCCCCACTCAACATCGCCTTTCAGAAGTAGGAGCAGGAGCATTCTCCACTGCTTCTCAGTGTAGGCTGCACTGTGCCTGGAGAAATGGCAGAGCAGAATGGCAGGAGGTTATAATAGCTGGATGTGAGATACTACTGCTTAAAGTGGTGGAACTGGGCATCAGAAAGTATCTCTCAGGAGCCTTTGAGGAATCTGAATATCAGATATTGCAATAAGATGAGAAGGGATCCAACTTACACATAAACTGAACTTCTCAGCTTTCATATTTCTTGTAGACATCAGTGCTAGTGTTAAGGAAGGCTATAATTTTTGCATCTAGAAATACTGTGCCTGTTTAGCAAAAGAAAGTGTGCATGTTGCTTCATTATGTTGATAATGTACATTCTCATATGGAATCCTAAAAGCTCAGAGTGTGGGCCAGACCATTACAAGCCTCTTGAGCCTCTGAAGCCTTCCTTTCCCAGTGGTATAGCTTATCTCCTGGTGGTTTTCTATTTCAGCAGCTGGAGGGAACAGGAACTTACTAGGTATTTTATTTCTTGCTGGAATTAAACGTAGAGCTATTGATATTTCCTGTTAGAAATAAGCTTACACAGAAATAAGATCAACACAACATTCCCAAAATGAATGCAAACTGCTCAGCTACTCATCTTCAAGTCACTTCTTGGTTTATCTGTAGCTGCAGGAAGCCCCTAGCTCATGGCTACCTCTGGGACATGTGTTTCCTGAATTTGAACCAGCTGAAGGATGGACACACTGACAAATATTCTTGAGACCTCTCTAGCACACGGCATTGAGCAAGACCCCAAAATTTCATGTTCCCGACTGTCTCCAAGGCCTCTGTGCCTCACATGCCATATGGGTGGTAGAGCTGTTCTGGAGCACGGATCTCCTCAGTGCCAGGCCCTGTAGCCAGTGGATGGTCTGCAGTGGATCTGGAAAGTTTGGGCTCCTTCTACTTTAAAATCTATATGCTTCTACAGAACATTGCTTTTTCTACCAGTTAGTGTTTCCATGAAAGACATCTCACTGGTAAAGTCTCAGCCAGCAGTGGCATGGGGCCCATCACTCTTTCCTTTCTTGTGTTTCAGAAGCATCTCCATGCTCATCAGTTGAAAATCAGCCCTAATTTCTAACAGTAGTAAAGATGTTCATTACAGGCAATACACAGGAAGGAATGTGGAGAAGTTTAGGAGGGGATTACTGCTGTTTGTATCCATTATTTAGCACCAGGTAAAACAGCAGTTCTGGTTACAACATGAAAGTATAGATTGTCATTGTTGTCATTACAGGTGAATAAGATGAGTATGAGAAGTAACCTGATTTTACTCAAAACTGCATCAGATTCTAGGGTCAGCAGCGTCCTGGTAAATTACATGTTATCTAATACATGTTTCCATGCTAACCTTTCTGTTTTCTCACTTCTCTTCTGTATTATGGTCTGAAGCTTCCTCCCTTTCCTGCTTCAAATCTCCTCTACTCAGTAGTATGTTCATAGAGCTGCATCTTACTGTTGCCTGTGCCAGCTGAGCCCCTTTAATGTGGATCCCTTCAGAAAACCTGGTCACCATTAATCCCAAGCTGGTGACATCATTGCTGATGTTACCAAGGCCTGTAGGGTGTCAGTTTCACATTCAGGTCCCAGTATGTTTCCTCTGGTGGCAAAACGCTTGGGGTTTTAACTTTACTAATTTCCATGATGTGGCTTTGGCCTTAGCACCATGTAGATGACTTTTCCAAACATGCTGTTGCCCAGGGCAGGAGTGATCAGCCTGGGGGATACGAGAACTCCCTAAGTTGACTTTGAAATCCATTTTGCAATTATTCTCTCAGAAAACTGTACGTAGAATTAAGAACTGTTATTAACAACTGAGATGTTTTGGCTTTTCAACCACTGCTGACATCACATGGTATAGACTGAGACTGGAACATATGTGAAAGGCCTAGTTTATCCAGAGAGTGGATTCATTTTGAATATTTCTAGAGTGTGAGGAACATCTTCCAGCAACTCTTAAAAACAGTGGGAAAAGCACAAAACCCACCCAGATAATACAGCTTAGTGAGAATGCTATTGTCTGTTGTGCATTAATACTCCTGCCACTGTTGGTTACACCAAAATATAGTACAAATTGGAAGAGTTCCCAGGCAACCCTTGAGCAGGTAAGTCTTGTGCAACATTTTAATTTTCCAATACTAAACAAATCGCCTTCAGATGAGTAAGCAGAAATGTAAATAGCATTTTCTTTCTTCAAGTTTCACTCTAAACAAACACTTTTGGAAGTTTATACTTAGTTTTTATGAAAGTCTTTTATGAAAGGTGTGGTTTGTTGGCTGCCTTAATGATGCTGGTTTCACTGCAGAGAAGAAGCAAAAGAAAACCTGACTTGAGCTGCTCTGGAAAATAACTAGAAGGTAGGAGTGGACAGGAGAGAAAAAGTCCTCAGATCCTGAAAACATGATAACGCATGCATTGCTGAACTATTACTTCCATTTAGAAAGGGACAGAAAGCAAAATATTCAGAACAAGCCCTCCAAAGCTGAGCACGCTGAGGTATATTCAAAGCTCAGACTGTCAAAGTAATATGGGAAACACAACTATTTCCTGTCTTGATTTATGGGTAGTTCTGTTTGTTTCAGATGCTTTAGTTGTCTGGTTTATAGTAACTCCTTGTCATATGCCCCAATATGCAGAGTACCACCCTAATTTTATTTTTCCTATTTTTTTTCCTATTTTTCCCTTATATTATTTCTTCAGTAACAGCCTTGTTACATACTGCTTGTGTCCCTGTTAGTCATATATTGCAGATGACATTTTGTTGGGTTTTTTTAGTTGGTGGGAAGGTGGTAATGAAGAATGCTTGGGGCAGGACTTCAGACTGAAAATAAAAATTCATGTCATGGTTCTTCCATGTCAGTGGAGAGCTCCCAACCAATTGATTAGCCATCTCCTGATGAGAAGTTAAGGGACTGACTTTCCTCAGGAAGTGCTGATATCCTGTGTTGGACCTGGACCATTACGCATCCAGGTGAAACTTCCATACTTCACAAAGGGAAATGCTTGTATGTGCATGCATATTTGCACAGACAATAGTATTAAGCACCACACAAACTTTTCCACAACGGCATCTCAAAAAGGGCATCACAAAGTATTCCATATTACGGCAATGTTTCACATCAGATACGGTCATCAGGAGAAGCCTATGAAGGAAGGGCAACAATAAGAAACTACTGTGAATTAGGCTTAGACAGAGACTATGGACAATTACACAAATGACAGACCTCCTTTCTTGAGGTCTCTTTTTTTTCCCGCAAGTATTTCTGCATCATGATGCTCTTTGTTCACAGAAAAGTCATCGTGAGGGGGTCTGAACTCATGAGCCTTATTGCAGGACTGATGTCCAGTCTCAACTAACGCCAGTCAGGTACTGGGCAATATCTTGTTGTTGTCTTACCTGGCCCAATATCTAGTTATAAAGTATTAAAAATAAACACTCTATGAGAAACGAAACAAGGTTTTTATCTGTTGAAATTTATGAAGGCAATTGTGTGTGTGTGTTCCTGCAGGCTTCCACAAAGAGTGCTGCTTAAATGACTGTTTACAAAGTTGGATAGCTATTGGGAATTCATTTGGAAGTAGGCTTAAAATACAATTACTTTGCTGTGCAAAAACCATAATAATAGCTTTGATGTTTCCTTATTGACACAGACAGAAGGGACAGCAGTGAAATTCTAAAATAAATCTACAAGTCAACTATGAATGCTTATTTAAAAGTGGACATTCAACTACAGTTCCAAAATCAGTTGCAGTATATACACCACTGAAATACTTGGACTATAATTAGTGGGGTCCTAAATGAGATGAGCATGGCAATTTAATTATCAGATAAATCTAACATACACTTAAAAGGATTCTAACTTGATAAGAATTGTGATAATGGTTTCTACTCAGTGAAAATATCAACATCTAAATATTTCATCCAATCACAGGGAATTTAAATGAAATAAAATTTCAGAGAAAAATTAGGCGAAACACTTCCCACAGTAATAGGGCTGAGACAGGGTTTCCTTTTAATCTTTGATGAGTATTTGTTCTTCTGAGGGTAACATAAGTGGTATCACAAAATTCCAACTCCCTTTTTCCCTTCCTCCATGGTACAACTAAAGGCATATTTAGCTTGCATGTTAATTCAAAAATGAGCCTTAGAGCTCTATATAACAAAACTGTGCTGCAACTTTATGATGCAAACTAATCTGTGAGCTGAGAATCCTCTATTTGTTTTGCTCATGAAATCCAGTCATACTTTATATAAGAATGCAGAAAAGAAAGACAAACGATTTATCCTCTAAGCCACCAAGCATCCTGTTCTTGATATTTCAGTAACATATGCTAACATATGCTTTCCTCAAGAACTTCAAAAACATGCTTTTAGGAGCAATGAAAATGGTACCATACATTGAATTCAACTTTAAACCTTATAGTTTACTTCTAATACCATTACCTCATGTATAGAAGAAAATGTAAATCTAAAATATGCTGGTGATTATAACCTTTCTTCCTGACAGACACTGCAATATAAACGCACATAAATTGAATTTTTTCTTTAAAGAAATTTGAATACCTTTGGAGCATTTTAGCAAATCATCTCCAGCCCTTATGGCACAACTTCAATGGACTGTGGAAAAGTGCTCTCCCTATGGCATGACTCCTGCAATAGAAGGACATACTAAGGCAGAGACATGCCAAGAAAAATAGAATGTACTCCATTGATATTCAAAATTTATTTTATTAAACTTGCACAAAAAGACTGAAAAACTGGAAGCTGGTTTTATTAGAAAAGGCGTTCAAATATTAACTCTGTAAGTGCTGTTTGCATTGCTTGTCAGGAAAAAATAGCAATCAAAGATATACAGTTTGAACAGTTTGACTTTGCTCCCTAGAATAGATGTTTGATTCCTTGTGTTAACCATTAAATCAGAAACTCAGAGTGGGTAAATGGTAAGTAGGAGATCCTGATGCATTAGATGAGAATTCTTAAGAGGGATTCTCCCTTGGGAGAGAAATTAGTGTATTCGAGCAATCTTGTGCTAATTAGTAAATATGCCAATTGGTAGATAACAGCCATATTTCAGAATTTCATTTCTAAGGAAACATATGGCAATGTTCCTGAATACCATCAGCTGCCAGTGTTTATCTTACAATAGGGAAGGGAAATGAAGATGCCAAAAAAACTATTTTTCAGAGCAGCAAATACTAATATTTCCATAATATGTTGGAAGAACAAACTAACTGAAGATTTGTAAGTGTGTGGTTGAGTGGAGAATGGCCAAGTTTGCTATATATTGGTTGGATCACTTTTCTGTTAATAAAAACAAGGCAGGTGTTTACTTTAGCAAGGTGAGATGCTTCAGTGTATTTACCTCCTTCAGTGTATTTACCTTCAGATTTTTACCTCCATCTGCTGCAGTATATAACTTACAGTAATCTTGGGGATTGAAAGAACTGCTCATTGATATAAACTTGCCACATGATATATTTTTGAGAAGATCTACTGTCAGGTAAATTCATGGGTTAAGAAAGTTACCTCAGTGGTGAAATATTGCCCTTAGCCTTTGGCTGCACATATGGTACAGACTTTCCAACTTTAGAACTTTGGAAATTGGTAAACGCTGTAACTTGTCAATAAATATGATATGTGTGTGTCTATGTGTCAACACTACCCCTGTCTGCCATTACAGTTAATGGTCTGGATGTGTTTTTATTCCTACTATAACCACCTATTTTCAGAACATTGTAATTTATGCATAAACATTTCCTCATGACAAAGATCTGGGCTGTGACATAAGCCAGGAAATATTTTTTTTTAAACAAAACCTGTTTCACCATGAATTTTACAAGTAGAAAAGTGTTATTTATATTCTGAAGAAGTAACTTTTATAGAACAGTTATGAATAAGGACTTCATTATTCATTTTTCTGAGTGACCATGCACAAGCATCTAAGAAGTATGTGAAGCAAACCTATGGGCTGGACAACTGTGTTCCTCTAGGGTCCTGTTCTATCTAAGCAGGATCTAATTTTCCATTATAAAATATGTCACCATCCTCTCAATTTCTTCATTTTAGTTGGAAGAGGGAGTGGGTAAAAGTTCCAAAGCTTCTTATTGGCTTAGGGCCAGATGAGAGTTAAGACTCTAAAAAGCTTTTAAAATCTTGCCTTTAGACTTATTCCCAGTAAAGCAATGAAGGAACTTAAGAGCCTGAGTCTCACTGAGAGTCACTCAGATTTGGAATCCTATAGACCAGAATTAAAGAGTCTAAAGATTCGTGTAGTCACTGTGATGCCTTTTTGACTGCACGTAGACATTTCTTTGCTCTTTCAGACACCTGACTGCATTTGGGAATCTGGCCCTGAGACACATCTGGATGTCCTGTGCTCAAATGTGAGCTGATACTATGCCAAGTCAGCTGGAGCAATGCATTTGTCTGTGTTAGCAATTTAAAATAAAACTTGTCTGATTTTTTTTTTTATGTGGCTATTTAAATCTAAATTAATTCCCCATCCTAACTATAGCAAAGATGGGAAGAGATCAAGCGCAAAATCTTCAAGCAATACTCTGCTCCAGTTGCTGCAAGGAAATTGCATGTGGAGACACAGCAGTAGTGCTGCTATAATCATGGGCCTTCAATGCAAGCAAGGAAACCCACTGCAATAGATGAAAGCAAGGAATCGTTATATCGTCACGCACTGTTCAGAAGACCAAGGGCACTCAGGTCTGTGGGTGGCCTGTGATGCTAGGATCATCAGAGAGATTAGCACAGAACTCAGCCAGTCAAACCCTGCCCCAGTCATTTTCTTGGTTTCCTGACCCCTCTGCATTAGTCCATGGTTGAAGCCAAATGCAGCCCACTGATGATAATCCATAGTCTACGGACAAATGGTTGTTTTAATCTGATAATTGCAGCAGGCATTGCAGGGCCCAGGAGACAAGCAGCTATGCAAGGCTCCAGGTCAGCACTGAAAGTGCTGCATCTCAACTCCTCCTAGCCCAGAAGAAACCACAGCACAGTCAGTCAGGACTGCTTGTGGAAAGAAAATGTCAGCATTCTGAAATAAAGCCTAGAAATTGTTTGATGAATTTTGTTCTTCTGACAGGTGTTAAAAAAACATAGAGTAACCTAGAATATAGTATAATTCTTGACTAATTTAGGTAGGTCTATCTGCCAGATTCAAGATTCAAATGATGGCATATTCGTTAGTTACCAGATGTATATAGCCCATACAGTGGCCAAGAGAAGCTTGGTAATACTTAAGTTGATAGCTCCAAAAAATGGAAGGAACATGAAATTATCTCTAAATTTGTACTCTTTAGGTCCCATGATTTTTAAGGCAGGCTTCTAATTTTGGGCCCCAGGTCATGATACATGAACGTTTGGGTATGGTGGTAACATAAAGAATGATAAAGTCATTTGAGCATCTGCCTTTCAATTCTCACATTTGAAAGATCAGTTCTTCCTGGAGGAATACCTGTTCCCTTCTAGTATTGATGTAGTGATTAGACTGCTTGTCTTTGGCACTTTATTGTTTCTTTTGGAAATCTGAAATATGTTTTAAAAATAAATACATAGTCACCCCTTTTCCTGACCCCTGTAAAGATAGTCATCTGGAGATGATCTTTAATCACAACTCTGAGCTCTGAAACTGAGATTTACGATAGAAATGACAACAAAATTTTAACTGTGCCATAATGCAGTAGTTAAGTAAATACAGTACATAATGTACTTAATATGCTAATCTCTGAGTATCAGGAAGAAAATCTCACTGGAACAGAAATCAGCTGTGGCCTAGCAGTCTTTTGCTTGCAGAAGAAATGAGAATCAACTGCAAAGCCTCTAAGTGAGAGCTGCTTCTTTTGGTTAGCCCTGGCATTTCTGGGAGAATGAACAGCACTTCTTAATTTTCACTTTAACCACTAGCTGTTTTTTTTTTAATGGTGTGTCCTGCCAGTTAGGGTTGATTCTGCCATGTTTTTTATGATTTATTTTTGTTTGACAATAATGTAAAACACAAACCATCTGATGCTAGGGTTTAGTTCCATTAGCTGGGAACCACAAACCTATGCCATGTCACTTTTTCTTTTTATAGCGCTGTTTCAAACTTATTGGCATAATTGATCGACCTTTTCCCTTGTCTGGATTAAATGATGGTTTTGGCCTGAGTTTCATACCAGGATGCCAGATTTTCTTATTCTTATGACTTCCATCTCCCCGTTACACAGGACTAACTATAAAATACTCAAATGCCTCATTTGTAAACATACAATTATGTACACAAAACGTGCTTCTTAATGTTTCCCCAGTTTGGCTCTGCTGTTACACTAGTGACAGCTGCTGGCATGCAAACCAACTAATTTGCACCATGCCAGCACTCTGAAAGCTGAATTGAATTGAGCCTGGATAATGTATGAATACTGCAACCTAATGTTTTTAAAAAGTCATCCCTAAAGAGCATACATGCAGATGGCTTTCTGTTAAATATGTGTATCTATGCACATAACTCTCTTGCCAATATATGGATTTTAGCAAGGATCCAGTTAACAGAGGTATGTTGGAACATTGTTCCCAAAGTGGCTTTTCCATTATGTAATAGATCTCCCTAGACACAACCAAAACAGCTGTCCTGAAACTTGTTGGACAAAGGGATCGCAGCCAGCCCTTACTCTCTCCTGTGGGCTGCTGTAGAGAAGGAAAGAAGAGCTTGGTCTATGCCATGGACCCATGTCCTACACATGGAGTTGCACATCACAGGAGATGGAGCCACCAGAAAGATAGAGCCATAAGAAGGTGCTTTGCAGGAATGCACGAACAGTGCCTGGGACTGGAGCCACTCTATAAATGCAGGTTTGCAAACTTTCACCTTTTGCTTGCAGTAACCACGACTGAAGTTAAAGAAGCAATTTCAGTAGGTGTGAAAATGGTTTTTCTTACCTCGATGCAGGTGGTTTCTTATCTTTATTATCTGGCTTAGTAAAGTGTGATAGGTCCTTTTTTGAAAGACAGTAACATGTTTTACCCTATGTGAACCTCAATGAATCATAGAGTCACAGAATGGTTTGAGGTGGAAGGGACCTTAAAAATCATCTAGTTTTACCCCCCCTCCCACAGGCAGGGACACCTTCCAGTAGATCAGGCTGCTCCAAGCCTCATCCAGCCTGGCCTTGAACACTGCCAGTGATGGGGCAGACAATTCTAGCAATGGGACATAAATACAAATACACATCTCTCATCAGCCGTGTGCAGTAAACACTTCACACTCCAGAGCATGAAGCATTAGTAAGTCACAGTGGGTCAATAAGAATTTCTTGTGTAAGTAAATTGTCCTCAACTCATCAGAGTATGTCATGCAACAGAAAACAGTTTTAATCTGTTTGGAAATAATTTTGTCACTGAGTTTGTGATGGTGTTTAACACCCCCAGGTGTTTCAGTCTGGTTCCCTTCAAAACACAGAGGAGAGATCAAAGGGGCTATATCTTTGCAACTGTCTTAGCCCAGGCAGCACTTATTCACATTTTTTGGATCCATGCACTCAAATATTCTCTGTAACAATGAAAAAGAGCAGAAAAATAAGAGATCTTAGTGCACAGCAGAAAAACAGAATTAAATCTGACTGTGAAAAACCTTTTTCATATTTTAAACCTTCTCTTCACATCTGTGGGTTGTTCAGATGAGTTAATCACAAGCCAACTAATATTTGCTGCTGTGGAAACTAATAGGGTGGATAAAAGATCTGGAGGGGATGTGAAATGAAGTAGACCTGATTATTCTAAACTTGCCAGGTTTCTGAGGAGAATTTCTAGCAGGGAAGGCATTGGAGGCTGTTGCTGTGTGCTCTGAGGGAAGGAAGGCTGCTGCTGTTTCTTTGTGAAGAACCTGGTGAGCTGGTTCAGTTTATGCAAGGGCTGCAGATTTTGGCTAATTCACAAAGAAAAAGTAAAATCAAAAGGAAATATCATTTCCGCAACTACAAGGTATTAATATCCTGTTCAATTTAATTTCTGCCTTCTGTTACAGTGAACCCTTTAATATGTAGTGTCAGCTTGGCAAGGATTTTCCGGCAGTATCAAAAGAGAATTTACCCCTGAAATACTGTCACAGGAATTGCTATAGCTTTCAAAAGCATAGTCTCCCAAGAAGCAGCAGTGGAGGTGCCTGCTGCAAGGAGAACAAGTCCCCCTTGGGCCAGGTAGGTACTGCCTCAGAGTCCCCAATGGGCTAATAATAATTTCTAAGGAGGCAGATTACTACAAGTCAGATGCTGCAAGTTCATAGTTATGTGGATGATGCCTGTGTATGATGCTGATAGACAAGAGCACAGTGAGTGGTAAGACCTGGCCTGGGTGCTGGTGGTTACAGGGTGCATTACTCTCCTGCACAAAAATCCATCGAAATAACCTGGTTTTAGACAAGGAAGCACAACCATTGTGCAAGGATGGTGCTTATCCAGGCATAATATATTTCTTTGTGTTGGGAGGTGAAGCAGCTATGCATTAATAAGCCAGAAGTACTCTGTGGGAATCTCTTACATTGATATTTAAAAGACAAATATTCTCCCTCTTCAACTTAGATGGATTTTCCTGGTTAAGAAAGAAAGGCATTTTCACAAAAATGTTTGTTGTCTACAAAATATCATAGATCTCACATTAAATTGCCAACACTTTTTTCATGAATTTACATTGTTACTGCATGTTTGGTCCTGCTTAGATGAACCACAGATGGAATTTACCTACTTTCAGTCTTACATTAGTCAGAAAGCCACCAAAAAGTTTTATTAAACTGAGATTTGAAAACACCTGAATTTCCCTTTCCTGCAGTTTTTAGATTCTGAGTTTTAAGCTGTTGTAGGTTTATTTGCAGTATTGTAGATTCTGTAAAAATTACTGCCTTCTCAGGAATTACCTATCTCAGTTTCGGAGGTTGCCTGTGGCCTTAAGTCACCAGCTACATGACTTCAGCAGCACCTCATTTCCACTGAACAGAAACTGAGATACGATGTACTTTTTTCTTTACCAAGATGTATGGCTCAGGTATAGTGTTGAATGAACAACATGTCAGTACTGGGACCAGTATTATTTAATATATTCATCAATGATTTAGATGAGGGAATTGAGTGTACTATCAGCAAGTTTGCTGATGACACTAAGCTGGGAGGAGTGGCCGACACGCCAGAAGGCTGTGCTGCCATTCAGCAAGACCTGGACAGGCTGGAGAGTTGGGTGGGGAATAACTTGATGAAATATAACAAGGGAAAGTGTAGAGTCCTGCATCTGGGCAGGAACAACCCCAGGTTCCAGTATAGGTTGGGGAACGACCTGTTAGAGAGCAGTGTAGGGGAGAGGGACCTGGGGGTCCTAGTGGATGACAGGGTGACCATGAGCCGACACTGTGCCCTTGTGGCCAAGAAGGCCAATGGCATCCTGGGGTGTATTAGAAGGGGGGTGGTTAGTAGGTCGAGAGAGGTCCTCCTTCCCCTCTACTCTGCCCTGGTGAGACCGCATCTGGAATATTGTGTCCAGTTCTGGGCCCCTGAGTTTAAGAAGGACAGGGACCTGCTGGAGAGAGTCCAGCGCAGGGCAACTAAGATGATTAAGGGAGTGGAGCATCTCCCTTATGAGGAAAGACTGAGGGAGCTGGGTGTCTATAGTTTGGAGAAGAGGAGACTGAGGGGTGACCTTATTAGTGTATATAAATATATAAAGGGGGAGTGTCACGAGGATGGAGCCAGGCTCTTCTCAGTGGCAAACAATGATAGGACAAGGGGCAATGGGTACAAACTGGAACACAAGAGGTTCCACTTAAACTTGAGAAGAAACTTCTTCTCAGTGAGGGTGACGGAACACTGGAACAGGCTGCCCAGGGAGGTTGTGGAGTCTCCTTCTCTGGAGACATTCAAAACCCGCCTGGACACGTTCCTGTGTAACCTTATCTAGGTGTTCCTGCTCCGGCAGGGGGATTGGACTAGATGATCTTCTGAGGTCCCTTCCAACCTCTAACATACTCTGATACTGTGATACTGTGACTTTCCCTCCATTCACCATCTGCCCCTTTTAAAAGAACCAATTAAAAAAAGTGATTAGAGGGTCTCTGTCACTGCAGTGGCCAAACCACTTTTAATATCCATTATTGTTTCCCTGAAATCAGTTTACAGGATGTTGCAAAATATCATGGAGACACCGGTTACAGAGCTCCAGTTTCATGCTGTACATGAATAGTATTATACAAGTCATGTGGCAGCTCAGACATGTGTTTTGAGGTTTTTGGTGTGTCAGTCAAGCCCCTTGGCCCTGTGTCCTTTGTATGGCTGGTTGATGAATTTTATACTGGCAGAATATGCTCTTTGTGGAAAATGGATATTTGTGTGGAGAAGCTGCCAACATATTTCCTTAGACTGACATCAAAGTACAACAAATGCTGTCAGGGAAGCCTTGTTCTAAAATGTGCGCTTTTGTGCATGAGTGTTTGTGTATATCTGTGTATGTATTCAGGGCTTTTCTGAAATCTGATAACAATAAATTACTAGACATATGTATCTCTAACTCGGTGCTCTCTCCTTGCCCCATCTACAGCCATCACCTTGAGATCTTTTATCTCAAGATAACGACAGTTGTGCCTTCCCCAGTCAACAGTCCCTGACAAATTCCTGGAGTTAGCCAAGAAGACACAAACCAGAACTCCTAGAAATATCCAATATTGTTCTAACTTTTGGTGTTATTGTCACAGAAATTGTTTGTTTTAAATTCTGGTTGGCATCTCTGGGAGCTTATGATCACATGACAGGATCAGATTCAGTATAAGCATTCTCTTAATTTCAAAACCATCCAGTTTGCAGTCAGTTTCACATTTTAAACCGCAAAACAAATATATAATGGTTGGACTTGATGATCTTAAATGTCTTTTCTAACCTAGTTGATTCTATGATAACCTGACTGATTATCACTTGCCGTATGACTGTGCAGCAGCTTTTATAATTGCTTTGATAGAAGAGATAGAAAAATCTGCACATAATAGAAATGTTTCATTTTTAAGCACTCTGAGGTGAAAAATGTTTTTTTAACTACTTTGCTTCAATATTTTACCATTTGAAAATAGAAATTGTAGGGACACTTTCATACTAGTGACTTTAAAAAGTATAAAGTCAATGCTTTCTCTATTTTCTGAATTTTATTAGCCTAAAAGTAGGAAATAATAACATTTAAAAATACATACAACCTATTTTTGTCTTTGGACTGTTAAGAAAGTTTTGCTTTGCTTTTGCTTTTGCCCAGAGACATGGAAAACAGTGATGGATAGTCAAAGGGGGCAACCCATCTCTTTTATTGCCACCATGAGCTGTAACTTCTAATTCTTATTGTGTCTGAAGCTAAATCTGAGACATTCCAGAGCCTAGATACCACATGCAGTGAGATCCAGTCAACAGTAGTCAGGGTTGTGAGCAAAAGACCTGGTGCCAGGGGTCAGGGACTGAGCAGGGAGTAGGAGCCCAGGGATCAGAGCTCTGCACCAAACAATATAGAGTCTAAAGTGCTGCCAAGGCAGAGCGAAAGCCTCTCACTTTCACTTTGGTAAGAATTGCTGCAAGAGGCAGCAATCAAACCCGTCTCACTGCGACCATGTGTTTGTTCTCTTGCACTATTTTCCCAGCAGCCAGGTATGGATAATGATGATTTCCATGCTTGAGATCTGTGGCTGAAAATTTAAGTGACTTGTTAGTAATGTTTATCACTTTTGGATCCTGCATAAATAATATCTTCATGATGGCTTGTTATTTTGCTTTGGTTTCTTTAAGCATCGTCGACTGTTGTTCTAAAGCGCATTAAAATGCAGAGGGAATATTTTTCAGTCAGGTAAAGCTCTGTTAGAGAGAGGTAATAGGAAGAAGCAAGCTTCAACAGATAGGCAGGCGGTCTTCTTGATCCTACATGTGTTTTAACTTGTGGAAAGGCAAAAATATTCTTCATGCCAGAGATGTCTAAAAACTCACTGAGTTGTCATCTCAATAAACTGTCAGTCAGGACCTTTGTCGTTTTGTTGCTTTGTCTGGTGTGGCTTTATTCACCTCTCCCTGCACTTGATTGTAGGGGAAGTCAAAAAATTCCTGGGTGTCTTTTTTATGTTGTTTTATTTTATTTCCACAGAGCCTTAATCTGTTCCACATCTGTGTATGACTGCAGAAAGGTAAGAAAGGGTGAAAATGGATCAATCCACAGTAAAGCAGTGGGAGAGCTGTTTAGTATTGTTGAAATAACTCCTGTCCTATCCTCACACATCTCCACACTACAACTTCAAAACCACTAGCAATCCTACAGAGTTTTTTAAGTAAAGTACTAATATTCCCTTTTGGTACATTTCTGAAACTGTACATATATGGGTTTGCTGGAAATATATAGGAGAAACAGCTGGACCTTACAAGAAAGCTGTCTTTTATACTTAATCTTCTTATATGACCCAGCTTGTATTTATAGCATATTTTCATTCAGCTTTCCTCACTCTAACCCACATCTCCTCAATCTTTTGTATTTTACATTTGCGTCTTAAACATACTTTCAAACAAGAGGTCAGAAATTACTAAGGTCAGAATTTTGTCAGTGCTAAGGGCCTGATTCTGCACCCTTCATAGGCAGGAGTCTCATAATCAAAACTGTTAAGAGATGCCCCATTGCCTGGATGAAGATGCAGTCTAGGATTACCACTCTGGGAGAAATGTTCAAGATTCCTGCCCTGCCATTTTATACTCCCATTTACATAGATAAAATATGAAGACTTGGGGTTGCCTCATTTTTATGCACAAATGTGTTTGCAACCATCTTCAAATTACCGCTTTTGCAGCATTGCTGAATTCCTAGTATGAATAACCTCCTTTAGGAAAAAGTTCCTAGTACAACATGGCTTGGTCCAACAAAATGTCGGTGAAACACGGTGTTACCACTGAGGCACTTAACTGGGCTCAGAGTAGATAAACAAATATCCCCAAAGTCACTGCTGTTATTAGATCATTGTCTGGCCACTGCATAGAAAATATGGACAGTCCTTGGGGGATTTTTTTTTCCCTTATTCTGTGTTTCACTCTATTGGCCTGAACATTTGATTCTAGTCTTGGACTGAACTGAGCATTTCAATAACTTGTATTTTAATCAAAATCAGACGTGTATGTGTATTTTCCTGCAACCAGCCCAGAATACTTTTCATTAGGGTACTTTGAAATCATTACATTTAACTGGTGATGTGGTGCCTTCTGACATTCTCAGATGATATTTATCTTCATTACAACAAAATTATGTCACCATTGCTGTGCTCTAAACAGTATAAACTAATCAAGTAACAGGTTGCTACAGAAAAGATGTTAGGAGCACCAGGACTGTGAAGGTAATAAATGTCCGTATTTTCTTGAAGAAATGTGCACAATGAAAACCAATTCCCCCATCTCCTGCTCCTTCATAAGAGTTCACATTCTCCCTCAGTCCCTGAAGTTACTGTTTTCTTCTTCTGAACAGGATGCTGAAAGTTGATTATCCAAGCCTAAGCACTTAAAATATGGTATATGCTTGAGTATGAAAATTGTGTCACTGTCTTCTTTGATGACCATAGCTATACGTGTGTGACATAATGAGACAAAATAAATTGCCTGTTTTATCTATATCTGCTGCTATATGAGCAGCCTTTTCAAAAGAGGCTGACCTAACCCCATTAAGTAAAAGGGTCAGCACCTGGGGTTATCATTGCCCTTTCAGTATGATGCAGAAGCAAGTCTTGGGCTTTGAGAGGGAGAAGGCACTCGGCATAGCTGGTTGGGACTCACCAGTCACGAGGCTGCAGCTTAATTAAGAACTCTCATCCGAAGCAGTCTGAAGAGCATATCAGTATGATACGCTCTCTTTGGCTTCTCTGCTTTAGAAGATCAAAGTGTATTTTCCTGGTGAATGTGTTACATAGCCCAGGTTACTGTAAACCAACCCTAAAATACCTAACACAAGACTGTGGGGTTGTTATCCCAGCAGGAGAATCAAGAGTGAGGAGACTCCTTCTTCTCCAGAGCTCAGTACCAAAGATGGATTCACTGAGAGCCAAAAAGCAGCATAATATTTTGAATATCCTGGAGAAAGAGCCCTGCAAGCAAAGGTGAGCCTGTGTACCACTTCATTCTTCTAGTATTTTCTCCTTTCAGCCAGTATTGGCTTGTCAGGGTGTGTTTTAAGCCAGCTGTTCTTCATCCAGATTCCAGCTTCGCTTATGCACTAAGAGGTCTGGAAGACAGTGCTGGCTGTGCAGGATGAAAAGGATATGTCTTGGCATATTGCTGGGCTATTAGTCCATATCACTGCACAGTGATCCCTGCAGATGGCAAATGATAAATAAACCAGACAGTAGTTAGCAAGTTAGCACAAACTGGGACTACGCAGTAGCTAGGGAGGTCCTTGGCACAAAACACATATTTCCTGAGGATGGACCAGGCTATCGTGGTCACAGAGCTTAAGTACTAACCTTCCAAACCTGCTGTTCCAAATCAAATACATTCTTTTCCTTGTTTCTCAGATAAATAAATCATACAATTAGAAGAAAAATCAAGCTACATATAAATTCCAGGAGCCAACCAAGTGGAAAAATCTGATGGAGAAAGCACATCTATTTGCTTTTCATCTTTAAGAGTAGCAGGACTTTCCATCACAAATACAGTTAATCCACAGGTCTTCAGCTTTCCAAAACAGAAAACTTGTGATGTGTTTGTATTAAGATGATGTGATAAAAAGATTTCCTTAGTTACCTGTGCCTGCTGATGTCAAGCCACACCATGGCAGGCTTTGTATGGTTCTGCAAAGGTTGCTGAGAATCTTCCTTTGCCACAAATCTACCCCACAACCATATAGGAGGAGCAGAATGGAGACATATTCCTGCTCTTTCTAAGAGTGAAAAGTCTCTACATTACAGACTGTGGCTGCAAAGGTGTTAGAACAGACTGCCCATTGACATCTCTAACTGGCCTGCAACAGTAGAAGGCCAGACCAGCCTCTTTGAAGAGCTCTTTTCCTAGGTATGTGTTCTGGGGCTCTCTGCTTGACCCTTATCCCCTAGAATGCGCAGTGGTGTGAATGCCACAGGTTAGCTCTTGGATAACATATCGCTTGTGTCTAAGCCACTATTAGATTTAGAAAACAGAATCATTTCCCAAAGCCCAGAGGGAGCAGAAGGGGAAGCAAAAAGGAATGGTTCTTAAAAAGTCTTATGTTTCTCTTTGGAAGAAAATTACCATCATCTATCTTTCCTTTCTTGCAAGCTCCTGGAACATACTAGTAGTGCCCTGCTGCAGGATTTTCAAACTTCTATTTTGCTGAAGAATACCTCTCTGATGCAGGTGCCAGTGTCATTTATCAGAGGATGATGTCAACATTCCTGTGTCATACATGACAAATGACAGCAGAAAGGAGTGCCCCTTGAATTCTCTTACTTTCACAAGGTTCTTTCCTCTCTCAAGTTAAATGACATTTTATTTCTTACAGTGTTTCAGTTTAGACTTCTGTTGCCTCTAGAGAGGTACGTTCAAATTGACTCAGAATGAGTGATTAGTACCAGGCACTGAGCTCCAAATTCAGTATTAGTGTAAATACAGTCACATGGCAGTGGACATAAACTTTGCTTTCATGCTTCTGGGGCAAATTCTGCTTCATCTTACACCTCAGAAATTGCCAGGGAGTTTTTCTTGGCAAAGCTGGATGGATTGAAGAGCATCTCCCTTATCCTCTGTTTCTAATGCTTTTAAAGAGATGACAGATTTGGAGTCAATGACAACCACTGTATTCAGAAGGGTTTGCTTTGCAAAACATTTGCCTGCTCCTGTACAAGTGGGCACTTGGCAGCAGAAATCCATGCTTCGACCCTGTTCAGTGTGTGGACCTGATTTGAAAGGTAATATAAAAATTGTGGGCATCGAGTAGCACACTCAGTAGGTAGAGCAAAGCAAAGTGAAAGCTTGGGAAGAAAACAGGGAGGACAGAGCACATATGCTGCTTCTAATCCTCTTTTTATTCTGCTTCTTTCTATTCTTCTTGCTGGAAGAAGGGATTTGGACTCTCTTAAGCCATGCATGCACAAAAAAGACTTTATTTTTGACTCATGTTAAAACCCTTTCTTGGACTAGGCAGCTACAGTTTTAACATGTTAGCTGACTGAGATAACCCAGAGGGGAGAGCTTAGGGTTTATCTTGACCAGTAAATGCCTGTTAACTGCTACTGCTTGGACTTTGCTTGTTAAAGTATTAGTATGGACAACATGTGTTTTTAAAACCACACACCTGTACTCCTAATGACAGCAAGGCCTTGGGGGAGGAAGTGATTCACAGAATCACTGCTCCCTGCCCTTTCCACCCACTCAGCATTTGATTATAGTGCACTTTCCCCTGTTCAAACATGTATGGGGCTGCCAACCCTGTGATTTTTTTTGGTACCAGGCTTTTAAGCTAACCAGAAGCATGGCTTGTCTTTGTTTAGCACCCAGTGAAAGGGCTGGATTTCATAAGAGCTCAGGATTCAGCAGCAGCCAGGTTTGACATGTGCTTAAAAAACATCCCCAGGAAAGGACAGTTTTTTCCCATCCTGCTCTTGCATTGCACAGCAATAGTCCAAACACTAATTCAGAAAAACAAGAAATTATTTAGAGAAACTAATCCAACTGAAAAAAAAAAAAAAAAGTAACTTGATTTTTCAGTAATACTGTCATTTGGTTGTTGTATTTCACACCTGCTGTGTAAAATCGATAGAAACAACAAAGCTGCTTGTGGACTTTGAGGAGTTCCTGAGTCTTTTCTGGAAACAGATCTGATTTTTTTATTATTATTATTCAGTTACTTTACAGTTGTTCCAAAGAGAATGACAAGGCTTGTTCCCAATATCTGAGGGAGATTTGGGGGTAGGATAGTGACAGCAGTAATTTAGTTGAAGTAAATTCATTATATGCTCAATTTAAAATTTAGGCACAAGTTTGCATTGAAAAAAACCCTAAGGTGACTTCAACAGGCAAATGACACTTGCACAATCACTTGTACTGAAAAAAAATAAAGGCAAACAGGGAGTAGAGCAGCCCTCCCTGTTGCTCACGGTGAGGGTAGAAGAATCACTCGCTCATGAATACAGAAATGACTCAGATGTTTTCATTCATTTATATTTTCAAAGGTTTCTTCAGAGGGAATAGATTTAGCAACATACCTCTCCTTTCTTTTTAATATGAGACTGAACCTTTTTTTCTGTACACTTTTAGTTTTTCCCCAAAGCAGCTGTCTGTTAGCTCCAGGCTCCACCAGTCCCAAGGGCTGTGATCTTATCTTAGGCTGCCAGAGATCATTATACACATCACTGTCATGTTGCTATGTTGTTGGTGGGGCATTTTTCCTTCTGTTTCATTTTATTTGTTTTTTACAGGGGAGGAAAAATGAGAGGGGGAAAGTAGAGTTTTTCTAGCCCTTAGACATGTAATCTCAGACAAAAGGCCTCAATTTCTCTCACTCTTCCCTTCCAACTCTACCAGCTGAAGTACTACTTTTCACAGGATGAATTGCTGGAATACCTACTTATGCAAACTAAGAGCAGCAACTGAGTCTTCCAGTCTGTAACTGTCTTAAGACAGACAGTACTGACATTAATATTCTTAATGGTAAAGCTTTCATTTGGTTTCTGTTCCATACTCTGAGATATATTCCTCATTCTCTAGTTACTGATACATTTCTGATGTGCCCAGCAGGTAACTTCTAGGAGGCACATTAGGTCAAACTTTCTTTAAAAGAAGGAGGGACGGTGAAGGGAATAAAGGATGAAAACTGTTAGTCTCTTATGTCTTGCAGTCTTAGCTTTATTCAGTATTTCTGAGTGTTTTCGGGGGGGTGGGGGTGGTAGTAGTTTCTTTGCTAAAACCTGTTTACCAAAACTGCCACTAAATCCAGTTATTATGTGGCTCAACTCAAAAATGACACAGAATTCTTATAACTAATCTGTCCTAGCCATTCAGAGTATGTATTATCTAGATTCCTTAGGACAGCTTTTCGTCACTGCTGAAACTCCCAGGGAACCAAAACTCTTGTGTTGAAGGAGGCATATGGTATTGCTGGTGAAGACAGTAGCAATAGTGAGGAAGCGGTCAATCCTCCTCTGGTTTGTGAGCTGTATACCAAAATTTTCCTACAACCAAGAAACACAGGGCAGGAGACACAGGCAGAAGTTTGCAGATCTAAGGTGATGGAAACAGCCCCGAGGGATTTTGGTTCTGTAGTACCTCACAGGATTGGAGTGAGAACACAACTGCATCCCAGTGTAGCTCTGGAATACCATTTCTGGCAGTTCTTTCTGACTTACAATGTCCTCTGCCTGGAGATCTGAATTACACAGAAGGTTTTCCACCAACACCGTCTTGGTATGAGACATGTAATGTAGTTTTAGTATGGGAGTTATAATCTGCTTATCAGCATCATGAAACTCAAGTGCCATAGATTGGGCATTCCCATACTGAAGGGCAGGATTTACTTTCTAATGTTGTTCCTTATGTATCACCAGTGTGTCACCCTATATCACCTTATATATCACTTATGTATCAGGCTATGCCTGAGCATGTCTTCCTGCTGAGATGAGAGTGCAGAGGGTTTCAGCCAAGTCAGCTGATTTGAAGCAACTTGGAGTAGGAGTCACAGCAGCCAGCATACTGAGTAAGGAAAATTTAGGAGGTGCTAGAGAGAGCCCATTTGAAGTTGTGCCCTTCCTGGGAGTCTGTGTGCCTAATGGAGTTCCTAATTCAGAGCAGGATTTAAATCTCATGAGGTTGAGGCCCAGAGTAGTAGAGCAAGGTCAACCCTCCATGAAATCCAACCTCAAGAGGAGGCAGATACATGTCCAAGTCTTGTATGAAGTACACTAATCATTTGAGTACTCTTCTGAAGTGAGATGTGGCATCTGCTTGGTTGGAGGGGTTCAAATTCACATCAGGAATGTCCTAACTAGCAGTTATGCCTTATTCTGGTGTGAGTAGTGCGTTGTTCTGTATTTGTGTTTAGGGAAGGGAGTCAAAGACAAAGAATGGCTCATCTCAATTTAGCCTGGATTGGTGATACAATTTCCTTTGGCTCTTCAGTCTGAGTTTGTGGTCTTAGTCTGATACTTGCAATATAGAAAAATAACTGAATTTGTTAACAAAAATTAAACTTCCAGCAATAAGCAGCCATGATTACAGAGGTCTGTTTTCTTACCTGTACCCCAACCAAGTCATGATTGCATCTCTAGCCCCTAACTCATGGCCAAAATCTATGATGAAATATTGCAAGTGTAGCTATGATGATGTCAGTGTATTTCTCAGGATGGAATGAGGTTTGTAAATGTCAGTACCATCTGTCCTTCACCACAATTTTTATGAGTACCTAGAGTCTTCATCTGAGAACAGGGCCTTGACATGTTAGACAGAAGAAGTAACTAGAGGTTGGCTCCTTATATGAAGAACTTGTGCTCTAAAGAAGCAAGACAGGCATAATTAAGAAAAGAAACAGAACAGTGGAATGATTTATCCAGGGTCATGGGGCAGGTCAGTGACGAAGCTAAGATCAGAGTCTGTATCTCTTGGTTTCTGCCAAGCTATCACGTAGAACATGTCCACACGAAAGGAATGGTTTAGGTATACACGTGGAAATTGCAGTTCACTAGTATTGGAAATATTTCCATTTAAAACAGGAATGTTAAAGATTAACCTTAATAGCCCTTCTTTTCTGCTGTCATTTGGTTCCTCAGTATGTTTGAAAACTTTGTACAATCCACCAGCTCTTCATGTCTTGGCTTTCCTCTGCTTGTTAATGATACAGGGGCTTCCATAGGATAGCAGCCTCTTATGATAGCAACCTTTTATTTGCTCACATCTTCAGTGAGATGAAAGATAATGGGAGAAAGTCAGATATGTTTAAAATATACTTAGTTTTAACAGCACTGAGACACTTAACTTGTCAGCAATCCAATTATTAATCAGATTAATGGACTTTTATAAATCCACTGCTTCCTTAGGACAATTGCCTGGTTTATGTTTCATGCATACAGAATAAGGTTTCTCAGGAGCTCTGAGAGCTTCAATATGAAAACTAAAACTGAGGAGTAATCCTTAGCTTACTCTGCTACCACACCTTGCATGCAAGAATGCTGATCAGTAGCTGTGTAGGAGCATCATTTAATTAGTTTTTTTTTTCATTTCTGAGCTTAATGCTATTGAAGGAAATCCATCAGCATTTAATTAAAGACTAAATGCAGTCAGTCTTTCTACTCACTTAGAAATATATTTGATACCTAGGCAGCCAAAAAGGATACAAGTGGTAACAACATTAGAGAAGGTTTTGTAAGAGAATGGGAATCTAATTTGTATCTGGAAATTAAATTCATATCTGAGATTTTAAAAACCATTTAAAAGATATTGAACCCCCATCTGCATTAGGAAGTAATGGGAATAAATCATCCAGCCAGGACTTCAGCTTTCTAGGGGAAAGGATTTTTTCAACATAATATTTAAATTTTCTGGTGTTAGTCCAGGGGCGCTCCAAGCCCCTGGAACACATTGCAATGAAAGAAAAGCACCTCATACTGCAGCATTTTCCTGCTGGCCCATTTCTGACTGAGCAAGGTATTCTGTATGGAAGGTTCAATTCTGATATTCTACTTCATACACTAGGACATTTAAAATTAATTTTGTAAGACAAATTTTCAAAAGGAAACTGGGAAACAACACAACTTCTGAATTCATCAGGTGAAAGCAAAGAATTAATTAGTTTCAGTTAATTTTAGATCAAGTCTGGAGATCAGTGTGTTCAGAATAGAACATCATAGAAGTCAAAGTCACGATAGCATTTTCCCTTTGAGTGGGGATCATGAACAAATGAAATTATCAGGGGCTTTAATATTGATTTAAGAGGGTGCAGTCAGGGGCTCTAAGGACTGCTTAATGTTAAGCACATGTATGAGTGCTCTCCAGAAGAATTCTTTTTCTTTTTTTCTTTTTTTTTTTTTTTCTTTTATATCAGACACTAGGGAAGTAAAAAGGAAAAGCATACTTGTATCTGTGTGAGAATTAACTTTTTAGGTTATAAAAGCAAAGAACTATGAAATATCTAACTGGTGAGAGACCACTGAAGGGAAGAAAATGATAAAGTTTATTTTGTAATCTTCTCAGCTTACCAATTTAAACTTAATTATAGCTCGGTTTTTACTTCAGCATTGTACTACTGAAACCTGCTTACACACTTTTATGCATTTGTCTTATTCAATGTTTCATATACTTGGGTTTGTTACCTGAAGTGCAGTCTTGCTTTCCTGCTGAAGGAAGGCTCAGAGGAGCTTTTAGAGCAGAAATCATAAACAATTGACTTGTTTTAGGAAGCCATTAAGCTTTTCGCTTCTTAGATGAAGTAAACAGGTATTGTACCCAGAAATGCAAAGTCTTTGTCAAGTTTTTGTGTGTGTCTTTAATCAAGATCTGTATTTCCTCTGGCATGATTTATTAGTTTCCTTTGTAGTTTTGTCACAGAGTTTACTTGCCATTTCAGTCTGAAATAGCCATTAAATCATTTTTTTTCCCTCTTCTTCTTTCCTTCTTTTCGCAAGAAGTAAATCTGCACTATTTGCTGATTTGTTTATTACTGTCTGGAAACATAATCCTGCTCAAAGTCAGAGATTTTAAATATGTCAGATCATTTTAAAGCTACATCCTAGTTATATAGGTGACGTTATATGTGTTCAGAGAAATTCATTTCAAGTACTACAAATGAGTAGTTTAGTAATACCCAGGAGTCATAATGTGTGTGACATAATGAACCCTCCTAAATTACAGCCTACAATTAATTAGATCAGTTATTGCTACATTCCAGTCCCTGAAACAATTTGCTTAAAGCAGTAGTTACCTGTAATGAAAAGACACATAGCTGACTGTCAGCAATCTTTTTCCTTCTCCACAGTTTATCATATGGACAGTCTGTGCCCAAGTGTTCAGACTCCTTGAATCTGTCTCCAGTGAGACCAGCTATCATGAGGGAGGTAGTTTATGTCACCTAGAAAGTACAGTGGTTGCCTTGGGAAGGGAGAGTAACCCCATGGAGAGAAACATTTAGAAGGTTTTGATCATCTCTGTTTTCATCGTCATTTACTTGCTTATTCTTCAGCTTCTTCCCCATGTAGTATCTTTTTGTCTACTCACAATGTCTTTAATTTTATTTACGTGATCATTGATTGATTTTAATTATTACTATGTATTTTAAATTGCATAAGGGGAGACATTTGCACTTGCTCCCTAGTCTTTGTGTTCTCTCCTGCTCATGCAGCAAAAAAAATTGTGAGCTGGGGTGAGACTTCTGACCAAAAGGCACGTGAACCTCGGTGGGGAAAAGCTGTTCTGGACTCTGTGCCTGAGCAAACTACTATATTTTGCTGAGAATAGATATCAACAGGAGATTGCTTATTTATCTAGATTAAGGTCACGTAACTTGCTTTTCCACTGTGGTGATCGGTACAAATCTAAACCAGTACAAACTGCGTGTGAATTAGTTGATATTGTAGAACTGGAAACCGAAGGGAAGCAGAGAGATGTAAAAGTTTTTTTCACAAATAGATTCTACCAAGGAAGACTAAAAAAAAAAAATCACAATAACAAATTATGAAAAGTAATACGTGCATGTTTTGAAATACAGCTAAAATGACAACAAAAAGAGGCTTCTTTATTTGTTTTTTACTGGGTGTTTTTCTAAACTTCAGGTCCCGTGTTCTGTGCTGAACCTGTTTGTTTCTGACATCCCTCTGTCTGTAGGCACAGAGGATCAACTTCAATCCAACCAGCATGGCTTTAGCACCTGGATCAGGAGAATGGTGTTAGTGATCCCCACCCATGAAGCCAGCTGCTCTGGAGGCACTCCAGTGACCAGCTGCTGTGGGACCCTGCTGTACCCTTCTGAAGCTGGCTGGGTTGGAAATAGCTTTTTGTTTTGAAGCACCCCTCTGCTTTCCACCAAGCTGTGATCCTGCCTAGTGCTATTCTGCTAGGTAGTTTGTTCTTAAACCAGCTATACTAGGATCAAAACAATAAATAATGAACATCTGACAGTGGAGGGGCTTGCCTGCTTACCTGGCATATTGCTCTGGATGCTGAAGAAACCCTCGCAGGAATCCTCAGTCACTGTTATGGTTGTGGCCAGTGCTTTGGGAGCCTCATGGTTTAAAATTGAAAAGTTCTCATGAAATTTCCGCTTTCTGGAAATTGTGAAACAGGCTTGATTCTTTTTGTGGGCTCTCTTGCTCTTGCCTCATGCACATATATCTGTGTCATGAACATACTGTAATACAAACTACTTACCGCATTGTCACAATAAGCCCCATGAGCTTATCTGCAAGTGGTTTACATCTGCCCTGCACAATTACTCAGGCTCCACTGGCTGGTCTCCCAAAGCCTGGACCCCAAAGTTATCTGAAAACCACCTCTGCACTCACCCACCTCCTAATCACAGATCTGTGGGACTCACTTTTTCCCTGCAGCTTCAAATAAGGGGTGTTCATTTCACTCATTTTGCTTAAATAATGTTTTTTTTTGCAAGGAGAACACATCCTTTTCTCTTTTTTCTTTTAATATGATCCTTTTCACTCATTTATGGATATTTATTGTTCTTGTTTTTTATTTAATGACACTTTTTTGTCACTGTGCTTAGCACAGTGCATTAGGAGGGGAGGGGGTAGAAGGCACATCAAAAGAAAATAGTAATTTTTAAGTATTTTTTTTCTTTAGGTAACTTCCAAAACTGCTAGTTTTTACAGGCCATCCCATGGCCAACCTCTAAATTTTGTCAAATAGAAACTTCCTTGCTTTTAAATGTTTTACTAATGGGAGGTCTGTTCTTATTTCTAGAAGAGGTCATGAATCCCCTTGGATAATTTAATCGTGATCTTATGATTCTGTTCAAAATTTACTCTGCAAGCAACCACGATCTGTAGGGAAAAGATTTTGTGCACAAACTGTTTTGCTGGGCTAACACTGCTGAAAGTTACTTCCAAGTAGCTGAAGCAGTACCTTTGCACTGCTTTGTTTCATTTTTCCAACAGCTTTTGTAAAATAACTAGAAAAGATCCTGCAATACTTAATGAGGCTGACAAGCAGGGAAAGGTCAAAAACAAGCAGGAGACCTGTTCTGACTCATTCCTCCTGGACTTATAACTTGTTTCTTACAGACCAAACAGTACTTTATTTAAAATATTAAAAAAAAAAAAAAAAAAAAAAAGAGAGAGAGAATAAAGAGATGACAGGCTGAAACTGCCTACTTTCCTTTCAGTGTCAGAAGACATAAATAATTTTAGTCTGCAGTGGTTTCTGATTGAATATCTTTTTGAAGTAATGATAGCCATAATTTAAAGCAACACTTACCATATTTTCTTCTGTCTGTGACATTCTTTGATGCCCCAAGTATAAATCTGCTTAAAATAGCTATAGCCATGACTGGGTATACTACCAGGTTTTTTGGAGGTTTTGCTGCTAATTGCCATCATATGTACCTAATATGGCTGCCTAATGACAACATTGCTGCAAATGCTTTCTTGACATGAAAAGAAAAGCAAATTCAGAAGTGCACATTAAGTTTAAATTGTTTGTTAAGACTACAACTTTTGCAAAGAAATTATTTTTAATTAACATAAAATAGCACTCCAGCAGCCCAGTCATGTATTAGCTGGTAACAGGTATGATATTATGATCTAATATAGCATCAGAAAATCTCTGACTTTTAGGGGCAATTACAAAAATATTTTGCTTGTTTACAAAAAGAATTCCAGACTTTGTCATTGCCTCACATAAATATGTATGTACTCAGTACAGCAGACTATTTTTCCCCCAAAACAGCTGATGTTACTTGAAAAAAAAAATATATATGTATATAATCTAGGGTAAATGGAAGCTCACAGTCATCTTTATTCATTAATTCTGTTAAACTTTTCTCTATCTGCAATTCTGTTAAACAGTTCCCAGTTTCCATTCTGTACTACTGCAGTTAGAAGCTGATTCTCTGAATCTATTCACTTTAAGAGCATGTCAGTATTACCCTGGTGCACTATGTAAAATACTGGAAATAATGCATGAAATACTATATATTTTTATTATACTTTTTCAGTATTTTCTGTTTTAACAATAATACCTTAATTATTTGAATGAGTTGTCATGTTTCTCTTTCAGCGTAAAGGAATAGAAATTACTGGAAAAGGAAAAAAAAACAACAAACTACTACAGAGGCACCTCCCTCAGGCTTCAGGACCAAAGTAAGGCAAACCAACTCAGAGAAGAGTATTTGCATAGATGGGAAAGAAGCTGGGCAGATGGTATAGAGCAACAGGACAGATGAAATTAATTATGATAATACTGTAGGGCCCATCAAGATGGATGTTACAGCTAGCCACAGTTTTTGCAGTTTATGGTTGCGTATACCTTTTCTGGTTCTGTATTCTTTGTCTTAGTAGGACATACTCTGCATTTTTATGACCTGATGCTTTTTCCTAATTACTTGAAGTTCAAATCTGTGATAGCTCCACTGACTTCAAAAGTAAATGTATAACTTTGTAAACAAGGTAGGTCAGAAACAAGGAGCAGTTTTGCTGCAGCAGCATACTGCAAGGGCCAGTTTCTTTACCTTCCTTGATAAGTAAAAGACAAGAAAATTTGTAGTAGTGTCACTATGACTTCCACAATTCCTCCAGCTCTCCAGTGCCTCTCATCCTCAGTTACAACAGAGCAACAGCAGAATAATACTCCTAGTTGATTTGGTAGTGTAATTAGTAATTCTCATGCACAGCATTGGAGAAGTCAGGCTTACACTTCTAGAGTATAAAATTACTGATAAGCAATTCTCCCTTTCCCCAGCTATCAGATGTAACTGAGATATGGAGGGATGAGGTTTCAGCATCATGGCTCTGTTCCTGGACTCTGGCCTTTCACAGTATGCAGACTCATGGCCTTGCCACTCAGGGAGTTGATTTCTTCAGAAATTCTTCAGAGATTCAAAGTGCAGATAGGATAGTGCATGAAGTCCTGTGCCTGAACTGATTGCAGACAAATTCCAGTAAGTGGATGGGAATGTCTGCTTCTAACCAGCGTGATAAGTCAAGGGCTGCTGTTACGGTTTGGAAAAGAAATCATTCATCCAGCTCTGAAAACCCCACTTCGAAGATTCTCAATCATCAGTCCTGCCCAACAGCAAGGTATGGTAAGTGTCAGCTTCAATATTACAGGTAACAGTGAACAGGTTTTGGTGTCTCCTGGTACCCTCTCGATCTATCTATCTTGAGGAGGCAGTGGAGAGAACAGTGTCAGCCAAGACCTCAGGTTAAAGATGATCTGACAATGTAATAGTAATCTGAGGTTCACTGATGGCCTAATCCCTCAAGGACAGGAAAGACTTCTTGGTGCCAGGGAGTGCCCTCCTCGGTACCGGTAAATAATTTAGATTGCGCATCAGTGGCTGCCGCTATGTCTTTCTGCAGAACAAAGAACTGAGCAGGACTTAAAGTAAGCATCAACAAGGTGGGCAGTGTAGATTCTTATGCTAACAAGAAAGCCTGTCCACATCAGAAAACAGAGCAGTTCAAGTCTGTAAGGAAAGACAAAGGATAGTCTGCTATAGTAAATTCAAGCTGCTCAACTTTTATTTGTTTTTAAGGATATTGTGTGTAACAAACACAGACCTTCAGGAAGACCAACATGTAAAGGTTGCTGACGTATTGCAGATGGTTATGTACTGAGGTATTGCAGAGGTTACTGCTGAGGTATTGCAGATGTTTACGTAAAGTCAACCAGTGAAACCACATCAGAAATGAGGCAGTCAGAAAACAGGTACAAAAAAGACAAATGTTTGATGCATTTTTGAGAGGGAAGTTTCAGACATTTAAGCATCTGCTTGATGAAGGATAACCACCTGCTTGGGCCCAAACTTTCGGAGGGCAGCAGAGCAAAGGCTGCTGGTGCAGCAAGTGGGCAGATGATACACAAAATGTGCAGCAGCGACTTGGTGGTGTTGCAGGGCAAGGGACAAAAAAGACCACTGGAGGACATAAGAGTTCAGAGCACAGCTGGCTCCTTTGGCCATTTGGGAGACAAAGAAAAGCAATGGATTTCCCAAATGGTAAACCTTTTCTGGGAAGGTGTTTTGTGTTGCTTTTTAATGAGCAGTTTCACTCAAAAATCCTCCTGTTTCTAAACAATATCAGGCACCATCAAAAAGAGCATTTTATTAATCTGTTGTGCATTTTTCAACTTGCAACACACATTTCTAACCTGAGAATGTGGTCCTGAAATGGCAAAATTACAAAAGTTACTGTCATCAATCCACATCCAGTGCAGTTTGTCTTAAGGGAGTAGATTGAATAAACAGTTGTACAGCTGCAATAAAACTAATTACATAAAATCATAGAATGGTTTGGGTTGGAAAGGACTTTAAAATCACCTAGTTCCAACTCCCTGCCATGAGCAGGGACACCTCACTCTAGACCATGTTGCCCAAGGCTCTGGCCAACCTGGTCTTGAACACTGCCAGGGATGGAGCATTTACCACTTCTTTGGTCAACCCATTCCAGGGCCTCACCACCCTCACAGTAAATAACTTCTTCTTTATATCTAACCTGAACTTCCACTGTTAAGTTTGAGCCCATCACCCCTACCCTATCACTAAAGTCCCTAATGAAGAGTCCCTCCCCAGCATCCCTATAAGCCCCCTTCAGATACTGGAAGGCTGCTATGAGGTCTCCACTCAGCCTTCTCTTCTCCAGGCTGAACACCCCCAACTTTCTTAGCCTGTCTTCATACAGGAGGTGCTCCAGCTGTGAATCACTGATGACTGTGACTGTTACACCTTGTCCCTCCAAAGAGTGACATATTTAATTTGAGTGAATAGATAGAACAGGCTGGGAAACCTTTGAAGTTTGGGGGAGCTGACAGTTGTGCCTGCGAAGGTGTGGATGTGGTGCTCTGCTCCCAATTTGTTGCTGTAGCCATTCCCTCAAGTCACACTGCAAGACTGCAGTTACAAGTCGAAACTGCAGCTCGCACACTGGCAGAAGTTTATCTGTTTATGATCATAACTTAAATGTTCCAAAATCCTAGCATGTTAAAAAAAAACACTTTTGAAAAAACAAGTGTAAAACTTGTGTAAAGAAAACATGTTTTAACCATGTAAACATGGTTAAAAATTTTGGACAGGAATAGTTACAGAGGAGCAGAAAGAAAACCACTGTGGAAATCGAGCAGAATCCTGTGACTGGGGTTAACTGCTAACCAACGGCCAGGAGCCTGCAGCCCTGCCCTTTCTTGTTCAGAAAACGTGTTTCTCAGCTGTTATTGCAGAGGCTGGATGGTGATTTTATTGAAGGCAATGGGAAGAGTATTTTCAATTAATCAGAATCCGGCCTTATTTCTGCTCCAGGCTAAATGGGAAATTATCCTTTTTTTTTCTTTTCTTCTTTTTTTTTTTTTTTTAATATTCCTGAAAGTTCTTAAGCCAGCATTGTATGGTTTTCCACCTTGTTTCCTTTTGTTCCTATTTAAACATCTGTCTGAAGTAGTGTATCACATACTAATTTGTTCAGAGCTTTTTTTTTTCCTTTTTGGCATGGCTGGGTGTGATTACAGTCTTCCACTTCATTTTCATTAATTTGCTTCATTTATTTGTTTTTGATCTTTTATTGGTCTTTATAGTGTTTGTGTGTGAGCGAGTGAGCAAATACATGTGTGTTCATGCTAACAGGAAAAATCTTTGCCTTTATTTCTTTTCAGAGTCTCTCAATAAACTATGCAGAGCTGACTACTGGGATCTTGGGTTGTATTTAATGCTTATAGGTGGGCCCCAGTTCTCAGCACCACGTGGCATCAGCCAGCAGCATCGGCAGGGTGCTCCCACCACTCCCCACTGGTCACCCACCAGCCTTCATGCAGACTTGAAGCAAAGGGAAGGTCAATACATTATCAGGAGGATGGAATAGAAATCCATGGAGCATACCCCTGAGCTCTGAGTTTACAGGACAGCATAAGTGTGTCCCCAGTTTTAACTATTTAGAAGAACTGTCCTACAGCAACAATTGAGCACTCAAGTGGTTCCACAGATGCTAATATACTATAAACAAAAAGTTATGCAGTTTTGACAAGAGTTTCATGTAAGCAATTGATCTTCACAGGATATGGTAGGTAAAAGAAACTTTAATAACTGCAGCGAAATGAACTAGAAATGTTTTAATAGGAAAGTGTATCACCTAGTTTAGCAGTGGGTTGGTTGCTCTCAGTTGGACTTGATTTGAGATATAATTGATATTATGACTTTGAGTATTACCTAATAAACTAATTGTTAATTCCTTTGATAAAAAGAACATGGGACTCAGAAACATATTGTTGTTCACTGAAGCTACTTCTACTTTGAATTGGTACTTTTCTGTGGTTTACCGAAAGTGAAATGTGGACTCTATTTTGCTTTACTTCCACTTGGACTCAAATGAAAAACCCCCTCCTTTGCCTGTTTGTAGGCACTAAAAGAGAGTGAAGCCACAGTGCTTTGTTCCCAATCAGCCTGGCCCTGTGGCTGGAGTCACTCTCAGGCACTGCAACTGTATGGCCTGAAACAACCTCCGTCTTGTTGCTCTCACACCCAGCCATCCTTTAGGCTTTCTTCAGGATAAAAATATGCCAGATCGTAAGTCTCAGTGCTGGAAAGCTCAGGGTGAGGCAGCCTGCTGTCCTCAGAAGGTCAAGAGGATGGTGGCTGTGGTCAGGGATCGTGCTCAAGCACAACTCCTTCCGGCATGGGACAGGAGCTGTGTACTACCCATGTATTTCAGATAAGACTCAAAAAAACCTGCTGGAAGCAGTACTTCTGTGTGGTACGTTTCTGCTACTCCAACTTACAGGTATGCAGAGCTGATTTTTATGGTAAGGGGCTATTGTCTGGCTTTTGACATCAGCAGGTGTTTAGTGTTTCTCCAGGAGTAGCAGTTCAAGCACTTCCTGTGACACTCTCTTGGTGTTGTGGAATCCTTAGCCTGCAGGAAGAGGTGTAAATGTGCGTATTACAAATTTAAATAAATATGCAAGTACTACTTTTCAGGGTCACTGCTGGCAGCAACACTGACCGGTGATTCCTGCAGGCTCTGGGTATGCCATGGTGAGACGAAGGCACAGCCCTGAGCATTGTCCAGGACACAGGAGCTGCCCAGCCACCACAGTTCAGCTCTGAAGTGCCCTGCTTGTCTTCTGCACAGGGACACATCTATTTGCTTCTCTTGCATTAGGTTGTCTTCACTCCTGATACCATAAGCACAGTGACACAATGGTGGCAGAGGATGTGTTTCACCTTTCCTTTCATTTGTTATCCCCCTTATCATAGAGTGTGTTGATACATGTGTTTTGCCTAGATCGTTTCCTGTAATGTTGGAGGGTAAAGCTCTCCATCACATGTCATCGTTGTCTATAATTACTGTTCTGTCATTGTCCTGGAGAGGAGCTGCTTCTGTCACCCCATCATCAGCTTTCTTCTCATCTTTTTGAAGCTTCACTTTCTCTTGTAGGTAACCAAGCACAGACTGATGATAAACTCTGTGATGTTTTTTGATCTTTCCCCTCATACCCTTGGATCTTACTCACCAATCTTCCCTGCCTTTCTGTCATTGCTAATAAATTTTCTTTCTGTTAATGTTATCTGTATGTTAATATCCCTGCAGGAAAAAATAATGTAGTAGCAAATACCAACCCTAGAGACAAGAGGCATCACCTTGGTTTGGCCAGTGTGCGTATTGTAGTGATGGCAGTCCATGCAAGTTTTCTAGGTACACATCTTCCCACAAAAAAACGTTTAATGGGCAGTTAACTGGAATGACAAATGAGATGTTGCTCTTATTTAGTAAAAGGTTTGTGTTTCTCAAATGTTTTTTATTGTTCTGTGCTGCAGATGGATTAATACATCAAAAATGCTCTGTGTAACTACGGTCAATAAGATGCATTCCTGTCCTGCTATTTGTTCTTGTTTCTCATGCAGTGTTTTGTAATAGTCCCTGTTATTCCTTTTTCTTGACATATTTTATATAAATATTATAGAAATATGTTTGATTTGTACCATCTCATCTAGAACCTTTTAAAATTCCTTCTTAAACTAAAAGCATACCACTGCTTGAAGAAAAATAAGCACAGTACCCTTATCACTCTGGTACTGTTTTCTTCTAAAATATCTCCCATTTGGAAGTCTTTACTGTAATAACTGGGATATGAACACAAAGGCTGGAATTTTCCCAAATAAGAAAGCTTTAAGCCATAATTTCTTAGTACAAAAGCTTCTTTTTTTGTTAAATTATATATAAGTATTTTCAGCAGGACCTCCTACGCACAAGTATGCAGTGAGCACTCCCTTTTGCAGTATCAGCTGAAAAGTATACCTTCTACACCATTTATATTAGTCACTGTTACAAACAAATCCTGCCTTTTTTTTTAATCCCTTTTTTCAGGGGGTGATCCAGGGGTATATGTAGTCAGAGATACATGCCCTAAAAGTGTATCTGTATCTGCTTTTTATTTTCAGGATCATCACTCTTTGGTCTCACCTCTTGTAATCCTGTGCAGGAATGCAAACCACGCATTGCAGTTTGGATAAAATCACAGGTTGGGCATGAATGCATCTCACGATCTGTAGATTTCCCACATAAATGGGGACGTACATTTCCTTTCAATCTATGGGACTGCCAACTTTGCAGACTTGGGGTCTATCCTTTTTTGCCCCCTTCTTCATCTTTACATCCATATTAAGAGGTATGAAATCCATCCCGTCCTTCAAAAGGAAAAGCTGCTGCTGTAACATATCACTAACGGCTACAGGTGAGATATTTCAGACAAGATTTCAGCAGGATTTGGATGCCTAGCTGCCCTAAATTTGTTTGGAAATCCCAGTCTAACAGCCCAGTGGGGGTGTAAGGTACAAAACCTGCCTTTTGTGAAACAATTTTCCTTTTCATTTCGCACCTCTCACCTAGGCCAGCCAGGACACAACATCTCAAGCAAACAAAAAATGGCATTTCCAGCCCTCCTGCTCACAAAGGAACACATTTCTTTACCACCCCCAGCAGCACTGGTGCCTGCTAGCTCCAGAAGAAGAAATCTGATGATCATGCCACTGCTCTGGTCAGTAGCATGTTATATTGCCTACGTTTTCTTTTGTGCTCTCTGAAATATGTTTTGCCTTACCATTGGCAGTGTTCCTAAAACACTGATGAGACTGCAATTACTAAGCACTTTATAGCTCTAGTCTGTATAAGTTAGGTGGGGTTTTCTGTGTGTTTCCCATGAAATTTTTGTAAAGGGTGTGTAAGAAATGCCTGATCCAATGAAGAAAATGCCAACTGATATATTTGCTTTTCAGCATATATACAGAGTTTAATTTAGCATAGAGAAGCAACTGAGAATCAAGTATTGTTATGGTAAAACACTTCCTTTCATCTGGAGTTATATGTGATCCCATAATAAATCCAAATGTGCATGATTGTTTCTTAGAAAGTGAAAATTTTAATTAACACTGTGCCTAGTACTGAGTTTCAGTCTCTGCCATTATCTCAGTATATTGGGTTTTGTGTAACATGAGCATTCAGAAGCAAAACCTGCATGAAATCTTCCTACTGTGAATGCCTTTTGCCTGAAAGTATTTGGTGTGAATCTCTGGAAACTTGCTAAGTCCTCAGGGGGATAAGAATTCACAGATCTAACTAACCCTGTGGGTCATGTTATCACACAGATTAACTATTCTCAGCCAGTTTCTGAAATTCATTAGGCAGTTAAGGCTTTCTATCAACATTAGTAATGTGTACTTTCTTTTTCTACCTATTTGTCCTTAAATACATTTATTAGGTCCCTGGCACACAATGGCCCTCCTTCCTCTTATTAATCAGCTTCTCACATGTCCCTGAAGAAGCATCTCAATTTCACATTTCAGCTAATTATTCTTCTAATTATTCCTTTTTTAAAGGAGTCCGAACACAGCACTACAGGTTTTAATACATAGTCCTCTTCCACAATATTGTGTTTGGAGAAATAGTATCAACTATTTTTTCAACTCAGATAAAAGCTTTATGGTTTGTAGAATAAAATAAAAGGTGTAATGTTTCCCAGAAACCAACAATGCCAGTGACCGATTGTATTATAGAATTGACTTAATAAAGCCAGGATTCTGTAGGAAGTCACCAAAAGTCAAATTCATCAAAACAAGGAAGTTTTTATCCAAGTCTCAGATGAGGTCTTTCTTGCTTAAATTTATGTACACCATGGACAATGGTTGCATATGAAGGTGGCCATCATATTTGGGGTGAACCCCATAGCTATGTATTTTTATGAAAGTAAAGCCTCATGAAAGAGTTGCCTATGAACAAAAGAATGGAGGAGGCTCCCTGTGTCATTGAGTCTCATCACTTGTTAATACAGACACTATATAATGTAATGTCCAAAATGAGTTTATCAAGTTGATCTGAAAACAAATATGAGCTTTATTTAGAGTTTGTGGGATTTGAGTTGGTTTTGGGGGTTTCTTGGTGTGTTCTTTTTTTCTGATTGGTTGGTTAGTTGGTTGGTTAGTTTGGGAACTTGTTCTGTCACAAAACCTCCCTATTCTGATGGTTTAGGACTTACTTTAGGTGTCCAGGTATTTGTGGTTTGCCTATGTCTGCTTCTCCTTATGCCAACACTGTCCTATAATTTCTGGCCCATAAACAGAAATATCAGCTGCAGGATAAACTGAATTTACTGGCTCTGTGGTAAGGAACAGGTTGAAATGCCTCTGGGTGTGAAGAGTTTGAAGGTGCCTGAGAGGATGGCCCAGGCCATCCATGTTCTTATAGCTATAAAAACATCTCTGAAGGAAAGTTACAAGCTGCCCCAAGCAGCTAGGGCATATTTTTCTCTTCCAGAAAGCTTCTGCAAAATGATAATCGGCTCTTACACCAAACCATTTAATAAGTTTAATTAAATGAAAGCTTATGATAATTAAACCAAAAGCCTAAGGGCTCTGTTCTGTGAGGACTTACTTCTTGCATAAGACCAATTTCCATATAATTTAGACAACAAAATAGCGGAACAGTGTTCTGCCATCCAATTTATATGAAATTGGTATTCTCCAACCCAGATTTATATTGCACTGTAAATACACTTCTTGCATCTCAGCAGAAGTGAGATAGCTCTTGTACAAGTATCGAAGCAGGAAAGAAACAAAAGATTTTTAAAAGAGAACCTCCCCCCCCCCCCCCTTTAAAAAGAAAGGGAAAAAATTAATGCACGAATTAAAACTGTGATCTGATAAACTGCATCAGGATCAAATGTCCTTAAACAAATTCTCTAACATAGCTGGTACTTGTACATTCTTCTTTCGTAAAAAATTTGCATATTTACTACTTCTGGGTGTTTTCTTGAGGTAATGTTTGTGATCAGTGCTAGAAAAAAACCCACGTTCCGTATTTTGGAATTCTTTGCTGTCTCCCTGAGTGTCCCAAAGGAACGGTACTGTGCATTATCTCCTCCACCACCTGTATTTTTACTGCACTTCAAAACAAAGCTCCAGTACTACAAGGAATTGATGGGGCCTGATTCTTCACTACCTTACTCCAACTTTGCACAGCCCACAGCAGACAAAGCCGTTCATCTTGCTTACAACTGAACTGGTGGGGAAGGTCCCCAGCCCTCCCCACTAGTGTGGTAGAATAGTGGTTTTCAGTCCTCTCCCAGGCCTCTACTGCAGACACAGGCACTAGAAACACAAGTAACCCACATGGAGGGGGAGCATGGACCTTTTCTGTTCTCTGCTGCTCCCATGTACAGCACAGCTCATAACTGAGACCTGCTGAAGCTGCTGGTTTGTGTGTTAGGGTTGGGGTTTTAATATTATTTTTAAAGATGCTCTAATTGGTAAGTTCCCCTTACAGAGGAAGGTTCATTTTGTGCCAGTTCTTCCAAAGGAAAACAGTAGTCCCACCCTGAGGGAAGCTATAGGTCTGATAGCTGTAGAAAAGGGGAAAGCAAATGCTTCCTTGCACAGCTACTCCCTATTAGATGCTAGTGATTAATTGCTCAGGGTTAGAAGATAACCAGGTCAGTGCCTTATGAGATACGTGCTTCCCACTGACACTCAAACAACAAACACCCATATCTGATGTCTATTTGTAGAAGTAATAGGGAGACATCATCTCTTGTAAAGTAAATGAGTTTATCGTTATAGTTTATATGCCCATCCTTCTATTTCTAAACCTTCAGGACACTGACTGTCACAACCCTGACCTGATGTTTCAGTTGCGCTACAGGGTAAATACAACGCCCAGAGGTTAAGACTCAGCCCAGATGAGCCAGAATTATTCCTTGTAAGACAATACATCTGGAAGATCTCACCCTGTTGATGACTGCCTTACCTATCAGTGGGCTTCAATTAAAGCACACAGAGCAGTGTTACATCCTGATGGTCATTTTTGACAGCACTAAATGAGGAAACCTATTTTCTTTATGATCTTCAAAAGTGACCTACAAAATATCCAAAGTATTCAAAATCTATGACCTTTTCCTTCATGCAGAGACTTTGGCACAGTGATCTATGTCTCTGTGGCCTTAAGGCCAGATTACTACAACACACTCTCCAAACCACCTGCAGCCTGGAGCTGCTGGAGAGGAGAAGCATGACTGCTCAAGGGCCCTCACCTGGGGAAGCTGGCGAAACCTGCGCTCTGCAAACTGCGTTAGCAAGTATGATTCAAAGTCTATTTAATTATTGGTGTTTAAAGTCTGAAACTGTAGAAAGGCAGACTCTGAGGAACTCATGTGCTATCTCACACCATGGTGGTTTTCAGGGGAGATGTGCATGGCAATTGCTTACAGCTACAAGCTACAACAAAGGTATGTGAAACTGTCCTCTGCTGAGGGACGAGGGTCCCACTCATCTTGGGGGTATCTGGAGGTAGTCCAAAGATGTATCTCCTCCTACAGGAACTGTGTAGGCTTGGGGATCCAGGTGCCTAGCTGTACAGGGCAGCAAGGATAGAGCTGGAAATGCCGGTTCTGCTGCTCAGACAGCTGTTCTCCATCTCCTCCCCCAAAAAAAGGCAAGCTCAGCATGTGGCTTGGAGGGTGATGTCCGGCTTGTAGGCTGCCAGCTGACCCTTTGCAGCAGCTGTGAGAAGCTTGAGGCTCAAAACATGTGCTGTTTGAGTTTTATGTAGATTTTAGGATAAATAGACATTTTCCAAGGCAGAAAATTTCTGTGCTCATTTCCCTGAATGATTTCCCTAACAAGGCATGATCATTTGCCATTGCATGTTTCCTAGGGTTATATCAGAAAGTACCAACAGTATAAATACTAAAGTTTTTTAGAGGGGTTAACTCCCCACCTAGTTTAGTGTATCACCTAGTTTAGCAGTGGGTTGGTTCCTCTAAGTTGGACTTGATTTGAGATATAATTAAAACTATGACTTTGAATAATATCTAATAAACTAATTCTGTCATAATAGAGAACACAGGGCTCAGAATCATACTGTTGTTTACTGCTTCTTCATATTAATAACAAGTTTGTCATTTTCTTAACTTGACTTTTAAGTTTTTCAGATTAGAATTATTCTTGGAGTAAACCAGCATATTAGAACCTAAACCCATTTTAAGGTTTTGTACCCAGACCTGAACCTAGGTCTTTACCCTATAAGTCCTCTTCTTTTTATTATAAAAATATGAGAGCACACTATATCCAGCTGCACACTGCAATGAATCAGATGCCCCCAAGCTCCTGGAGAGTTTTAAACAATAGATCCAGTTTGGGCAGATTTGGAATTCATCCCGGTAATGGGATGAGTTCTAGGAAAAACTAAGATGATCCCAGGTTGGGGAAAGGTACAGGGGAATAGGAAGGAAGCCTCAGCAGTTTTGAGGCTGGGGAACAAATTTAGATATGCAGAAGGGAGCTAGAGGAGGATGACGTGAAGATTGGAGTTGTAGTGTTCTTCCCATGGTACCTACTGCAACTCCACTGAACCCAGCTCCCATTAAATTTGTTTGCCAAGACCTCTGTATGCACTGCTGAATGCTACAGAAGCAGCATTCAATCTTCTGCACCCATCATGAGAAGTATCAGTATTAAGTTACTGTAAGCACCTTCTGTAGAGGTCTGAGCTGGGTTTTCAGGCTTTTGAATAGATTAATGTTGAAAACGAGCTTTCTGTTACAAAATATGTAAGCCCTAGTTTTCAAAAAACACAAAGCTCTTATGTTCCATGCTGCTGTAGAAGTTCTTCTAGGATCCTCATAAACTCCATAGAGAGCAAAAAAAAGATATCTGCACCTCAAAGAAGAAACTTTAATATTCTTACCATGTTTTGTCATGTTAGAAGGTCCACATTTCAGGCCAGACTCAGGCCCTGTGTGTGTATAACTCTCAAGGACACCAACAGTATCTCCTTCCTCTTACATCAAGTCTGAATTTGACTCATAGCATTTGTTAAATGGCCCAGAAAACCACCAATTTCTCTTACAAGAGCAAAGTATTCTGATTAATACAAATAAAGAAAGAGAGAGTGAACTGAGATGTGGAGACATACAGAACTGAGTTTCTGGGCAAAAAGCAGTCCTGGTCACAGTCTGCTTAGCTCCAGGTCTCACCACCTGGTTTCAGACTTACTTACTTAACATTAGAGTACCAAGTAAAGTAGAAAATATGTTGTCTTAGTTCACATGCAGCACCAAGATTCCAGACTCCAATGATAAATAATGTACAAAGGTGTGAAAGTACAATTCTGTTTGTGCTGGGCCTGTCGTTAGGGAGATGTGAGGGATGAGGAGCAAAGTGCTGCTGCAAAGCTGCCAACTGGGAGCACCCAGGTGGCCACTTGGCCAAACACCCCGCGTGCCACCAGCCAGCCCCAGCCCTGGTGCATTGAGCCTCTTTTCATGGGAAGCATTTCATGTTCCAGCACCTCGCACACACACAGCCTATTTTCTAGGTCATTGTTACCTTGCTGTTATTTTACACTTCCTTCTCAAAAAGCTTCAAAGTCTATTTTTTAGCACATATTTATTAAAACTTTCTTACACTATTCAAAAGAATATTTGAATGGCCACTCGAAACCCCGCTGCCTAATGACAGCCAACTTGCTAAAGAAAGGAAGCGAGGGAGGCTTTGCTTTGGGAGGGGTAGAGAGAAAATAAAGAGAAATCGGCCTGGCTTCAAAGGGCGCATTTCCATAATTGCCCTGTAACTTTGGCAAAATAAATCTGAAGGGCTGAGAAAAGCACAATCTCTCAGATGAGTGCACTACAAAAGCCCCAGAGATCCCCAGTCCCACTTGTTACTATTCTAATTCAGTGAGAGAATTCGGTCCCTAACCTCAGTAACAAAAGCCATGAAATCACCATCCTCCCATTCCGATAGCCCATTCCCAAAGAATAAGACCTTATCCAGCCTTTGTCTCTGTCCTGCCCATGGACACTCAGTACAAGTTAGGATAGCATTAGGGGGAAGAACAACTAGTAGAGGTTTTCCAGACTGACAATTTAAATCCTCAGTTTCAGGTTTTCGTTTGCAAATCTGTGTGTTCCTACATGGCAGGGGAAGATGAGGTCTGTTTCTGTCTTATTTTATTATCACAACAAGCCCTTTTTGTAGTATATATGTAGTTGAACTTCCATGCAGTGTTTGTCTAAACTTCCCAACTGAAACATGCACATAAGAGCTATGCAGTCATTTTCCTTTGGGAAAATGAAAGTAGCCTCCACAACTGCTTCTAGGATTCAATATTTGTCCTTAGTAGTATATGATCTTTTAAAAAACAAACAAACCAAACAAAAAAAAACCCAATACTAGTAATTATAAATAAAATTTCAGAAGAAAGTGTCTAAAATGGCTTTGCTAGTGCAGCCGCAGTCCTAACTTTGTAATTCCTTGGTGAAAAAACGACTGCTGAATGTGAATAGTAGGCCTTTTACAGCAAAGGCTCAATCTCCCGTCATTTGGCCCTTCTCTGACTTTTTTATATTCTCAATAAGACGAGCTTTTGTGGCGATGTTCAGTATGGACAATCAGGACAGCCTTATAAAGGGATTGAGAAGAGCACACAAAGGGCTGCGGCAGCATCAAAGCGAGCCCGGCAGCACAATAGAGATGACATTTTTACATCCCAGGGCTGGGGCGGGCAGGGACTGAATACTGTGTCCATAGTGGTGTCAGTAAACAATGAACAAAGTGGGAAAGGGGTGAAAACACAAGGCAAAATCTTTTTATTGAAGCCCCCTACACATTCATTGGGCATTTTCAGCCCTGCATTTGAAAGCTCTTCCATTTACTTACTCTCCGGATTCCCCTATTTAACTAACTGACTGATGATGGCTCCATTTTGATATATGAAGAAAAGAATGTGAATTCTTCCTAAAGTGAATATATTAATTCATGAGATTTAATTGCATTTTATTGGCAGTAAAGAAAATATTAGCTGCATGGTGCCGTTCTTAAAGGGACACTGCCATCTTTAAGACCACCTTTAAGAACTGTGTTTAAGAAGCGCCAGCTTTACCTGCAGTAATAGTCCTGCCTCTGATTCTTGGAAGCAATGTTTTTATTTTAGTTCTCCAGTTTCCCACAGTTAGTTTGATTTTGGTTTTGTTTTGGGTTATTTATCCATAACAAAACCAGGCTGGGTTGTTGTGTTTAGCTGATTTCTCTTTCATTTTCTCATGCCCAAGCTCTTGGTGTGGCTCAGCACGAGCATGGAAAGTTTAAAACCAGAAGATTTAACCCTGATCGTTTAGCCAGTTCAGATCAACTCAGCAGCTACACCAGCTGCCAGCAGGGCAGGCATAAGCCCTTAAACTTGCTTTTCCTGTTATTTTTTCCCTGGAATTACACATAAGTCTGTCTGTTAGTACCAGGCTATGATTTAGTACACCAAAGGTAATCTGTCTATATAGAACAAATTTCTGGCATCGTCTTCTGTAGGAATCACTTGCAGAAGTCTCCACCTGAGAGCACCAGCACCAGCACTAGCCTCACTGTTCAACAGCCATTTCAAGTGTTCTTTTTCATTAAACTGTTTTGGAATGGGGCTGGTCTAATCTCCTAGTGAAGCTCTATCTCTCGGAAGTTAGACTGCAATAGAGAAAATCAATATTTTACTCCTTGTATCTAATTTCATATTATACCTATGTTTTTAGGCACTTAAATTTTACTGCTAACATACTTTGAGTATTGCATACTGTAGTGTGAATTATACTAATGATCACTGAGAAATTCAGTTGAGAGATTCAAATATTTGAGAGAAAGGGACAGATTTTATTTTCATTGTTTTGCTTGAAAATAAGTATAATAATAATGTATTAAAACCTTTGGTTGTGCATATCCAGTAAGTAATTTTATTCCAGCCTGCCTAGCTGGCCTACTGACATGAATTTTCACCAGTGCTAAAAATAATGAGGAATCCAAGTGACACACATTTATGGCTAGGAGTGCCATCAGATCCCTTGACCTAATTGAGCATGCCTACACACCTTAGAGTGTTTTGCATAACCAACTTAGACAGCAGGAACATTTCCAACCAGATTGATTGACATATTTTATTTCTAACTTAAGCTTAATCATTACCAAGAATGATTCATTTATACCTTTCAGACTTTAGGAATTGACACAGGAGACAACCAAGCTGCAGACTCCAGTGTAAGCAATCATGTAAAGGAAAAAAAATATATTAATATGTAGTTTATTAGCCTACTTAGCTGCTGCGGTTGATGCAATAAAATGGATTAATTAGCTGGTAGGGGAGTTACTTTATTTTAGAAAATAAATGTCAAGCTACATCTTTTTGCAGGAAAGGCTTTGTCTTAAATCACTGCTCCACTAAACATTTATCTGAAGTCACGTACACAGTCTAGAGAAGGTGCCATAAGGTGTGGTTTGATTTTTTTATAAACCAGCTGGACAAGATCTCATCTCCCAGCAATAACCACATTGACTCTCAAACTGAGAGAGTTCCCAGATTTTAAGGCATAAAGTACCTTCAGATAAATACCAGCATTTTCCAAATGCCATGCCTTAAGCAGGAACAAAGTCTAATAGAATAGACTGCAATAAAACTGCTATTTCCAGCACGTGTGTATGTGGCTGCTCTATGCTGAAAATGTCCTTTAGCACTTTTTAACCATATTCTCTAGTGTGTCAGCAAAGAGACTCCATCAGAGTATTTAACATTGCTAGGAGCAAAGGAATAAAGTGGAGTCACTGTTGATTATTACTCATTAGCCACAAGGACATCCACTTAACATGTGAATAAATGAATGACACCATGTCCTAATGGAAATGGCCTCAGTGTACCTTTAAGCAAAATGTTGTTTAATATCTTCCATTTGCTGAATAGTAAAGAGGCCTGTTGGACATGCACAGTTAGCAAGCAGCCATTGTTGCTTTGTTCCAATTTCAGCATTTAATAAAAAAAGATGTTGTCTTGACTGCAGCAAAGACGAGCCTCAAAACCCTGGGTGGCAGTACAGTCTTGTCCTCATTCTGCACATCTATAATTTCACCGGCATCCTAAATGGTTAATACCCATAAAGCAAATGAAGCCATAGAAGGTACATGTTCTTCATTATTGTGCTTTACATTCAAACATATGAAACAAAGAACATCTGATATCATTATTGGTTTTCTTAGATAAAACACAAGGAAGCTATAAGCCTTAATTTTCCTATTACCATTTGTTAACAAGGAAGATAACACTCTCAAAAGTACTTGATTAGGGTTCCCTTTGATTTGTATCCTATTATGATTTCTGGGGCATATATTTTTTTAATTACTTTAGTACACTGATGGTTCTGATCAAAGTGATAAAAGGTATTTTAAAAGTGTAAGTACTAACTATACAGGTAAACCACACGGTCAGAACAGCATCTTGAACTCTGCTGTGCTGAAGCACAGTTTGGGAAACAAGTCACAGCCGAGATTTACGTTCCTGCCCAGAAAGCTGGTGGTAGGAGCTGAAGGAGCCCTTTTTCCTCCAGACCCTTGCAGCAGGAACTTACATAGTTCACAACTTTTCTATTTGTTTACAGTATAGCTACTGAGGACAGGGATAATAGTGAATATATTTTCTATTTCACGTTTCTAAACACCCATGATCACACTCCGTACAGAATACATTTGTTGTTACAGGGCGTAAACCAGCTTTAACTATCTAAGGAAAATAGTAGCAAGCACATTAGCTGATATGAAAGATTTGGGGGTGTATTTTAACACATAGTCTGATGCCTGACTGTGAAAATTGAACTGGATCTTTCCCTTACTCTTGCAATTTTGTCTGCAGAACAGTTGGCTGTACTGGAGGCACCTAGCTGGCATTTCCCAGCTCACAGGGCTTTCTCCTGTACTGTCCCCAGGCTGTGATGGGCACTTTGGCTGCAGTGAATGGGAAGGCTGACATAGCCACTACACCCGGCCAGCGGCTTCCCGCAGAAGTGGGTCTGACAAGTTGGAAGTCTCTTTCTCCTGCTTTCTCCTCCTACTCCTCCTCACCGGCGCTTCCTCCGGCCAGCCCCGCGCAGACAGGGAGCGAGCGGGAGATGATTACATCAATCAGTGTCAGGTCTGGGAGCTGTGATTTATGAATATGCATAATGAGCTCTCACCTTTGAGAAGGACTAGCGAGGGAGATAATTGATTAGACAGGAAAAGAGCAGCCAACAGAGGGAGAGGGAGAGAGGCCTCTCTGCACCGTCGCGGGCAGGCCCGGCTGGGGCTCCAGTGAGGCTGTCAAGCTGTGAGAGTGATTTCTAAAACAAAAAAATATGCGTAGGATTTTTAATGTTTTGTTGAAACATGCATAACAAAATGTTTCCTCACAAAATTAATGGGAATTTTCTCCACATTAGGGAAGCCAGGCAGGCACAAAGGCTGCTTTCCCCCCGCAGGGAAACCAAGTTCTCACTTCCAGAAGCCAAAGGAGCTGCTTTCCCATGGCTACCACACAGCTGCCGCTACTGCGGGAGCATCTCTGCCGCTCAGGCCGAAGGGAGAGGGCTCTGCGGGGACAGGGAGCTCATGGTCTCTGCTGCAAAGGCAAAGGAGCCTTTAATGGAGCTCGAAAGCTGGGGATGCAATTGTTTTCCCATTGTGGTCTCATTATTTTCTTCCCTCCTTTTTAAGCATCTGTCTGGCCACTGTGTGAAAGTTTCTATGGAAAACCCACCAGGATGTCCAGAGGAAGGGGATGTGGAAATTTGCCTCTAGCTTTCTCTCCCCTGACCCCTCCCATTTTACATGTCATTAATCTTTTTCCCTTTTTTTTTTTTTTTTCTTTTTTTCCTTCAGCAAGAATTGGCTAAGGGAAATGCCGGGATACAAAGTGCAGAGGGACTGGGTAAAATTTACATGAGAAACAATCCGTTTTCTAACCACCCACCCACAGAGTTTTACCCTCGTTTCAGGAGCCTCTCAGAGTGAAAAAGGGGGAACAGTTCCTGGCAGGAAAACAGCTGGACAGGCAGCGAGAAGGCAAATGCCGCTTCGAGGGTGAGCTGTGGCCAGAGAGGACGTATGGGGAGAGGAAGGGGATAGGGTGGGGAGAAAGGAGAGATGCCAACATTGCTGCCAACTCTGGGGGTCCCTTCCCTGGCCTCCCCAGAGGTCCAGGGCTGGCTTGGCTGCAGCCATCCACCACTACCCATAGCTGGAGAGGCTGCAGGCCATGCACCAGGCCAGGGTTCTCCCCACCCCAGTGTCTGCCAGGAAGAATATTAGTCGGGAAATTTTAAAACACATATGTAAAACATGTGTATACATGCACGCATATATATATCGTAAACATGTATATAAATCTTATCACTTACAAACGCCTAGGATTTAAAACATAGTTTATCGGCCTAGTGCAACCCAATCCTATAAATAATACATTCCTATCACTATGACCTCAAAATGTCAATATCGCACAGCCCTGTGCATTTGCATATCTTGTACTGTCTAAACTTGAAGCATGTCAGCTATGTGCTTCTGTTTATACTTTAACTTCATTTTAACTCTTGCTTCCTAGCTCCCACCACCCTCCCCCTCCACAGGGTCTGTCACCCAAATGAGAAAAGCACCAGGTATTTAATCACTACCTCTGTAATTATGCCATTGCCAGGACTGTAAGGAGAGGAAAGGGGGGTGGGAGGGGCACCCCCCGGAGATGCTAAGGAAGACCCTGACAGAAGCCAAATGGAGCCGGGCTGCCTGCCCTGCCTGCCCGGGCCATCCCTCCAGGGGGGTGCAGGACAACAGCTACCGTCCGCAGGTACCGACTGATGGTAAATCCGGAATAAAGGAAGGGAGAGGAAGGGAGCAGGGGCAGCCCCTGTCCCCCAACAACATGGCTTGGTTTTCACTTGACTGCGAGGCCGCGGGGTCCGGGTCCTCCTCCATCCCCTGCCAGCAGTCACCGCCGCCTGGAGCGGCCGGACTTTTCTGTATAGGGCTCATTTCCAGCATTTTGTTGAGGAAATGCAGCGGAGGGGAAGATGCAGCTCTCAGGGCAGGCCGGCGGAGGAGCACCCGGCATCTCCCGGGGCCGGGGGACTGCAGGGCGTGCAGCCCGCCCGGCGCGGAGCGGAGCAAAGCACCTTCGGTTCTAAGGCGCCTCCCTCTGTGTGCAAACCCCCAGGAGCGAGGGGCATGTCCCGGCCCCGCGGCTGGCCCCGCGCAGCCCGCTTTGTTCCTGACAGCCCTGTCCCCCTCAACAGTACGGCGGACCCGGGTAAAGCCCCCTAAAACCTGCCCCTTGGACTGTAGGCGAAGGAAATACCGCCACCCCACTGCGGCACTGCCGACCCCCGAAGTTTCCTCTCGCTTAACCCCTTCCGCGCCTCGAGGGGGCTGGAGACGGGCATCTGGTAACAAGGTGTTCGGGGGAGACGATGGATCTCCGGCGGCCGCGGGCTCGGTCCCGGAGCCGTCCCGGCTGCAGGGCGCTGCCCGCGGACCTGCACACGTTGTCCGCAGCGCAGCCGCCCCGCCATCACCGACAGCGGGGCACCGGGCAGGGCACCGGCGCCTGCAGGGGGCGCTGCGGCTCCAGCTTTCGGCCTCGCTGCCGCTGCAGGAGGAGCAGCCCCTGGCCGGCCCTGCTGCGGGGAGACCGAGACCGAGTTGGACCCGGACCGGGACGAGCCGCTCCCGCCGTGGACAAAACAGGCACCAGCGGCGGGGGGAGAGGTGGGCCGGCAAAAACAACTCCATGGGTGGGAACAGCGAGTGTAGTCAAAGTGGCAACAGTTTATTTATTAGCCAAAAATATATACTTTCTTGTACAATTTGGTTCACACGTATGTACATTTTTACTGTATGTACAAAAACAAACAACAACAACCAAAAAAAAAAATCGAAACACCTAATTCTCACTGGACTTCCAAAAAACCTCACAAACTCAGCTAATCCAGGTGGTAGTACAGAAGCGGGTATATTTTTTTTTCCTTTTTAGTTTTAATATACGGACATGCTTACAAGTTGTAACTATACAGAGATTATTTTTTTTTGTTTGTTTTGTTTTTACAGTCATTACAACAACAATTACAAAAAAAATTAACTATGATGATGACAACGCCGATAGAACCATAGCGGCATCAAGTTGGTTCTGGGGCCTGGAAAAAAATGACACAGAAAAAAATACGTATTTAATAAGATTTCTAGTCATATGGGGCTGGCACGGTATTTTTAACTGTAGGTAGCGCTGGTTTTGTTGTTGTTGTTGTTATGGGTTTAAAAATAGGTTTCTAAATATATAAAGTTTTCGGAGTGACTTCCGCAAATTTATTTAGCTACGAATATCCCCGTGGTTTTGCTCAGCAGACGAGCAATTGATTTCAGTGGCTGCGAGGCCAAGCTCAGAGCGGCAAGGTTCAACCCCTTCAGGTCTTCTACTCGCTGGGGCTTATTTTAGCTTTTATTATTATTGTTATTATTATTATAGCCGGTTCTGTCCCGCCGCCTTTGCGCTGCTGCGTTTCTCCGCACCCTTTCTCCGGTGCTAGGGGAGGCGGGCACCGGCCGCCCAGGGGCGCACCCCCCGGCCCCAAGCACAGGAGCCTCGGCCCCGGACGCGGCTCGGCCGGCCCGCGGGCATCGCTCCCGAGGAGCGGACGGCAAAGGAAAGAAAAACACCGTATCGGAATAACCCACCACACACGCAGAAGAAGGACAAGAAACCGCTCTGGGAGAAGAACTAAAGACGCGGAGAAAATAAGCTAACCGTTTAGAACTCCCTCTACATATCCTTAGAAGACAGAGGAAGCAATCCCTTACCACCTCTGCACTGGCTGGAAAGCTGTCTTTATTAACTTTATCTCTACTTCCAAGGCACTACATCGATCTAAAAAAAAAAAAAAAAAACGGAGGAGAAAAGAAAAAAACACACAGAAAAAAAAAAGGTGTTCCTTTACAATCCCCATTTTAAATCCCCATTTTATTCACTCCTATCCCTGAATTAAGCCTCTAGACTTAAGATCTTCTCGGCAAGTTGCAAATACGACAAAGCGACTGCTTTGCTGCAGGAGTGACCGTCAAAGAGAACCCGAACCGACCCCGGAGCAAGCCTTGCGGCCCGGTCCTTCCGCAAAGACGATTTGAGCAGCAACAACAACAGCAACAAAAGTTACATCCGTCGGAGGAAGGTAACGCCGGGGGTGTGAGACTAACCTGGCGGAGGCCCCCCCTTCGCCGCCGCTGCACCAGGGGGCCCCGCGGCTGCCCGCCCTCCGCCACCTGCGCCCCGACGGCTGCGCCGGGCAGGGGCCACCGTGAGAAACCGGCAGGGACTTCCGCGCCGCTCCGCGCAGCACCGCCGAGCCCCTCGCGGTGGCTGCCGGCCCGAACCCGTCCCCGGCGCGTCCCTCAGCGGTCACCTGCTCCGGCGGGCTCCGCGCTCTGCGCCTGGGCCGCGGGCCGCGGGAAGGTGGCGGCGGGGGGAGCGGCGGGAGCTGCCCCCAGCCCCAGGAGGTGGGGGGTGTTCAGTAAGGCCAGCGGGTGGGGGGCCGGGTGGTGATGGTGGTGGTGGGCCGGGAAGGCGCGGTTGGTCCAGTTGGAGAACTTGCTCAGGGGGCAGGAGGAGACGAGTCTGTGGGGCGGCGGTGGGGGGGGCAGCGGCAGCGGGGCGGCTGCGGGAGGGGAGCCGCCGCCGGGAGACTTGCGGGGGTTGTCCGGGCTGGTGGCCGTCTCAGCCAGCGACCAGATCTTGGGCTTCGGCAGGGTACCGGCCAAAGCGCCGTCCGTCGGGGAGGAGGCGGCGGAGGAAGAGGCAGAGGAGGGGGGCGAGAGCTGGTGGTGCGGAGGCTGCAGGGGCGGCTTGAGGGGCTCCAGGGCGGCGGCGGGGAGCTCGCACTTGTGGTGGTGATGATGATGGTGGTGGAGGTGGTGGTGGTGGAGATGATGCGGCTCCCCCTCGGCGGCCTTGACGTAGCGCTCCTCGGAGCCGGGCAGGTCCTCGAAGCCCTCGGAGCCCTCCGAGTCGGTCTTGGAATCGGAGTGCAGGAGGTCGGCGTCCTGCAGCTCGTCCTCCAGCTCGTCCTTGTTGCTCTCAATGTTCTCGGTGTCGATGTTCTCCAGGTCGATCTCTTCCTCGTCCTCCCGCTTGTCCTCTTCCCCCTCGTGATCGCTCCCGTAGGAGTTGCCCTCCTCGTCCGTCCTGCTTCGGGGGGCCCAGGTCATTTTGTTCTCCTTTTTGAGCCGCCGCCGTGCGTTGGCGAACCAGGTGGAGACCTGGGTGAGGGTCATTTTGGTGATGATGGCCAGCATGATCTTCTCGCCCTTGGTGGGGTAGGGGTTTTTCCGGTGCTCGTTGAGCCAGGCCTTGAGGGTGCTGGTGCTCTCCCGGGTGGCATTCTTGGGCCGCGACGGGTCCCCGAACTGGTACTGCCCGTAGGGGTAGAAGGCGGGGTGGTGGTGGGGGAAAGCGGCGTGCTGCACACCCGGGCTCTCCTTCAGCTCGTACTGGGCGCCCTGCAGCAAGAGGGAAGGGGGCGGCCCAGATAAGACGGTGCTTTGGGCCCGGCCCGGGGCCCCTCCATCCCGCCGCCGTTACGGGTAGCGCGGCGGCCAGGCCGAGCTGCCTCCCACACCGCGGAACTCCCCGGCCCCGCTGCGGCAGCCAGGGCCCCGCCGGCTACGCCGCGGCCGAGGCGCGGAGCCCGTAGGGAAGAACCGGCTCCCCAGGTGCGTGTGCGCAGCGGGGCCGCCGGCATCCGGGGCCGGTCACCGCAGCCGTCAAGCCCTGCGGGCGGAGGAGGGGGCGCAGGGTCGCTGCTCCGGCCCTGCCCCTCTTCGGCCGCGCTCCCGGGGTCTGGTAGCGATAAAGCCCCATCTCCCCTGACAGCCCTCCCGGCGGCCCCCTGGACCTATCCCCAGCGTGAACCGTGCCAGGGCTGGCCCCGACCGGAGCGTCCCGGGGAGCGAGCGGCGAGCCCCTTGGGGGGCCTCTTACCAGCTGGGGGAAGATGGGCAGCTCGGCGGCGTAGGGCAGGAACGCTCCGTAGCTCTGGGCGGCAGCAGCGGCGGCGGCGTAGGGCGCGCTGTACATGGAGGAGAGCACGTTGGAGAGGGTCCCGGACGGGGCCAGCTCGGCGCCGCCGCGGGAGCCGCCGCTCCCCTGGCGCTCTGCTGGGTAAATCGGCCTGATGTACTGGTAGCCCAGCTGGGGGAAAGACATGATGTGGGAACGGGGGCAGGGGAGGGGGGAAAGGAGGAGGGGGGAAGAAGAGAGGAAGAAGGGAAAGAAAAGGGAGAAAGTAGCAGGGCCGGCAGCGGAGGAGGGAGCCGGGTCGTTTGCCCTCGCCGGCCGCCGACACTTTCAGCGCCTCCCGCAAACTCCGGCGGACATGGAGGGGGGAACCAGGGATGCGCGGAGGCCGCGGGCTCCCTCCTGCCTTCGGCCGCCGCGGTAAACGATCCGATCGCTTCTTTCTTCTCTCAGTTTTCCTATTGATCTGAGTGGACCCAGGTCAGGTCCTAACAGATTGCCTGAGATTATTGGGACTCTGGGCTCTGATTGACGTTTCTAGTCTCTCACAAGCCCCTCCTATTTCTTTTAAGTCTCTCTCTCCCTCTGCCTCCCTCTCTCTCTCATGCCCAGAGCTCGCTCTCGCCGGGTTTGTCACTAGCTGCTGCCCCCCCCCCCCTTTTTTTTTTTCCCCTAAATCTGTTTACTGACGTCGCGATCTTTTATTTGAGTTGCTTTCAAATCTCGTTTTAGCGATCGCCAATCAGTTGTGTGTTTTACAAAGGTTTAACCCTGCCTCATGGTATTCTAATTATATAGAGATAGATTTAGATATAATTTCGTTCGTGGGGGGGGCCCCCCCTCCGCGAGAGAGTAGGAAGCCAGGGTGTCAGTTGTGAACGGCACAGGGGAGGAACAGGAAAAAGTTGTGACATTTAAAAATAAACCCCCTCTCTCTCTAGTCCCCCTGCTCAGGTTTTCAAATTTACAGCCTTTCCTTGGCCGGGTTCCTTTTGTTTTCTTTATTAAGATATTCCCTCCTATCCTTCCCCCTGTCCGGCCCTGGCGAGGGTTACGTCTCCTGATACAGATTTAGAAGTCTATTAGATTTTTCTCAAAAAATTTGCATTTCCAGAGCTACCCTGAAAAGTTTCCTAACGTACTGAATCTTTAAGGAGCTCTCTACGTTTTGTCTGGGCTAACAGTGGGCAGATACAGTGGAAAAGCTAAGTTAATTTTCCTCCTAATAAGGGACTTCAAAGAGTTGTAGGTCACAATTTTACATCAAAGGCAGAAAAGAAGGCAAATTAAAATCTTAACAAAGGAGAGACGGGAGCAGCCCTCTGGGCCATTAGTAAATAAGTGGTGTGAAAAAAGGGACAATGACAGGCACTGGAATTAAACTCATTAACACCTTTTTGTCTTGGTGCGAAATCTCTAATTAGGAAATTTATGATCATTTTGCTTATTCCCTCTGTTCTGAACCACTACAAGGCATAGAAAGAAGTACCTGGTACGTGCAACACTTGCAAAGGGAGCAGTGGCACAGGCTTCTAAGGAGCTATTGGGAAGAAGTCAAGATACGTTTTAATTACCGAATAAGATTTTCTTTTTTTAACGATCAACACCTTTTAAATTTGTTTATTTTCTGCCCTCCCCCCCTTCTTTTCTTTTCTTTTCTTTTCTTTTCTTTTCTTTTCTTTTCTTTTCTTTTCTTTTCTTTTCTTTTCTTTTCTTTTCTTTTCTTTTCTTTTCTTTTCTTTTCTTTTCTTTTCTTTTCTTCTTCTCTTCTCTTCTCTTCTCTTCTCTTCTCTTCTCTTCTCTTCTCTTCTTTTCTCTTCTCTTCTTCTCTTTTTTCTTTTCTTCTCTTCTCTTTTCTTTTTTCTTCTCTTCTCTTTTCTTTTTTTCTTCTCTTCTCTTTTCTTTTTTTCTTTTTTTCTTTTCCTTTCTCCTTTTCTTTTTTTCCTTCGCTTTTTCGCCCCCCCCTCCTTTTCCTGAAACCAGCGTATGAGTTGCAATTTAGCCTTTTAAGAGTAGTTAAAACCCAGTGCAGTCACCGCGCGCCAGTGGCAAACACGGGAGCTCCCTGTTCCACTCCCGCAGCTGTCCGGACCGTGAGGAGTTTAAGCAACCTGCGACTGCGGGTAGGGCTCAGGGGCCCTGAGCCTGCCACCCTTATCTGCTCCTTCAAACACCTCCTGCTTTAACACAAAATAAATTTTGAAGGGTCTTTGGAGAAGTTGAGGCTGGACAAGCCTCATTCACCATATTCCCCTCTCTTCCTAAATACTCTCTGGATTTATTGCCTTTAAAATGTGATTTAGGTACAATATAACCACTGTGCCCACAGTATGGATTTTTATAACTACATTTCTTTAAAAATGAAATTCATGTCAGATTATGCAGTTAAAGAAATTGACCTTGATAGCTTCCTATAATAAAACTGTATCAGCTTGTAATAAATGCGGATTACGGCAAAGCAAGATCCAGAATTAAAATTCCCTGAATCAATATATGAAAATCTGTAGGAAACATCTCTAATCGTATTAAGTTCATCTTTATAGCATTTCCTATCTGCTAATCTAGTGCAAAAACAACTCTGGGTTGGAAGAATTTATTTTTCTTATTAAATGTCTCTGCTTTTGATAGTCTAATGCACAGGGCGTAACAATATTAAATTCAGTTATAAGTGTATTTCTTTTTAATTCGAAGGAAAACAGCGAGAGAACCCCACGTCCTGTTTTCCTTCAGAGGTTGCTGTGTGCAGCGACCGGCGGGGCGGGGGCTGCCACCGAGGGACCAAAACTTGGACAAATACGTGTCCGGGGGGCAAATGGGGAGAATACGAAAAATTGGGTAAATCAGTCGCCTTTTGACGCTGTCGCGCTCGCCTTGCTGGTGTTAGAGCCAGGCTGAACCCCCCACGGGTGGGCAGTGCGGCCCACGCGTTTCCCACATCACCGACCCCGTGTTTCTGGGGTTGCAGGCTTGGCACGGAGTGGCAAAGCTGGCGGGGTTGTTTTGTGGTTTCTCAGCAGCAGCACAATCAATACGAGTTTGTTCCCGGGCGGTGGCGGGCAGCAAGCCGGGATCCCGGGGGACAGCCTGGAGAGAGGCACGGGAGAGGAGAAATTTATGGGTGAGAATGGGTCCAGGTCAGGGGGAGGGTGAAGAATGGTTTATTAATGAGCGAGAAACGGGTAAGAAACGTAGCCCTACCGAATGGAAGGGAGGAAAGATCTACAGGGCTGCAGTTCTTGGCTGGGGGAGTGGGAAGAGGAGGGAATAAAAAAAAATAACAAAAAAAAAAAAAAAAAAAAAAAAAAAAAAAAAAAAAGCGGAGAAAACAGCAAACAGCGGGGAGAGAGGGAGGAGAGCAGAGGAGACAGCTTCCCGGGGCAGGGCGGGGGTTGGAACCATGTCCACGGCGAGAAGCGCCGCTCACTTTCGGCAGCGGCTTGTGCGAGGGTGGCTGTGGGGACAGGCCCCTCGGAGCTGGGCAGCAGGCGAGGAGCTGGGCCAGGCTGCACCGTGCGAATGGCGGCGGGAGTGGGAGCAAAGCCCCTTTCCCTCTGACGGAGAGAGCAGGGGAAAGAGATTTGTCGTGCCGGAGTCGAAAGGGTGTGAGGTGGAGAGGCTGGAGCCGGCTCATCCCGAGGGCCGGGAGAGCAGAGCAGGGCCCGAAGACCGCCCCCCTCCCCCGGAGACCCAGGGCGGCAGAGCGCTCCTTGGCCGGACAGACACGTGTCTTCTGGCCGGGACCTGTCAAAGCCGGGAGAGTGGCTCCTGATTTATTACCCCAAACACACACCCCCCCCCGTCGCCCGCCCGTCAGCCCTCCCCCCTGCCTCGCCTCCCTCCTCTCCCGGCTGGCTCACACAGTGCCGAGCTCAAACCAAACCTCTCTCTGGCTGCAGCTTTCCTAAGTCCGCAGCCGGCTCCTGGGCCAGCCCCGCCGACAGGAGTGGCCGGGCCGGACACTGCCCGACCGGTGCCCGGGACCCCGCCTCGGTACTCTCCGCTCACGCCGCTCCCCACTCCTCCAGGTCACTGTGGCGGAGGAGAGCGGGACAGGCCCCGGGAGGTGGCCGCGTCCCGGTGTGTCTCACTGTGCTGCGGGGCCCGGCTGTGGAGTCGGAGGGTGTTGCTGGGAGCGGCCGGGGAGCTGCCGGTGGCGCGGACAGTGTCCTGCGGGGTGAGGGGTGTCGGGACCAGGGTGGCAGCTGCGGCGTGGGACAGCACACCGGGAACGGGGAAAGGGGAAGACACGTGGGGTTAGGAGGAGAAGGGCCGCAGTTAAAAAAGAGTTAAAAAAAAAAAAAAAAGAGGGAGAGATCAAAGCGCTGGGTAAAAGACTCTTCAAATTACACGTTTGAAGCTTTTCCATAATTTCAAGGCGACAGATAGATAACAAGCTGCACATTCCTTATCACATATGGAATCAATCTGAAAGGAGTCTCTTGATCAGAATCTGGTAATTGCAGTGACATATGATTTGGAAAGAAAACACAATTAATGACCCTTCATGTTAAGGCTTTGGGACGAGGCCACTGACAGTTCGCGCTCTGCAGCCACCGTCAACTTTTTATTCTTTTTTTTTTTCTTTAATTATTATTATTAGTGCTTAACTATTGAAGGGCGACATTATCGAGCCTCGGCGACTGTTTTGTCTCCGTTCCTTCTGCAAGGTTTCTTCAGAAGGGGGAGGAGAAGAGAAGGGGACTGGAGGGCGTGGGTGCCTTTCCTTCAAGGTTTGGGGAGCTAAAATGATTTAGTACCTTGTCTGTAAATCTAATGACCTAAGGTGAGAAAAAATACTTCATCTTTTATTATTACCATTTGTGGTGAGCGTTACCAGGAAACAGCAGAGCCCGTTTGAAATGGTAAATATATGTATCCATTTAAAACCCATTATTGCAGAGATTTGTCCAAAGTGAAATAAAGCGAACCATGCCCAATCCCGTTTTCTAGCGCCCTCTGCCCATGGATCTGATGCCCCTTCCCGGGCGCTGGAACCGCTGTGGAAATCCTGGGTGATGGGGGAGGCCGCGGTGGGTGCTTCGGGGCTGTTCCTGTGACACGCGTCCTGTGATGTTAGGAGAGGAGGGAGCGACGTTTTTAAAAGCTTTACCCTTGTCATTAAAAAGGTAATGGCTTTGGTTTAGAAGGGAGAGGGAGAGGTTCATTTGAAGGTTATAAAGCATACACTTTAATAGGATCGAAGTGAAATTAGTTAATAAGAAAATGCTGGCCAGGAGCTCTCCGGGCTTTTAAGTGCTCTCCAGGCCATTTAGGGAAATTGAATAAGAACAGACTCCGTTACCTGCAGCTCCAACTATTATCTCCAGTTCTGCTTAGAGGTGAGAAGGGAAAAATAGTGCCTGAGAGACCTGAAGTCCCATACAAATCCTGCCAGCCAATTTCCTTGAGAAATAATGTCCCTTTTCTGCTCTCAACCCTGTTTTCCTCCTTCTTCTTCCTCTTTTAAGCAGACCAGACTGCACTGTGTGTACCACAAGGGGGTAAGCAAAGGTAAGGGGCCATCAGCAGATGCTCAAGACTCCGGGGGCAGCTCTGAAGAGCAGCCTTCTCCCTGCCTGGGCAACGCTGGCCTCTTGGTGTTGTTTTTTTTCCTTTCATTAATCTGAATCCTTTTCCCCCACCATCACCACCATTGTGGTGCTTTGCTGATTTGCTTTCGGACCGTTGCCAATAGGTCAGTATATTGTGTTACATAACTTCCTATCTACTCCCTTTCTCCTTCCCTTTAAACTTTATAGTTTTTAGAGGTGTTAATAAAACCTTTCCTTTGGTAAATCGTTCATTAGAAACCCCACCGAAACCTGGAAATACTTCAGAAAAAAAAAAAAAAAAAAAGCAGCGCTCAGGAATGAGAGGTTGGGAGAAGGCTTTTGTCCAAAAAACACATAATTGCTGTGAATCTTAGGAAACATTAATCTTTATAGGAATTTGTGATTCATATCTGTGGTTTGACCGTTTAGTTGATTTACAATCTGTTAGTGCAATTCACTAATTTTATGCCAATATATTCTATGCACCCGGTTAGACTTTCCACCGCCCCTCGGAACGAGTGGCTTTTGTGCCCTGCGGGTGTCAGCGTGGCCCTCAGCCCGGCTCCGCAGGGATCTTCCCCGCGCTCCGCAGCAGCGGGAAGTGGACTCAAAGTCCTCACAACTCTGGGAAATTTCCCCTCACCATTTCCGTCACACCTTTCCCAGCCGGCAACTTCGGCGCTTATCGACCGGGCGGCCCCCTTACACCCCGCCCAGAGCCTCCTCCTTCCTCCGCTGCTGCGGGATGCACGCTGCTCCCACACCGGCTCCGACGGGAGGGCTGCAGCCTTTGTAAGATGAAGATACCCCGGGTTCCTCCAGCTTTACCAGTGGGATAAACGCAGACGGTTCCCCTGCCGCTGCTCCGTCCCCGGGTACGCAGCAGCTCCCCGCAGGGGCTCCCGCCGCCCTGGCCACTGACCTTCCCCCCCCGGGCCTTCCCCCCCGGGATGGGGCCTCTTCGGCTTCCCAGTGGGTTTCCCCCCGACCCTCATCCCTTGTCACCAGACCGCCGGGAGGGGCTCTTCCTCAGGGAAGGGAACGGTGCGTTTGCCGTGGGGGGCCTGGACGTGTCGGGGAACGCAACCCGAGGCACGATACTGCTGCATGCATGGAGCAAAGCGGAGCATTCCCCGGGTGGGATGTTCCCGCAGTCCCTTGCAGCCGCCTGGGAGCGCCTGGGATGAGGACAGACTCGTGTAAATTTGTAACTGGGCTTATTAGCTGGAGGGGAAAACACGAGCAGAGAAAAGGAGCATCAGCTTCACTGAAGAGAACACTGCGCGGAGTCTGATTCTGTGACACAATCATTAATTACTACAGCATTAATTACTATTTTTCCAAAACAGTCCCTGCCCAGAAGAGCTTGCAGCCCACATGTGCTGTGTAATGATACTCTGATCTAGAAACGATTCCCCCATTAGGTCCCAGGTAGCGTTTACAAATGGCAACACCCACAATATCAAAGCCCGTCATCTTGCAGCCTGAGATTTTCTGTCCCATCGGCCTGGGTAGGATGATTCTGACACACATAAAATACATTTAAATATCAAAGTCTTTGTTCACGTTCATATTCCGCCAAACTTTTAGATCGCCATGGTATAACTACTTTATTTGCTCTCCATCCCACGGATGCTGCCTTATATCAGTAACAAACAAGCATTGATTTTATGGTAAAGTCACTTTGGGATGGGAATGAGTAACTCCAGGCAGTGCTATCACTGTATTACATGGAAATGGCCCAGGTAACAAGATGAACATTGATTCAGCATTATGTTTGATCAATAATGAAA